>NW_024080733.1:2194732-2339246 GCF_003009895.1 Hyaena hyaena | reverse complement strand
TGGTGGGGGAAAGGGAGAGAGGCAAACCATGAGAGACTCTTGAATGCTGACAAAAACTGAGGACTGATGGATGTCGGGGGGGGAGGGGGTATGGGCATGGAGTAGGGCACTTGTGGGGATGAGCACTGAGTGTTATGTGGAAACTAATTTGACAATAAACTATTTGTAAAATAAAAAACAAAATAAAAAATAAAATGAAAGGGCCTATAAAAAAAATAAAAAGGAAGAACTGGGGAACCTGGGTGGTTCAGTCGGTTAAGCATCCAACTTCAGCTCAGGTCATGATCTCATGGTCCATGTTAGAGTCCCGCATCAGGCTCTGTGCTGACAGCTTGGAGCCTGGAGCCTGTTTCAGATTCTGTATCTCCCTCTCTCTCTGACCCTCCCCTGCTCAAGCTGTCTCTCTCTCTCTCAGAAATAAATTTTTAAAAAATTAAAAAAAATAAAAACGAAGAACTGCTGTTAATCCTAATTTAGCTACATGGGGTGAGATTATGATCTATCCCCAAAAGTAATAGTAAGAATGTACATGTTTATATTCAGCGGTAGCAGATTACAGTCATGCAGACATTATATTGCACTCCTCAATAGTGCCCTTCATTGCACACTCAAGAACACCCCCTCACCCCCCAGATGATAGATCAGATGAAAGGAAAGAAAGCCTGGCGAGATGGGAAGACAAAATGTTGAGTATTTCCTTCAACCTAAGGACACATAATTCTAGGTCGCTTAGCAGTTTGTCAATCCATTCTCATTATCTGCTTTATTGTCCCATTCTGGTTTTCATAAGATTATGAAAGACTATGAAATGATGATAAGTAATGTGCAAGGTCTGTCACATTCCCTTGGCCATCTTTGCACATTCCTAGCAGTGAAGTTCATGCCTGGGGCAGAGGAACACAACCACGTGGGCCCAATTGATGGAATACTAACTACGGTAATGGCTTTGATGATATTGTTATATTTTCTTTTTTCTTAAGTTTATATATTTATTTTCAGAGGGGGTGAGGGGCAAAGAGAGAAGGAGAGAGAGAGAATCTTAATCAGGCGCTGTTAGAGTCCCCTCCCTACATACGCACACGCACCTCTATGTTCGATTTTATTCCCTTGCCAACTATGCGCTGTCTTTTGTCTTTGGGACTTTTGTTCTACCTAAAGTCATCCTCAGGTTATTTTCTACTGACACTGAGTTCAGTTTCCCACTAGACGCTATTTCAGTCTACGCAAGAGAATTGTGCATCATTTGCTGTATCTACACCCTGTTGCAACACAGAGATGCATGGTCATGTAATGAACAAGTTGTAAGATTTGATCAAGGTGTCTGCCTTTGTAGTCCAATTTCCTTCTGAACCAGTATATACCTCACTTACCTTAATTTTTCTCCTAAATTCACATAGAAATGTACTTGGGCTGTATCTTATCATACAATCTCCTAGGGTTGCATTCACAATAGCAAGTCTGTAGGCTATTGGCTGAAGCTTCCCTAAATACCCACACTCCTCTGAAGGCATAAATCCCCTTATTCTCCATCACCAAATGCATGGCTCCCCCTCCACTCAGCCTGCAGATTGACCACTCCCTTCCTCTACCACGGCACCCAATCCTGAGTCCGGAAACTGCCGTAGGTGAAACAGGGAAGTAAACAAGGACATCGTTTAGTGTTAACCAGAAAGAATTACAGTTCCGAGCAATAAGGTAGCAAGGACAGGGAACCATTAGTGTCACAAGCAAGGGAGCTCCATGCTCAGGAAAGAGGTGAACTGTCCACAAAGGTGCCCTGGTCTTGGGCTTTGGGATCAACCATTTCTCTTTTATCAGTGAGCTCTGCTGAGCTCCACCCGCTCTAGGCTAATGTTTCTCTGCCTGATAGGCATTTCGGATCTCAGGGTTATCTATGTCTCTATTATCCAGCAACAAGCTAGTGGCTCTTTTCCAGCAGGGCTATGTAAAGTCGCTGCTCTCGGGAATGGATTTGCTGAGTAACAGTACTGGATCCCTGCCAGGTGCCACACGCATTCTGGCTGCAGACACTTCAAAAAGCATCGAGTAGATATTTACATCCCGGCTATACTTGCTTCCTCAGCAGCCCTTTGTAAACATCGATTGTTATTTCTGCTCAGGGCGCAGTGCAAATTTAGATCCGTTCCTTGTGACTTTGTAAATAGGGCCCAGAAGGATTCCTGGTGGGGGATGTGGTTCTGTCCAAACTTCCACATGCCCTGAGCGTCTACTCCCTTCCCCTGTAAGGGTGGATCAGTGAGAGAGAACAATTTATTTCTTATGGTTTGAAGGATGCTCGTACTTGTTTTGTCTCCTGCAATTTCCAAAATTTCTCAGACTAGACCCAGCAACGAGTTGGAGCTGGGTGTATTCTCCAAGCCTCTATTTGTCATGTGGGTGATTACAGTCCTTAAATCCTCTCGCTCTTCTCTCTCCCAAGGGCCGATTAAAACGACAAATCAGTGAGGATCACCAACTTATCCTGAAGGGTTATCAAGACCAAATCTCACACCGGTAGTTTCTGAGAAGACGATGATGGATTTAAATATCCCTGCGGTAAAGATGGGAAAGTGAGCTGGAGGTCATTGGACACGAATGCAAACTGTGCTCGGCTGGATTCCAAAGCAGGATGGAAAAGAAGGAATTAAGCCTGGTGTGAAAAAGCCAGTTGCTCTTGGCCTTGTGCCATTCTGCCACAATCTTTACCGAACTGGCACACGGCTGAAGTAATCACACACAGCATTTCACTGGCACAGACAGTGGTCTCTGTGAACCCAGCCCTCTGCCTTGGTCTAGCCAAAATTAGTTTAATAAAAATGAAGTTAGTGGAGAATCATTCTCCCAATTTAACTCTTTTCTTCATGAGAGAAGTGGTTTCTTTTTTCCATCTTGCCATTCTCTCTTGCTTGGTGTTTCTACAGAAGAACATTTGGCCAGTTCCTAAGGTCCCATAGACAAAGGACAGCCTTGGTCATCATTGGTGTTGGCTGAATAGGATAGGCAGAGGTCTACGATTTTAACCCTAATTCTGTTTTTTAGGTAACAGTGGAGCAGCCACACTTGCAGTGCGTTTTCTGATTTGCAGTTGGAACATGGCCTTCCTAGTGCCCTCAACCACATCTTTGTGCCGTTCAGTTTCCATTCAGAGGTCACTTCGAGTTCTGTCTTTATCCCCCATGGGCTTCTCTGCAGCTTACACTCTAGCCTCAAAAGTTTCCCATACCAAAGTTGGTTCATCCTGAGCATATCTCTGTAACCAGCCTTAGATCCTGGCTGGATCAGAGGCAAGCAGATCCTGAATGTTCCATCAATATTGTTTTTCAGATTCCACGGATTAAATTGAAGCATGGGAGGAAGTGCATTAGGTAACATTTGCAACATTTTACAACCATCACAAGTATTCTCAGAATGTGTTCATTATCCTGATAGAAACTCTGTACCCATTCAGTAATGACTCCCCTTTCCCTTCTCTCCCTAGGCTCTGGCCACCTGTATTCTAACTTTCTGTGGCTGTGAATTCTACCTGTATGTAGAATGGTGAAGCCATGTGTCTTTCTTTATTCATTTCTCAGGATGAATCTAAACAACTGATCTGTTGGGTGCCTAGGTGGCTCAGCAGTTTAAGCATTGGACTCCTGATTTCGGCTCAGGTCATGATCTCATGGTTCATGAGTTTGAGCCCCGTGTCAGGCTCTGCACTGACAGCGGGGACATTGCTTGGGATTGTGGCTCTCTCCCTCTTTTCCTGCCCCCCCCCTCTCTCTCAAAAATAAATGAATAAAATTTTTTAAAAAAGAAATAAACAACTGACTGATTGAGGCTGCTTGCCTTTTTTTAATTTTTGCTCATAGGTACAAATTTCCCATTGGTGCCACATTTCTTTTGGAAAGCATGGATCCTTTCCATCATTCAGCCCTGTAAATGGTGGTCGAGTTATCTGATCAGTCAGTGACTTCTCAAGTCTTTAGTGGCCCTTGAGGAGCAAGGTTACATAACAAACCCCAAATTAGGGGTGGTTCCTATGTCACCGCATCTGAGTCTGAATCAAGGAAGTTAAATCTGATACATCTCTCTGAGAATTATAGAATAAACACTGGGTTTCCTGGAGGCCTAATACCCCTACTGGTTCAAAGAGGATTCCATTTGTTAGTCCTGATGGGAGGAGGGCAGAATCCCTGATTAGAGTAAGCCCAATGAACTTCCACTTTTTTTAAAGTTTGTTTGTTTGTTTGTTTGTTTGTTTTGAGAGACAAAAAGAGATACAGAGACCATGAGTAAGGGTGGAGCAGAGAGAGAGAAAGTGAGAAAGAATCCTAAGCAGACTCCACACTTACCCGCACAGAGCCTGATGCAAGGCTTGAACCCACAAAACTGTGAGATCAGGACCTGAGCCGAAACTAAGTCTTACATTTAACTGACTGAGCCACCCAGGAGCTCCTAAACTTCTGCTTTTAAACATTGCAACCAGATAGTTCCCACAGCATTTGGAAGGGTCTGTGCTTGCTTGGAAATATGTCATAAACTCCAATGTTCCCTCCCACACACTCGCTTGTGCAACTGGCCATGTGCCCCCTGGGTTGTGTATTCTGAGAATCCACGCTGGCCGTGGTGCATCAGCTTTTTCTTGATTTGCCTCCTAAAATGTCCCCACTCTGTCACAGATTTACCCCTGCCATCTGTGATGACCTGACCACAGCCTGGTACTTCTGGTCTCTTCCGTGTGATTCCACGATGTGAATTATTTTTGCAAGTGGATATTATGTCTGCCTGGATGGCAGTGGAGGCAAGGCTGTGCCTTCCAGAGCTCAGGGAACTGGTCTGGAATCTCTCTTCCATCTGGTTTCTTCCTTTAGTTCACGTGTTGACAATGCTGATAGCATTTAGGAAATGGCATTTACTAACACCTTCTCTCTTTAAAATTCTTTCTCCGCTCACTTTGCCAGACCCCTTGGCCTCTATTTCTTCTAAATCCCATGGATGAGGGATTGTGTCCCGGGTCCTCAGTCTCTCACCACTTTATACCAAAGATGAGTAAACAAATCAGAATCGCATCACACTTCCTTCTCCTGACCATGTGTTTAATCAAAAAGTGCCTTCCTCCATGTGATTTGTGGATCTGAAAGACAACCCTGACACAGACACCCCGCTGTGCTCCTACAAATGACGGACTTGGCAAAGGAAAGTCACAAGCGTTATAGACCAACCTCAAGGTTACTGAATGATTCCAAGACAAGCAGATTGCAGTTCTAGCATGATATTTCTCCTTGGGCAAACCCCAGAGGCTGATATAGCCTTCAAGCTGTCCCCTTTCCTCAACTGGGACCCACTCTGGTTGTAGAACGGCAGGCAAGAGCTAACAGTGTCTGTCATGCGTGTCAGTATAGTTGAAGTAATTTAGATTTGTCACACAGAGGTAAAGTCACATCAGGTGACCAACTTCCATTCATAAATGTGTTGTTGAAATTTACATATATGACAGACTTAGAAACTCTACATTGACTTGAAACCAACAATCTGGACCTACCATGTATATGCCGATAAAAGTAATTTTTAGATTGAAAACACCCTAGTCAGTAAAGTTTCTGCTGGCCAAACATCATGTTCACTAGGAGATGGGTTCTAGGTCAGCATTTCCTTGGTTGGTCCAAGAAGTAAAAGGTGGATGAATTATAGACCTACCATTAACCCTTCTGTTTTAAGATCTAGTAGTGCCTTAGCTACGTGGTGTGGTAAGCATACAACCCTTCTGGTAGATAGTTCCCCACTGTGTTCCCACTTGGCTGTACCAAATAGCACTAACATCAACAATAGTGTATCAGATAGCTATTTCAAAAAAAATGTTTATTTATTTTTGAGCGAGAGAGAGAGTGCGAGCTGGAGAAGGGCAAAGAGAGAGGGAGACAAAGAATCCAAAGCAGGCTCCAGGCTCCGAGCTGTCAGCACAGAACTTGACATGGGGCTCAAACTCACGAACCAGGAGATCATGACCTGAGCTAAGTCTGAAGCTTATCTGACTGAGCCCCCCCAGGTGCCCCACAGTCGTGTATAAGATTTCTTATTTTCCCATATCTCCAGCAACAAATGGGTATTGTCATTCATCCTCATGCTCATGATTCTGATGGTGTGTTTTGTATCTCATTTTGGGTTTAATTTGATCTTCTCTTTTCTGTGCCCCACTGAAATCTGTTACCTGGTTTTTCCTGTTAGGGTATATGCTATTTAATTATTGGCAGGAAGTATTTTGTTTATATTACTGATAATTCCTTTCCATTATATGTAAGACAAACACCTTCTGAAATCCATAACTTTTCTGTCACTTTCGATAGTGCCTGCTGATAAACAGAAATCCCCAATGTTAATGCATTAAAATGTATCAGTAACTATCTTTTCAATTTTGCAGGTTTTTCCTGTTTTAAAAATAAGATTTGTCTGTCCCACAATCAGGATGATATTCTGCTGAGTTGCCTTCTAGAAACTTTATCTTCTAGAAGAAAGCATTTACCTTTATCCTCTTTTCATAATTGCATTGTGTATATAATGTAATGTGGGTGTCAAGGTTAAATTACCATTTTTCATTTGTTCTGTACCTGATTCACTACCATTTATTAGGCAGGCTGTCCCTCACTCCTCTGCTCTAAAGCATCACAAAGTAATTAACAAAACCACATTTGGGTGGGTCTGTTTTTGGAATCTTATGGACCCATTAGTCTACTTGCCATCTATAGTCCAATATGGCATTGCTTTGATTAATGTCACTTTGAGAAACACCTTGAAATAAAAGAGCGAAGGTATACTACAGGTTTGCATTTTCACATAATTGTTTAGAAGCAGCTTCTCAATTTCCAACTTGAAATCTGCTTTATTTCCCATCGGAATTCAATGGAATCTCTAGATTATTAGAAGAATATTAATATCTTCATAATATTTATCTTTGGATTTAGGAAGGTGATATATTTTTCACTCTATTTAGGCCCTTGAAAGTTTACTCGATAATCTTATATATTTTTCTGCTTGATATCTTGAATCTTTGCCACAGCTTTATTCCTGGGGAGGTGATGTTTCTTGATGCAGTTGCAAACTGTAGTATGTAAAAAGTTAATTTCTAATTGCAGGTCTCTAATAACATGCTTGATTCTGGTAACACAGTTAATTTCATATATTGGTCTTCACCGTTCATCCAAAAATCTTCGAGTATTATTTTATACTATTTGACCATAAATAGAACAACGTTTTAAATTCGGCATTTAAAATCCTTATGGACCTAATTTCTGTGTCTTGTCTTATAGCACTGACTAGGAACTCAATAAAATGTTTACATTTGGTGCTGTTCATATTCTATGGGAAGTGTCTGATTTCTGATTTCAAGGGGCAAACTGTCCATCCAACTCCATTAAGTATGGGTAGTAAGTTTGTTGTGTGATTATCCTTGTGGTGGACCAATTTCTAAAACCAACCCTTAGATTCCCACCCCCAGGGTACACACCCATATAATCTCTTCCCTTTGAGAATGGGTGGGGACTATGAACATGATAACATGATGACTTTTCATTTGCTTATCAGTACTAGCTCACATATGGGTGCCTCTCTGAAGTCACTTCTGTCTCTCTCTTTCTCTGTCCCTCCCCCACCTGCTCACACGGGTACACACACACTCTCTCTCTCTCTCTCTCTCTCAAAATAAATGAATAAACTTAAAAAAAAGAAACTTGATTCTCATCATCCCCAATATATTTAGCTATTTTTTCAATCTTAGCGTATAGTATCACTATTACTAACCTACACTCTCTTAAGAGGCAAGTTCACAGATCATAGTACCGTTTTTCTACACAATTCTTTTGTCTTTAGATCCAGAATACCCAAATCAACGTGCGTTCCCCTTTCCCCACCCTCTACCGTCTAGCTATCTAGTTACATATTCATCTGTAATGCAGTCAGGTTAACTTTCTTTTTATTGCCCCCCCCTTTTTTTTAGTTTTATTTGGCAGTATGATTCATCAAGATTTGAGTTTTGTTTTGAAACCGTAATTGAGGGTCAAGTGCTAAAACCAGAGTGTGTTATTTTGGGAGATATGCTGTCTCATGAAACAGTGAACCATCAAAACGCAAGCATCGTTTACAAGTACAGCAGGCAGAAAGAAGTTCAAAACCAAAGATTTATTTGATAGAAAGAACATTACATTAAAGAGTTAACAGAGCGGCTGTTCAGTATTTCACGCCTAAAGATTGTTGTGTTGGAGGGTCTTATTCGTTGTATTTCTTTTTTCTAACATGGTGGCTTAGCCCATACATCAGTGAAAGACTGCATGAGAGATGCTTGCTTCGAAAAGCTGGGTGGGCTGTGCATTTAGTCAGCCCCATCATTGCTGAAGCAGCCTCTGAATGCCCAGATGTTGCTAACGTGGCACTTCTTTGGGCTTTTGACATATGTGTTATTTGAACTTGACAGCAAAATAAAGGAAAATCGTTGTTGTGTTTTTCAGCCTTGATTCTGACAAACACAACTAGCTCTAAACTACATAAACCACAAAATATTACACTATCATCAAATGAGGTTTGGAGTTTAAGTGCTGTGCAGACAATTGTGGAGATGGCATGGATATGTTGAAGAGAACATTCTGGGTGTTCACCTAGATTATGGAGCTGCCTTTGAAATCTTTATCCAGTAATCTTGTCAGGGAGAAGGCTTTGCCTCCCCACCCCAAGTGGAGTGAGCTGAATTGTGCATGGTGTTCTAATGAAATCTGTGAATCGTGTAACAGTCTAATGCTTTACATTTTAGATTATTGTGATCATCATTTGATAAGGTAGGCATTGATTATGAATAACTAGTACAAATGCTGATGCCTGATAGTGATCATTGGGAAGAATTCAGCTGAGAATGTTTGCACTGCAAAATAGCCAATCCATGTTCTGAGACAAGAAATAAGTGTAAGGGCACTTGGGTGGTTCAGTCAGTTAAACACCCGATCCTTGGTTTTGGCCATGATCTCGCAGTTTGTGAATTTGAACCCCACATTGGGGTCTGGTCTGATGATGCAGAGCCTGTTTAGGATTCTTTCTTTCCCTCTCTCTGCCTTGCCCCTGTGTGTGCTTTCTTTCTCTCAAAATGAATAAATAAACATATATTACAAAAAAGCAAGTGTAAACAAGTAGATTAAACAGCAAGAGCTGCATGTTGCTTCATATCTTTGGCATTTTTCCTAATCTGAATTATCCACGCCAGGGAGGAATGAAATGTCGTTCAAGAACAGACGTAAATAGAAATCAAAATTAACAACTTCTGAAGAACAGAATTTCTACAGATGATTATGACAAGTTCTGTGACTTAACAGTTTTGGATCAAGTTAATGATGGTCTTCATGTTGCCTACCTATGGGGAATTATCGACAAACACTTTATAAATCTGATAAAATGTTTTGAAAATTTGTTGCAACCAAAGAAGATCTGTATGGGCAGGAAATTATAGGTTTATAGGTCAATTTACAAAAGAAAAAACTATAGTTACATTTAAATGATCTTTCAATGATACAGAATCCATTGCTTTCAACAGAAGATTACTTAAATCTAACCATAATTATACAGGAAAATTTGCTTGAATCAGCTACCAATGCATTAAAGATGAATTTTGAAAATTTCTTTGTTTCTTTTTGAAGCATCTTTTGATTCACTTTGGATTAAAGTTAAAAATCAAAGTCCTGGGCTTGCAGAAACTGTTTTAAGTTTTTTTTTTCTTTTTCCATTCCTATTACCATACTTCTGAAAGAACAGTTTATGTACCAAAAGTTTGATTATAATAAAATGTAAACCATTTAGGTGTTTATTACAGGTGTTAATAATATGTTATCAATCCATCTGGACAAGATAGGTTAACTAACAAAAGTAAGTCCATTGGTCACTTTAAAAACCTTAAATATCGACATATCAGTGTTTGTGAAAAACTCACCTATTTGTATTGGTACTGTAAATCAAAATTTCAATTATAATTTTTGTTTAGTCACTACTGAACAATCATAGATATGAGGGTAATTATACTTGTCTCTAATGATCACTCATAAGCATATTTTCAAGGAACAAAATGGATAGATTTTACACTTATTTTAATTCATGTAATTCTTTTTATTTTATATTGTCCTTGGATTATACTTAATAAAAAGTAAACATATTTTTGTTGAACAGAGTCAGAAAACTACCAGGGTTCCATTTGTGTGTACATGTTTTTTTTTTTTTTTTAAAGAGCTTCAGATCATTCTAGTAACTCATTTTATTTATTTCACAAATGATCCATGCAGTGTAGACTGAATACAAAAAGGCAAAAGAAAATAAAGCAAAGAAAATGGGTCCTTCAAGGTAGATGGTTTGAGAAGGTGAGGAAGGATGGTGTGGTGTTAACTGTGAGAGCTGAGGTCTGACTTCTTCATCGCGCCGTCGGCACGGAGCATGGTAGGTGAAGGTTCTAAACCGACCCTACTGTTCACAGGCTGATGAAACCGACTGGCACCCAGCAGTTGTGATGAGCTCATGTCTGTGCACAAGTTATGCCTTTGTGTCTGCTCTGGACAGTTATCACTAAGAGGCCCAGGCAAGAGGAAGGGAACGGGATGAAAGGCCCGGCCCCTTCTGTAGGATGTGTGGACACCAGCGAGGGACTTAGCATCAGGACAGCCCATGACTCCTCATGTGACGTGGGGAACGTTTGCACTTTTTGGGTTCTGTGTCTACCTTTGTGGAGGGTTCCAGTTTCTGTTTGCCGAACTGCCACTCCGAGTTCATCAAGGCTGGAATTCGTTCTGGAGGAGGTGAGGGGTGAAATTGGGGACAAAAATAAATGAGTATGTCCCACCAAGTAGGACAAAATTATTATCAGAAATTGGGAAAGCCAGATTAAATCGCCCCTTTTTTTTCTCCCTAAATCTTGGCTTCTCTGGAAATGAACTGATTAAAACAGGTCTGTCTTGGACTCTGAAATTCTGTAATATTGATTTCATCCTTCAAATAGCAATCCCGGAGTCAGTGATGTAGGAAAAGTGCATATCAAATATCTCTTGAGGAAGACACTGGACTTAACGCTTGTTTTGCTGTCTTTGTTCATGTCACCACTTTATTCCTCCAGTTGACAATGTTGTGTCGTTGTTTGAGTATTAACCACAGTGATAAGCAGACTACGTCACACCTAATACATAAAGTTAATTTAGCTACAAACCTGGCAGTGCAAATGAACCTAAATTATTCCTGGCTTCTGGTGAAGAATTTACACTTTATTTTAATTTCTGCCTTCAAACATGCTTTTAAGGTTGGTTGTGATTCATTTTATTGTGCCTTTTATAGACTTCCAGGAATGGCATTTTCATCTACTGTTTGAAGTGGTAACTGATGGGGGAAATCATCCATGATAATGTGCTCCGGAAGGAAAAATACAGTGAGCTATTGGTCCGGCTTCCTAAATCATGTTTTATCTAGCCTGATCAGAAGGCTAATTTACCTTGAAAAGAGCAAATGTGTTTGCTACAAAGTGGGTTTCCTTTAGCCAGGTAAGATAAATGCCAGGCCAAGGAAGAGAGGTATAAGCTTTCTTATATTTTAAGATCTGACGTGGAAGATGGGAAGCATCATAAAATGAGATTCCATTAGAAAAAGGGGGTTGTCAGTTACTCACCAAATATTTATCAAAAATGAAGTATCTGCAGGAAACTGATCTCTGAGTCGAGTCTTCCAACGGTGAACTAAACAAAAATCCCTACCCCAGCACCTCACATGAAACCAAGACACCTATGTCTGTGATGTGAAGAGCTGAGGGGCCTTTCTCGTCTTTGACCTCAATCATTGTTCACTCACCCCAAAGTAGAGTGAGTGGAATATTCCTCACTGTATCCTAAAATCCACCTGGAAATGCAACAGTGAAATGTGAAACACCGATGTCAGTCAGGTGCTTTGCTCACACTCTTTCTTACCTTTTGAGAAAGCCCTACAGGTAGGAGCTGCTATTGTGCTATTGAGGGCAATAAGGGATAAAGCCATTTCACTAATTCACACAGCTTGTGGTAGGGCTGTGGTCCATCTGGGTGCTGGGGTGATTCTGGAAAAGTTTATCATTCAAGAAAACAGTGTGGTTTAAAAGTTGTGGCTGCTGTTCATGTGTTACCCATAGTTCTAGAACATTCAAGGGCTTCCAGACATGTGTATAAAAGGCAGCTCTAGATCTCTGGTAAATTGTCAGATGTGGTCACTGTCTGGAACTGGTACACGTCTAGGTTGGTGCGAGAACACGTCTGACCCTGGAGGGCATGTTGATGGAAATCTCATTTCTGATTGATATTTGCTACGTTTCCCTTGGGCTCTTATTGAAGGACACAGATGTTTGTTGTTTTTCATGACTTAGTGAATAAATAGAACACACAAGGAGATTTGCTTTCTTAATTAAGGCAAGTCTCATTAAAGTTTGTGTATTTAGGCATTTTTCTACATTTAAAAGTCTTTTGATTCCTCTTGGGGGGTGCAGATTAATCATTTGAAATTAGTTTAAGTTTTGGAGTTATGATATCAATAAAAGTTCATGCATTTTAGTACTGAAAAATGATGTCCCAACAGATTCTTCCAGAATTCCATGTTTCTTCTGAAGATAAGATAAAGAGAGTAGAGACCAAGGTTTTTACCTTAATTCTCTTATCTTCTACTTATGAGATCTTACCCAACACACTTATCATCTTGACAAAATTAACTTTCTAAATCACCATGCTATTGAAGGACTATATCATAACTAATGGTAGCTATCCATTATGATAATAGAAAGTTCTAATAAAAATCACCATGGTGAAATCAACATTTTCATATTATAATGATTTAATAATTACCCACCGAAACAAAAATTTCTACGTGTATATGAAGCAGTATGTGGTTTAATCAATAGTGCTAGTGATGTTTATTATAATTACAATACCAGAGAAAAGGCACATAAAAGAGAATAGGGAAAGAAAGTGTGAAAATGTCCTTTTTGGGGGGTTTAGGTATTGGAGTAAGAAGCATATAGAAAGTAGTTACGTAATCATGCTAAGTGAAGAATGGTTTAATGAAGTGCTTATGTGAGGATGTATAAAGAGTTTTGTGTTGAACTTCTTTGAAACAAACCACCTGAGATTTGGCAACATGGTCCAGAATCTAATGGCACCGACACCTGGGTTGTGCTTATTTTCTTTTGATGTTAACACACCAATGCTGCAGAAAACTGGTACGAGAAGCAAACAGATCAAAGACTTAGATGGTGTGAGCTCTGTAATGTGCAGCCTTCCTACATTTTCAAAACATGGCCACTTGTATGGTCAGCATGGCTGAAGCTGCCTCTCTTCTACCCTGTGTTTTTGCCCATTTTGTGAATAGAAGCTATATCCATACAACAGGTGTGTGTGTGTGTGTGTGTGTGTGTGTGTGTATAAACATCTACACATGAATGCCCTTTATGGGTGCAGCATATGTTATCAATTAGAAATTGATGATTAATGAGGCGCCTGCCTGGGTGGTTCAGTCAATTAAGCATCAACTCTTAGTTTTGGCTCAGGTCGTATCTCATGGTTCACGAGATTGAGCCCCTTGTTGGACTCTGTGCTGACAGCGGGGAGCCTGCTTGGGATTCTTTCCCTCTGTCTCTCTCTACCCTTCCTCCATTAGTGCATGCGTGTGCACGCACAGGCTCTGTCTCACTCAAAATAAATAGTTTAAAAAGAGGAATTGATAATTAGTGACTTTAACAATTTGTTTTGACTTCTCAAGTTACAAAGGATTCTCTGTGGCTTAGTTCGACAATCTGTGTGATACATTGTCATGAGTAAGTAGTGATGGGAAAGATAGAGGAAAAGGAACCCCCCAAAACTGGACACCTCGGTATGGTTCACATACTTTGTGAAGCCCTATATGATCGAGTATTAGAATTACACATGGTAATATTAATAATCAAGCTTCGTGAATGAGAAGACCGAGCACAGAGAAGTAAAATAACCTATGTGGGGTAATCCATAAGTATGATTCCTGTTCTGATATTTAAAAACATTTCTGATAAAAACCTCAAGTTTTTATCCCATATCCTCACACAGTCTCAACGTATCCCAAAGCATCAGAATGACAGCTGTCTATTTGTGGCTATCTTCCATTAGGTAATTATTATATCAAGGTTAATATTCAGCAAAGGGATAAATATATAATCATGTGTGTCATTTAGAAATGAGTCCACCTGAAAAACAAAAACAAACACTAAAACAAGAGAAAAGAAACTATCTGACTGGCAAAGGCTAATCCCAAAGATTCATCGCCTCTGGTACCTCGGGTATGAGGTCAAACTGCTAACAGCCCAGGTCTTCGGGTAGAATCTAAAAACGTTACACTGGTTTACCAGGACCTGAACATACAAACTTGTAACAAGTAATAAATAAGGTATGGAGTGAGGTATACACAATATAAGAAATATAGACAATAATATTGGTCTGTAGTTACAGGAGAAGATACAGGTCACTGTATTGGCAACCATATTACAATATATAAATGTATGGAGGTAATACATTGTATACGTAAAACTTTTACAAGGTTACATGTCAAATGTATTTAATAAGAAAAAAAGGACCAATGATGACATCAGGGTGCTGGCCATTTCTTATCTCCTTGCTCTGTCTGTGGCTTTCTGTCTTCTGGACACCAAATGACCATTCGATGCCTCAAGGCTGTTGGCTCAGTTCTAGACACTTTAAGGAAGAGAGGGGAGAGTGAGCCGGATTCGTGACCCCAGAATGTACCGCTTTAGCAATATGGATTATTTTGAGCTGGAGGCAATCAAGCCTCAATAGAGTCCAGAAAAGCTTTTTTTTTTTTTTAATATTTATTTTTGAGAGAGAGAGAGAGCATGAACAGGGGAAGGGCAGAGAGAGCGAGAGAGAGGGAGAAACAGAATCAGAAGCAGGCTCCAGGCTCTGAGCTGTCAGCCCAGAGCCTGATGCAGGGCTCGAACCCACAACCAGAAAGCATGAGCTGAGCTCAAGTCAGACTTCCAGACCACTGAGCCACCCAGGTGCTCCCAGAAAGGCTTTTGCGTTCTTCTCAACCGCACGAAAGGGTTTAGATATGCAACCTGTACCAGAAAGAGAGCTGTAACCAGAGAGAACTTTTCCATCAGAAGACTTATCCTCGTGTCCTGGCAAACATTTGTTTACCAAACATTTGCTCTTCTCATCTTCATACAAAATATCTTCCTCCCCTGTGGAGCCCCAGATCTCACCCCCTTCCCCTTGGCTCAGGATTGCACATAAGCCTCAATTGTCTGATTATTCGAACAGGCTTCTAATGACTTTGTGCGACACCCACAAGTATAGAATTCAATTTCTTTTTCTCCTGGTAATCTGTCTTGCATTGATTTAATTATTAGGCCAACCAAAGAATCTAGAAGAGAAAGGAACAGTTTTCCTCCTCTACAAAGGGAGAGAAAGGTGCTAACCCGCAGGCTGCCTGAGTCTGCCTGTATCACCGACCGGATCAGAGGTCATGTGACCTCTTCTAGTAGCAAAATCTTTCTATGTGAATATACTTAATTAAGTATATTGATATTCTTTTTTTGATGTTTATTTATTTTGAGAGAGAGAGGGAGAGAGAGAAGGGGATGGGAAGAGAGAGAGGGAGAGAGAGAGAATCCTAAGCAGTCTCCATGCCCAACACAGAGCCCTGCAAGTGGCTCAATCCCACTACTGCAAGATCACGACCCACGGCGATATCGAGTCAGACACTTAACTGATTGCATTACCCAGGCACCCCTGGATATACTGATATTCTAAACCAAAATGGGATTCAGACTTTAGGGGGGAAAAAAAGAAGAAAGAATTTTGGCAGAAAATAAATAATGTCTATGTCACTGAAAATTTCAACTCTGATCGATGACCTAAAGCATCTCCAGCCAGAGAAAACTATTGCTCTCATGTCCCCCAAAGTATCACAGACTTTTAGATGTTGATTTGTGAGAACTTAAGCTCTTAGCCACAAGGGAAGCTAATCATGTGCCCTACATCACATGCAGGTGTGAATTCTAGCACACAAAATGGAATGCTGATGTAAAATCTAGCTGGGTGCTAGACTTTCGTTCCCCAAGTGACTTATTTTAACTGCTCCTGATCTTATCCATTTTTGAACACTTGTATTTGAAGTTGCTTCAAATGGCCAATCTATTTCCAACCATTCCATCTGTGGACATATTCTGGGGAACTCCTAAATATAGACTCAGTGTTGCATCATAAATAACAAGACCTCGGGATTCTCACCCGGCAGCCATCAGTGTGGCTTTCCTCTTTGGAAGTCTGCTCCTGATGCGATACGGAGCCTCCAATCCGCAGTCACTTGATAAACCATCTGAATCCACATTTCCACAGACCAACAAGATTATTGGAAAGATCATCTAGAAATTCAGTCTAGAAAGACTTGGATAAGAGATCTGTTCTCTCCCTCACTGGTTGAAAACTACATTTTTACCCACAGTGACAGCAGTCAGAGCTAATGGGCTAACATATTCAGTTGGGAGATCTTTCCAATAAGATCAGGCAAGGGGTCAGTATCTGGCCAATGGCAGCGACTAGAACCATCAGCTGAACTGCACGCGTAATAAGGAAATCCATTGACCAGTTCTTAAATCCCAAGTCCGCGACCTTTCCTGCTTCACTGAAAACCTAGCGGGTTAAGCTTTTAATGTTACCACATGCATTTTCAGAGGATTCTCTTCTAGATTTTGAGATAAGAAGACCCTGCTTAGGCGCTATTGTCTTGTCTTTATTCACCACTATGTACGCAAATACCTTTAAGACTTTATATTGATACTTCGAACACTGGGATTCTATTGGACTAGCTGACTATCCAGGAGCTGGAAAAGCCAGCCCACAGCATCTACTCCTCTTTTTTTTTTTTTACTACCTGGTAGCTTTTGAAGGTCAAATGAATGAACCCAGCCACTGGATAGGATGGTGTCTCTCCTCTCCACGTTTGGATATGCCTTGCATTTCTAGGCTTTGAATGACTCTCAGACCTGCATTCATTGAATTGCCATTGGTTTTGGAAGCCAAATTTCTTTGTTATTATGCTCAGGATATCACCGAATGACACCCTTAAACTCACAACTGGGACTGGGATGGGACATTTCACAACCTTCCGAGTCATCACGCATTTTATAACGTCCCTGTCTGCGAGCACTATGACATGAAGCTTGATCCTACAGACTTCTTGTACAGTTTGTCTCAATTGGAAGTAAATCTGCCCATTTTTGTGTTCAGTGACACAGTCTTTGCTTGAATTTGGGCCCAATCTATTAATAGTGGATCCAAAGGTGATAGCTTCCTGTTAGTGCTGTTTCTGGTGTTTACCTTC
Organism: Hyaena hyaena; assembly: GCF_003009895.1. NCBI lineage: Eukaryota > Metazoa > Chordata > Mammalia > Carnivora > Hyaenidae > Hyaena > Hyaena hyaena. The sequence continues at coordinate 2,321,870 of NW_024080733.1, read as the reverse complement.
TGAGAGAAGGATCGAACGCACGGCCTGAATTCTGAACCTCATCTACCTTCTTGTTGCTTTCCAAGCAAAGCTCTCACTTCCCCCTGCATCCTTCTGACACTAAATAATGCATCCTCCTTCAGGATCTGCTGCCCTTGTTTGAATGTTTCTTGTATCTTAACTGCCCATTTTTTTCCCTGACATCATGACATCTGTCAGCACAGAGCCTGTTGCGGCGATCAAACCCACAAACCGCGAGATCGTGACCTGAGCCGAATTTGGACACTTAACTGAATGAGCCACCTGGGCGCCCCAGACCTATCTTCATTTAAAATATGTTTTAATGTTTATTTATTTTTGAGAGAGAGAGAGAGAGAGAGAGCACATGCAAGTGAGTGGAGGGAGGGGCAGAGAGAGGGAGACACAGAATCTGAAGCAGGGTCCAGGCTCAGAGCTGTTGGCACAGAGCCTGATGTGGGGCTTGAACCCATGAACCATGAGATCATGACCTGAGCCAAAGTTGGTCACTCAACCAACTGAGCCACCACGGCGCCCCTCTTCATTTTCACTAAGGACAGAGAGTGGTGCCAAATCAGGCAAGGCTCGGGAGGGACGGGGGGTTGTGGAGAATTTCTGATTGAGAGAAGCAAACAGTAGAATTCAGACAGAAAAAGATCTGTTATCTCCACATGCAAACCCTCCTGGGCAGTGAAATGTGCCTGGAGCAGGAAGGATTTCCAGATTTTATCATGTTTTCACAATTAAGGACAGTTACAGCTGAGTGCCCAGTGTGTGGCCATGAGTCAGATAAAAGTACATCATTAAGTGTTCCGGGTAGACTGGGTACTTGCTTGTTTGAATAATTTATGCACTTCTTGAGGGAGCTTCTTACACACAGATACTTTACTTCATGCTGTATCTCTAATGCCTTGCCCTATATTGAGACTGAGTACATTCTAAATATACAAGAAGTTTTCGCAGAGCACTTAGAAGTACCACGTTGGCTCCCACAGGTGATGATGAAGACCAGCAATAAGGGAGGGTATTTCATTGCCACGTACCTGTGAGAGGAGGGCCTAGTAACACCCTGCACACTGGGGAGCTTCAGAACATTGGCATGAATCTGCATTTCCCCACAATAAGCTTGACGATCAGGTACTATTATACAGAGTCAATAAGAAAATAGTTTGGGTGTTTTCTCCTTCTGCAATGGCATCTTCTGAGATAATCTTGGAAGTAGCATCTTGGAACTCTCTTTATTGTGCTCAAAATTTCACTGAAATATTTAAGCTATAGTAAAAAGACCTAGAGGCAACATGAATGGTCTTTTCTTCTCTTTTTGGAGGTGGGGGGAGGGTGGGAAATTGCAGTTGATATAATTATATTAGAAATTCCAGCTACTAAAGCCAAACTGAGGGGTCTTCTACAGTAGGAGTCTCTGTGGATATCCCCAAGTGAGAAAAGCATGGTCCTGACCACCTGACTGTTGCCGCCTCAACCATGCAATGCGGGAGCCCCTCCTCACCCTAACCTTCTGCTCCCAGACGCCTAGTTGGGTCAGTGTGGTGTCCATCACATAAGGAGACCAAACACCTTTCCTTCCATTCGGATTTGTTACAGTGCTTTATTTGGTTTTAATTAGAAACCTAGAAAGCCAGAGTCAGCTCTCCTGGTGGTAGACAAGGAAAACCTTGGAAGCTGTGGCCCACTTGGGAGGTCCCCCCACCACGGGATCTCCCTGCCCTGCACGGGATCTCCATCCCACATGGGATCTCCTACACACACCAGATCTCCACCACACATGGGATCTCCCCTACACACTGGAGTTCTTACACATATGGGAGCTCCTGCACTCACAGGATCTCACACACACACGGGAGTTCCCGCACACACGGGATCTCATATACACACAAGAACTCAGCACAAATGGGATCTCCCCCCCGCACGGGATCTCCACTCCACACGGGATCTCTCCACCCCGCACGGGATCTCCCCCACACACCGGATATCCCACACACACCAGATCTCCCCCTCACATGGGATCTCCACCCCACAGGATCTCCCCCCTCCACATGGGATCTCCACCCCCCCCACGAGATCTCCCACACACACGGGATCCCCTCCCCATACGGAATCTCTCCTACACACAGGATCTCCACCCCACATGGGATCTCCCACACACACTGGAGTTCTTGCACACATGGGAGCTCCCGCACACACGGCATCTCATGTACACACTAGAACTCAGCACGCATGGGTTCTCCCACACACAGGGCATCTCTCCCACACAGGATCACCTGCACACACGGGGACTCTGCACACACTGGAGCTCCCGCACACACAGGAGCTCCTGCCACATAGAGCAGCACCCAAGCATGGCACAAGAAGCAGCCAGGGGAGACCCTGAGCCCTACACCAGCACCACAAGGCCCTGGGGCACAGCAGACTGTGCACCCCTCCACCAGTCAGCTGTTAGCAGCTCTCGAGGGTGAACTGCAGGAATGACATAAGATTGAAACAGAACAAACTTTAGAGTTTTCTCCTGCCTAGTATATCCAAGTTAAGAAAAATAAGAATATCTAGAAGACAAGATCCAACAGAGAGAAATCAGCAGGCTTTTCCGTTGGCCTCTCCAAAGCCTTGCCCGCAGGGCATGGGGCAGGCCAGTCAGGCACCCACAGAAGCCAAAGATGAAGTCAGGGGACCTCCCACCGTGCCTGTCCCCCACACCTGGGCTCCAGGGAAAGCAGCCAGCCGGGGAGATCACAGGACTTGCAGCTCTCGGGGTCTAAGGGCTGGTTCAGTGCGCAGGGCATCAAGCTTCGACAAACACAGCTGGAGACCCCAGGACATCATCTCAGCTGGGAGGCTTCACTGGGGACCAGCCGGGATTCTCCTCTGTTGTGTCCATTGTAATTACAGTGTCTGGACTTGTGTCCTTATTCCCTCTGGCCGGTAAATCCTGTGGATAACGTTGCTGTGTGTCTCTGTGAAGAGTTCTATTTTTTCAGGCTCATGTTTGCTCTGTTTTTATCTCCTGGATTCTACTTAAAATGAACTCTGATGAAAAAAAAATACTAAGCCATTATCTGAATGTGTTATAGATCCAATTGCATTTCTATTGAGGCAGATGGAGTTAAGCAAGAGGTAATTAACTCCAGCATAATCATGGTGTTGTAAGAAGAGAGAAATTTGTTGAGCAGTGGAAAATTGATTTTAATGGACTACACCTACCCGTGAATTCCTGATCTCTGCTTTGCTGCGAAAAGGCTGGGTAATAATTTACTATCTTTGTTGTACTCCATTTCCTCTTGGGAATGTAGTTCATTCATTGGCTTCTCAAAACGGGCCTCCTCTTTGGGCTCATGGGATGTGCAAGGTGCTTTTTGGGATGGGGTGGAGTAAGGGTGAGGCTTGGTAGGAGGCGTGGGGATTCCGGCAGCAGTGAGGGCCCGTATGCTTGTCTTTCTGGGGTATCAATCACAGAGCCAGGGAGCTGTTGACCTATCTTTTCCAATTCTCTCCCCTCAGCTTTTGATAAAGGGATGGACAGGGATCCCCAGAAAAGTTAGTTCCTAATGAGATACGAGTCTGCATGAATAGCTTGGTCCCACTTGGGCCTGTGAATATTAACTTGGAGAAGCAAGTGCCTCCACGGGGACCCTGTTTCACCAGTCAGACCTGGAGTCACAGTGGATGGTCAGTTACGACACTTTTGCCACAGTGACCACACTCATGGGATTTCACCTCATAATTATGACTCGTTTTCTCCCCACAGCCTCTAACATCAGAGACTGAATATAGATCCCAGCTCAGAGTAACTTAACCATTGCCAGCAATGCATTAATTTTTTAAGGTTTATTTATTTATTTTGGTGAGGGGGTGTGGAGAGAGGCAGGGAGAGCACAACAGAGAGAATCCCAAGCAGGCTCTGCACTGACAGAACCCATCATGGGGCTTGGTCCCACGAACTGTGATATCATGACCTGAGCTGAAACCAAGAGTCAGACGCTTCACCGACTGAGCCACCCAGGCTCCCCTGATTCAGCACTTTAACTACTAAGCAACTTTTGGCTCTTCAATGCCCTTGGCATTATGCCAGGTGATGGGGATAATATGGCAGGGGAAAAAAATTAAAAGTTTTTCCTGGAAGCTAGATTGTGAACCAAAAGCCCCAATCAAATGGATGATATCCTGAATCCAGTAAAGATATCTCCTTACATCATAACAATCTACAATAAGTACTTTATTCTTTATTTCATTCATTAGGATCTTAAAAATTCAATGCCCTTTATGTGAGCAGGTGACCTGTTGCCTAAGTACTCACTGGTCTGTCTTATTTTGCCAATCTGATCCACTTAGAGAAATATTTGATGATTGAATTTTTATTTTTTAAAAATTTTAACGTTTATTTATTTTTGAGAGACAGAGCACAAGCAGGGGAGGGGCAGAGACAGAGGGAGATCCAGAATCTGAAGCAGGCTCCAGGCTCTGAGCTGTTAGCAGAGAGGCTGATGTGGAGCTTGAATCCACAAACCATGAGATCATTACTTGAGCTGAAGTCGGACGCTTAACTGACTGAGCCACCCAGGTGCCCCTGATAATTGACATTAATAAAATGCAATGGTACTAATGTGACAAATATCTCTGGTTTCTCCATTCTCATCTACTCCCCAGTTTCCACTTTGTCTTCGCCCTGAGAGCCTGACCTGAAGTTTATCATTGTTGGTCTCAGCCACTCAAGACCTGACATTGACTCCAAGGGAAAAAGAAGAGAAATCCAAAGTTACGATTCTTCCTGCTTTCTCTCTGTAGGTTGGCTTTGGGTTCTGGTAAGTGTTCCTTCTTTTCTTCTCTCATTTGGATGGCTATAAGAAATTCAAATGAAACTTGACTTTTAACTTACACAAAGATAGAAAACAATTGTAGGTGGAACCTGGAAGTGGAGGACGAAAAGGCTTTATAAAATAAAATAGAAAAATATCTTTGTGAACTTTGGTAAGGTGACGATTTCTTAGGATACAAAAAGGGCAGCCCATAAAGAAAGAGGTTGAAGAATATGACTACATTAAAATGAGAATCTTTCTTTAACAGCAGACACAAATAAAAGGGAGATAAACCAAGCCAAGTCTGATGAAATATAATCACAATACAAATCGCAGAGGACTGGAACCCAGAATCATAAATAATCGATAAGCAACAACAGTAATCGCATAGCACAGTGAAAAATAGGCAGATGAGGTGTCACTGTGTAAAGCAACACATCTATGTAGCCAAGAAAAATTATTTTGAAAACTTTTCTTTTTTAAGTAAGCTCCCAATGTAGAACTTGAACTCACAACCCCAAGATCAAGAGTTGCATGCTCCACTGACTGAGCCAGCCACGTGCCCCTATTTTCAAAACATTTGCTTCCCTTGATGGGTTATAAAGCAAATTCAAGTTAAATTCACAAGAAGATAACACTATACACTCACCATGAAGGGCAAGAGAAAAAACAATCCAAAAATACTAAATGTTCAGTGAGTAGGTAGATTGATGAGAATCCAAAATACTGTTGGTAGAATCTTAAGTCATACAATGACTTTACTAACTTTAAGCATACTTATATTCTATGACCCAGTAATTTCAATCCTGAGGATTTTCTATTTTTGAATCTTTTATTTATTTTAAGATGGAGAGGGAAGGGCAGAGAGAAGGAAAGAGAGAGAGAGAGAGAGTATCCCAAGCAGGCTCTGCAGTGTTAACATAGAATCTGATGCAGAGATCTAACTCACAAACCACGAGACCATGATCTAAGCCGAAACCAAGAACTGGACACTTAATCCATTGAGCCACCCAGGTGCCCCTCAACCCTGAGGATTTCAAAACAGAAATACAAACACATGTGTACCAAGAGAAACAAATAAGAATGTTCATACGGGCACTATTCATATTAACCCCCAAAACTTGGAAATAACCCAAATGCAACTCAGCGGTAGGTCAGACATACAAGTTGTGATGCCTTCAGGAACAGAATGTCACATAGCAAGAAAAATCAATGAACTAGAGAACCACACAACAGAAGACTCTCACAAATAATTCTGAGTTGAAGAAGCTAGATATGAATCAATATATGCAGAGCTATTCCAGTTATGTGAATTCAATGCAGGCCATACTGATAGGAAGTAGTGGTTTCATCTGGATGCTATTCTTCAGAAGATAAAAGGTTAAAAATAAGCACAGCGCATGTATGGAGGTGTGCACTTGGAGGTGGTTTGGGGAGTTCATATGGATTGCACTTGGTCTTCAATTACAGACCTGGGAAAACTGATGGAGACAAGAATGCCCCAGGATTTCAAAAAGTAAAAATTAAAAAAAATATATTTCTACTCTAGCATTAACAGACCTCCTGTTCATTCAGGCCTCACTACCTTCAAACATCTCTGAATTCAGAGCCACCATGTGAGATGGGACCCTTATTCCTGTCTTTTTCACGACCCATCAAAATGTCCAGCTTTGCCTATAAACACCATGCCAAAATTATCTAGTCTTTGCTTCACTCTCTGGAGACTAGGAAGTCACACCCACTAAGATAATTTCTCCCTTCTGAAATATTTTCACTCTTTCTTTCACGTCCTCATATTTACTCCACATCCATGGCACTGAATGCCACATTCTCTCCATGAAAAGTGACTTGTGTACTTGTGTATAGTGTTCACCTAATCTCTGTCTCTCATTATTAAAGTTCTATAGTATGCATTATCCATACCATCATGGGTGAGTCCATGGAAGTACCTCTTTATTACATGAAGTTTTGAATGGGGACTTTTTTTTTAAGTTTATTCATTTGAGAGAGAGAGAGAGAGAGCAAGGAAAGGGCAGAGAGAGGAGAGAGAGAGGATCCCAAGCATGTTCCACACTGTCAGCGCAGAGCCTGGCATGGGGCTTAAACGCACCAACCACAAGGTTATGACCTGAGGCAAAACCGAGAGTCAGATGCTCAACCCACTGAGTCACTCAGGCGCCACTGCACAGGTGAATTTTGAACATCTATGCTCATCTCCTCAAGGGACTGGAGGTGGCACCAAGAGATTACCCTTCTCTTACATTTCTCCTTTATCGCCTATTTCACATTAACATAATACTGAATATATCGTAGATATTCACTAATAATGTGCGTAAGAATTATTGATGGAGAAATGTCCGTGGATTTCCGGTAGTTAACAGAATTAATGATGAGAACCAGCATTCCTCACAGTGGAAACACTATGATCATATTCAATGAGATCTTTTTTCCCCTCCAATAATGTATTACCAAGTTCTGATCAAGCTATTTTGAAAGGAAGGTCTCCATGAGTTGAACAAATAATTTTGGAATATGGCTTCATACTGTTCATCACAGAGTACTTTTTACAAGTGGCATTATGTGGCTTTAAACATCTTCGTAAGTACTTCCTATTTCCAGTGAGTTGTTGAAGGGAAAAAATTCAGTAAGCATATTTCAAGTAATATATTCTCTCCTTTGCTCCTGCCAAGCCTCCTATAAATAGAAAACTCAGAATATTTCTGCCAATTTCCTGTATCCGTGCCTTCCACCAGCAAAATGCTCTTGCAAGAGTAGATGAAACTATTTTTCGTGAGTGTTGCCATTTGAGGCTGACTCAGCAAAATTACTCTGCATTTCTCCCCCAAATAACCTTTCCTTTTAGAAAACAAATTCAAAGCATGAAATCTGTTGCAGGCCACGTGGACTCTAATCCACGGACACAACAGTCTTCCTCTGAGCCCTGTGTCAGGGGAGTTATGACACAGACTGACCTCTCCTGTATCCAGTCAGTCATGACCACTGGTGTGCAGACAAGAGTCCCTTTACTGCCTGAGGAACGATGTATCAGAGACGAGGTGGCCTCATTCACAAGAAAGAGCCTGGCAATAGTGGTCAACTCTTTTCTCTAGAGAAATTCCTGGGCCACTAAAGGAAGGTCTACTTTCTGTGCTCTGGTTCTACCAAACTAGTACTAACTGATGGACTTCCTTTGTCCACCATACTATTCCCCCTAGAGCAAATCAATCTAATATGTGGATAAAAACAAAACCATTTCAGTGATACTTTCTGAAGAGCAGACCTATTTCAACGAAGTACTAACCTATGACTTCATATTTTTCATTAAAATGTTTATATTCTACCTTCTAAGTCAGTTGTTGTTATTTGTTATTTGGTTTTTTTTTTTGTTTTGTTTTGTTTTCATAATAGCCCCCAGAGTGTAAAGAAAGAAAAACACATAAGCTGGAAATAACCTTACCATGTATTGAATATAATCCTCACCAAAAAACCCAAGTAGGCACTGTTTGCTCATTTTAACTAATGAACAGAATAAAGGTAAGGCCGAAGGTGACAAGGTGTCTTTAACAGAAGCCACTTAATAATTTGCATAAGTTAGACACAAGCCTAAGCTGACTGATGTAAACACTCAGACCCCTCCCCACATATTTTCATTAGAAGGGGTAGCAGGTGACTCGTTCAGTATTACATGGGGGGACAGAAAGGTGACATTGGGAAGAGCTGGAGAGTGGCCAAGACTGGCTTTAGAAAAGATTTTAAGGGCACCTGGGTGGCTCAGTCTGTTGGGCATCCAAATTCGGCTCAGGTCATGATCTTGCAGTTCATGAGTTCAAGCCCTGTGTTGGGCTCTGTGCTGACAGCTCAGAGCCTGGAGCCTGCTTTGGATTCTGTGTCTCCTTCTCTCTTTCTCTATCTGCCTTTCCCCTGCTCCTGCTCTGTCTCTCTCTCTCTTTTGCTCTCTCAAAAATAAATAAAAACATTAAAAAAAGATTTTTAGTGAAATTATAGTTTTTTTTTCAAAATAATGGGGATTTCTAACATAGAGCTATCATCTTTTCAGTAAAGCAACTTTAATGCTTTCAGATTATGAGAAAGGCAAAAATAAATGGTTTAACCACAAAAATAATGAAAAGGCTTTGGGGAAGCTGTAGTTGTGTCGCATTTACTATTATGGAAAACCAAAAAAAAAAAAAAATAGGAGATACCACAAAAAAATAGAATAAAATAAAAGATTTAGGATATATGAAAACTCAAGTTCAGGGAAAGAAAATAAGAACTCCATTAGTCCATACATAGTGCTGACAGTCAAATTGTTTGGTGGTCACACATGGTTCAGCCCAAAGAAAGTGTTGAAGCCTCCTTTAGCCCCAAGGTCTATTGCTGTGTTGGTTTTGGTCTGGCCTTCCAGATCCACACTCTACTTTGTACGCTGGAGGCTGACCCCTATGGGCTGCATCCGCCAAACTTCTGGAACTGCAGGCTCCAACTGGCACCTTCAGGAGACTGGGGCAGGAGGAGAGAAGTTGAGGTATTTACTCCACCGACAGGCTCCTTCCAGAGACCTTCCAGGTTCTTATTTTCCCCTCAAAGACCACACTTCTGTGAGATGGTTCTTGCTCATAGTTTCAGCCCTTGTCTCGTTCTAATGACTAGTCCTTCCCCTTACCCCTTCAGCCCTGAGGGACATAAAGGTGTTTTCTGTAGCTTTTCTTGGTGGCTTGGACATCCCCTGTTGGTTTCCCACCTCCCCTTCCTTACCTGGAAAGTACTGTTTTCACTAAAGCCCTGTGTGTTATGTCTGTGAGTAAGCTTTGTCTTTCTGGCACAGCCCTATATCTGTAGTAATGACATTAATTCCCAATTCTGTATTAGCTCATGAATTGATTTAACATACATTCATCAACCAAAGGTTGTATATGAGACTATATACTAAAAATAGGAATAATATCAAATAGTAAACCATAATAGTAGCTAAAATTTACTGAGTATATCTTTGGTACCAGATACTTTTTAAAGCCCATTGTATGTGTTAACTCAGTGAATCATGTCAATAACCCTGTATGGTATGCATATTCATCAAGCGAGGCTAGGGTATGTCACATTAGAAATATACATCCCAGGGGCACCTGGGTGGCTCACTGAGTGGATTATCCAACTCTTGATGTCAGCTCAGGTCATGATCCCACAACTGTGAGTTAGAGCCCCACATTGGGCTCATCCTTTCTGCACACACACCCTGTAAAACCATAGTCTTGATCTGTACCCAGTCAAAGTTTGAGTGCCTTCATCAGTTCATGCTGCTCTGAGAACATATCATAGACTGGATGGTTTATCAACAACACACATTTATTTCTCATGGTTCTGGAGAATGGGAAGTCTAAGGTCAATGCTCCAGCAGATTCCGTGTCGGGGGACTACTGGTTTCATGGTGCACAGATGGCCATCTTCTCGCTATGTCTTCACATGGTGGAAGCAGGGAGGGATCTCTGGAGTCTCTTATAAGGGCACTAATCCCAATATGAGGGCTCTGTCCTCAGGCTCTAATAACTTCACAAAGACCCCATCCTCCCCTAATACTATTACATTGCAGATTAGGATTTCAACATGGGACTTCTATGGGGGTCAAAATGCTTAGTCCTTAACATTGGGTTTAAGTTAAAGAAGTAAAGGTAAAACAGGGCCATTGTAAAGAAACTATATATATATTTTAATCACAAGGTTATAAATACACGCACACACAAACAAACAGACACACACACACACACACACACACACACCCAGACACACGCACACACATACATTCTGAGAGCATAGACTCCTATCTGTGATTTGTGCCAAATACCTCCAGGCCTACATTGTATTGAGCCTGTGTTGGAATATGTCTATTAAAATCGCTGAGATAATTATTACTGACCTTAAGGCGATCCTTCAAAATAGAACTGTAGCTGTATCTCCAGGTAGCATAGGCTTTAATTTAATAATATTCTTTCCTCACCACATTAGGTTGATTTAAAGTAGGAAATAAAATACTGCTTAAGGCAAATACTTAAAGTCAATTTTGTGAATGGCCAACCCTCAGTGGTCATAAGGCACAGGAGACTGAGCAAGCAGTAAAAAATCAGAGATGGACACTCTTACTAAAATTTTTTAAAAGGAACTGTGGCTCACGTAGGCTCAAATAAAGCCTCGGAATAAGAACTTAAAAGGTTCACATGAAAACCCAAAAGAAAAAAAGAGGAAAAAGGCTTATCTGAAACTTGTAGATCTAATGAATGTGATTATTTCCAGATTGGAAATAAAGAAGGAAGATGACAGTAATTCTAAGAGAAAAACATCTGACCTCTAATGTTTCTGGAAGCCATTCAAAGAGCTAAAGGTGTTTTACATTTCCATTATAAATGGCCACTCCTTTACGAGTTTTAGAGAACAGGAGATTTTACAAAGCAATCATGGCTATCAATGAGGCAGGATCTTGATGTGTGAGGTCCAGTTCCACGGTTTGGAAAATTGGCCTGGGTGGGTGGCTGTGAGAGCCTAACAAAGACATTTTATTGGAAAAGTCAACACCCCGTTGATTTTTCAGGGTGGCGTCAGCAGAAGTTAAATCACTTTTGTGGTAAGAAATGGTCCAACGGATGTTTCATGTGGAGGGTAAACAAGGGGTTGACGTTCTGTAGAGACGCTCAGTGACGATTACATTTTATTACTATCACCCGTCTCAGGATGACTGCCATCTTGTCAGCAAGACATTTCTGGGGTAACAAGAAATCAGGCATCTTACCTTCTACTTGGAGAGGGGGCTGAGTGGATGTCTGTAAATCATTACCTCGAAAAAGTTACCTCTTTTGGTGGAGTTCCAAAAGTACATGCTGTCAACCCGCAGTGGAAACGTTTTAGAATTTAGAAAGGTCATAAATTGGAAACTCCCATGGTCCCAAGCCACCCCGACCTGGGCTCGCTTCCCAGCTTGGTCTTGTAGACTAATTCTCATTTATCGTCGGGATGCAGATTAGATGTAATCTCCAGGCAACCCTCTCGAATTTAAGAGTCACTCCCCTGTGCAGGCCCACCACTGGCTGTAATTTTTTTAATCCAGTGCCTGACTTTATGCATATAAAACGTTTCCACATACGTTTCCTCCACTATATGTTCCTTACCCATGAAAAAGGGGTGTGTGTTTTTGCCTCTGCATCCCCTGCACCTAATTCAGAATGGAGTCAGCTGAATGTTCATTGTGGAAATTTATTCAGCACTTAGTAACACAGAGTAATGATCATGCTACTATGTCCTCACAGGGGATGACATTTTATTTCCTCGAACGCCCCACTCATATTTATTTTTCACCTAAAAATACTTTATAACCTTAAGACTATAAAGCACATCTTCTTCTTAACTGCCACTCCCAGACCTTGAATCATGTGTCATATTCCGTTGATCATACTTTTGAAATATTTCACGTTTATTCTCTCCTCCTTATTTGCTCTGCACCAACTCTGTTGAAGAACTTAGAAGCTGGCTTTCTTAATTTCCTAAAAGCCTCCCAATTAGTCTTCTTTAAGCACAGAGTTTTCCCTCTTCCATTCTGCTGCCAGAGTAATTTTTCAAAGTAATGAAGTAATTCTGTCACTCCTGGAATCAAAGTCATTCCATGGGGGCCTCAATGACTTTGGGGTGAAGTTCAAAGACCTTAGAGCTTCAATAACTTTCCAACTGAAACGTCAAAAATTCTCTTCAATATCTGACATGTTGGGCCTTGGCACATGCTGGGCAAAGTCCCTTTAGATGTATTTCTCATTAGTTATAACAACAGCCATGCAGAGTGGGGACCGCTGTTGTCCCGTGACCGGCTCGCTGCATTTATGTTTCTCTGAAGAAGTCCACCTATTTTGTGGCATAACGCTTTTGATTTGTTTCCTGAATGCTCATGGAATTTGACAAGCTTCCTTCAAAAAAAGTAATTGGGGCATTTGAGTGGCTCAGCTGGTTAAGCATCTGACTTCTGCTCAGGTCATGATCTCACAGTTCCTGGGTTCGAGCCCCACCTTGGGCTCTGTGCTGACAGCTCAGAGCCTGGAGCCTGCTTTCAGACTCTGTGTCTCCCTCTCTCTCTGCCCCTTCCCTGCTCATATACACACACTCTCTCTCAAAAATAAATAAACACTTAAAAAATTTCCAAAAGTAATTGATTTCACCAATGAATCCCTCAACCCTTTTGCCTGACATTTAGACTTTTCAATATTTTCCTCTTATTATGTCTCATTATGTCTCTCTATCCTATTTCATGCCTTCCTTCTGCTTTGGTTCCATAATTCTTTATGAAATATCCTCTCTCTCTCTCTCTCTCTCTCTCTCTCTATATATATATATATATATATATACCTACCTATGTATGTGTATATATATGCATTTATATATATATATATCCTATATTTGTTTTGTCTCAAATTTTATACTTTTATAATTTTCTTCAGTGTCCCCTGACAAGTTCTGGAGCATTTATTTTAATACACCGGCTGGAAGTTCCTTTCATATACAGTCTGGCCATTACTGCCACCATTAGTTAAATTCATTTGGTGACCATGTTTCCTTCCTGCCAAGGACATTTTCTTAAGTTGTTTCTTACCTTTTACCATTCCCTTCAGATCTCTGTGCTCTGTTAGTTAGTTTTATTTATTCATTTGATGAAGATATAACACACAATATTATGTCAGTTCCCGGCATGCAATAGAGTGATGTATTTGTCTACATTGCAAAATGATCACCAGAGTGATGGTGACCATCTGTCACCATTCAACGCTGATACAATATTATTGGCTATATCATGGGCTATACCTTATATCCCAGCGAAAGTTATTGTATAACTGGAAGTTTATGTTCCTTCATCTTCTTCAAGCATTTTCCACCCCCCACCCCCCTGATCCCAGCAAGCCCAATCCCCTCTGGCAACCACCAGTCTGTTCTCTGTACCTATAAGTCAGGCTTTTATTTTGTTTTGTTTTGTTTATTTATTTGCTTCGTTTTTTAGTTTCCACATATAAGTGAAACTTAGAGTATTTGTTTTTCTCTGTCTGACTTACGGTATTTTCCACAGTATTTTCAGGATCCATCCGTGTCATCTCAAATGGCAAGATTTCATTCACTTGTATGGCTGAGTAGTGGTATATATATTTTTTCCCACATCTTCTTTACCCATTCATCTATGGATGGATAGTTAGCTAGTTTTCATATCTTAGCTACTGGAAAGAATATTGTAATGAAAAGAGGGGTACATATGTCTTTGTGTTCTTTGAAAAGATACCCGGGACGGAATGGTTTGATCCTATGGTTATTTTATTTTTAATTTTTTGAGGCACCTCCGTACTGTTTTCCACAGTGCCTGTGCCAATTTACATTCTCCCCAACAGGGTATGAGTGTTCCCTTTTCTCCACACCCTCACCAGTACTTGTTATTTTTTGTCTTTTTGATAATAGCCATTCTGACAGGTATAAGGTGATACCTCATTGTGGATGTAATTTACATTTCCCTCGTGATTAATGATGTTGAGCATCATTTCATGTTCCTGTTGGCCATCATTTTTGGAAAATTTCTATTCAGATCTTCTGCCCATTTGTTAATTGGATGATTTGTTCTTATTGAGTTGAATGAGTTCTTTATATATTTTGGATATTAATCCTTTATTGGATTTATGATTTGGAAATATTTTCTTCTATTCATTAGGTTTTCTTGTTTTTTTTTTTAATAGTTTCTTTTGCTGTACAGAAGTTTTCATAGTCCCATTGGTTTATTTTTGCTTTTGTTTCCCTTGCCTTTGAAGTCAGATCCCAAAAAAGCATTGGTAAGACCAAAGTCAAGGAGTTCACATTTTCTTCTAGGGATTTTATGGTCTTGGGTCTATATTTAACTGTTCAATCCATTTTTTTTTACTTTATTTATTTTGAGAGAGAGAAAGACGGAGAGAGAGAGAGAATGATTGCAGAAGGCAGAGAGAGAGGGTGACAGAGAATCCCAAGCAGGCTCTGTGCTGTCAGTGCAGAGCCCAAATCAAGAGTCAGAGGCTTAACCTACTGAGCCACCCGGGCACCCCTCCTTAATCTATTTTGTATTAATTTTTGTATGTAATATAAGATGATGATGCAGTTTTATTCTTTTGTATACAATTGTCCAGTTTTCCCAACACCATTCATTAAAGAAACAAATATTTCCCCATATTATATTCTTGCCTCCTTTGTCATAAATTAACTGGTGTATGCCTAAGTTTATTTCTGGGCCCTCTATTCTATTCCATTGATCTCTGTGCCCATTTTTTTGACAATACCATGCTCTTTTGATTACTTTATCTTTGTGGTATACTTTGAAATAAGGGAGCATGATTTTTCTAGCTTTATTTTTCTTTCTCAAGATCGTTTTGGATTTTCAGGGTCTTTTGTGGTTCTGTATAAATCTTTAAATGATGTGTTCCACTTCTGTGGAAAATCTCATTGGAATTTTGATGAGGATTACATTGAATCCGAAGACTGCTTTGGGGAGTATGGACCCTTTAGCAATATTAACTCTTCCAATCTATGAGCCTGGAATATCGTATCATTTAATTGTGTCTTCTTTAATTTCTTTCGTTAATATCTTATATTTTTCAGTGTATGAGTCTTTTACTTCCATGGTTAAATGTATTCCAAAGGATTTTATTCTTTTTGATGTAATTGTAAATGGGATTATTCTCTTGAGTTCTCTTCCTGATACTGCATTATTAGTGTATAGAAATCCAACAGACTTTTGTTTATTAATTTTGTATCCAGCACCTTTACTAAATTCATTTATACTTTTAACAGTTATTTGGTGGAATCTTCAGGGTTTTCTAGAAACTACTGACAGTTTTACGTCCTTCTTTCAAGTTTGTATGCCTTTTATTTCTTCTTCTTGCCTACTCGCTGTGGCTTGCACTTCCAATTCTATGTTGAATAAAAGTGGGGAGAAAAAGCATCTTTGCCTTGTTCTTGATCTTAGAGGGAAAGCCTTTAGATTTCCTTCGAGTATGATGTTAGCTATGAGCTTGTCATAGGTGGCCTTTATTATGTTGTGGTATGTTCCCTCTCTGGCCATTTTCCTGAGAATTATTGTCATAAATAATATGATGCTGAATTTTGTCAAATACTTTTTCTGCATCTATTAAGATTGTCTTTCATTTTGTTAATGAGGTGACCCCAACGATTTATTTGCAGATGTTGAACCATCCTTACATCCCTGGAATAAATTCTTCTTGATTGTGATGTATAGTCCTTTTAATATATTGTTGAATTTGGTTTGCTAATATTTTGTTGAAGATTTTTGTATCTGTGTTCATGAGGGGTACTGGCCTATAGTTTTCTTTTTCTGTGGTGTCCTTGGTTGGCTTGGGAATCAGTGTAAGGCTGGCCTTGTAAAATGAGTTTGGAAATATTTTTTCAGAATTTTCAACCTTTCAAAACATTTCAAGTTTTTGGAAGAGTTTCAGATGGATAGTTGTTGAATCTTCTTTGAATGTTTGGTAGAATTCACCAGTGAAACCATCTGGTCCTTAGCATATTTTCCTGGGAGATTTTTTTCACCAATTTAATCTCATTACTAAAAATCAATCTACTCAACTTCTTTTTTTTTTTAACTTCTTGATGATTCAAACTTGGAAGACTGTAACTTATTAAGAATTTATTTATTTCTTCTAGGTTGTTCAGTTTGTTGGTGTATAGTTCTTCCTCATTTTCTCTTATGATCCTTGGTATTTCTATGGTGGCAGACATAACTTCTCTTTTGCCTCTTTTTCTTGGTGAGTCTAGCTAAAGTTTTCTCAATTTTGTGTATCTTTTCCAAGAACCAGCTCTTGGTTTCATTGTTCTTTTTTACTGTCTTTTGGATTTTATTTCATTAATTTCCACTCTGGTCTTTATGATTTCCTTTCTTCTATTAAATTGGAGCTTCATTTATTCCTTTCTTAGTCCTCCATGTCTCACCAGAAATCCCGGTCTTAGTGCAGTGAGATGCAACTGGGAGAGAGCTCACCAGTGTTGTGCTTCCTCTGGAGGAGTGAGGGGCTCATGCCCTGATCAACCACCCTAACTTCTGGGATATGCATGGAAAAGACAAGCCCCTAATCTGTCTTTCACTGGGTCTCAGGGTGAGGGAGACCACATATGAGCCCTTTCAAAGGAGAATCTCAGTATCTTATAGCACTTTAGGTTCAATGGACATCAACTCTTGTGGCTTTTTAGCTAGGTATTCTTTCACCTTAGGTGTCTGGTTGTGGTCCTTTTATCCTTTGTTATAGAGAGGCACCTTATCTAGTTTTCAGATCATTTTCAGAAGAAAATGGTCCATACTCAGCTGTAGATTCAGTGTGTCTATGGGAAGAGGGAAGTTCAAGGACTTCCTACAACACCATCTTAGACCTTTCTCTTTTGTTTCACTTTTTTAAAAATTTTTAATGTTTTACTTATATCAGAGAGAGAGAGAGAAGCAGCATGAGCAGGGGAGTCTCAGAGAGAAAGGGAGATACAGAATCTGAAGCAGGCTCCAGACTCTGAGCTGCCAGCACAGAGCCTGACGTGGGGCTCGAACCCACGAACTGTGAGGTCATGACCTGAGCTGAAGTCAGACGCTTAACTTACTGAGCCACCCAGGAGTCCCTGTTCTGCGTTTTAAACAACTACAGCATATTCTTTAAGATTTCTAATGATACACACTTGTAGTGAATTTTACATTTTAATTTATTTGTTCTTCAGCTATTTTTCTAAGAGGGATATTAGTACTGATTTTTGTACTTGGTATTTGTTGAAGGAAGACAATGCCATTTCACCTGTCCATGTGGAGGGACTTCTCTAGAGCCAGGTGTCTCCGTGTTGGCATGATTGACATCTTGGACTGGATAATTATTTGCTGGGGGGCTGACCTGTGCATTATCAGATGTTTAGCAACATCTCTGTTCTTTACCCACTAGATGCCACTAGCATTGCTCCTTCATAGCTGTTGTCTCCAGATGTTGCCACCTTTTCTGGGTGGGTGGGGGGGCAAAATCACCACTGTTGAGAACCAGTGCTCTAGAGTGACTTTCTCCATCCCTTCACCAAACCCTGACATGATGAAATAAAGATTCTTTACCTTCCTTGAGGTACATTATACTGAATTGGGAAAGGTAACCTGAATTCGGTGTTGCAGAGCCTACATTTGGGGAATCCCTGAAGGCAGAAATAACCTTTCTCAGTCTTGTGACAACAGAGTAGATCAGGTTCCCAGCCAGAGAGTCGACAATTAGAGGGCCATTTTCAGCCAAACTCTTCACTAAAGCTTTCCTTGGTAAGAATATGACATTGTATTCTCCATGTATCTGACATCATCAGTTTTGATGTTGATCCCTGACCCTCAGCATTCTCTATCTTTTGAACTGCTGTATCTTTGTATATTGCTGGTTTATGGTTTCTACCTTTTTGAAATGTATTTTTTATGTTTCTTTATTTAGAGAGAGACATAGAGAGAGAGAGAGAGAGAGAGAGAGAGAGAAAGTGCAAATGCAGGAAGGGCATAGACAGTAAAGCCAGAGACAGAATCCCAAGCAGGCTCTGCATGGTCAGCACAAAGTCCTATAGTAAGGGCTCAGACCCATGAACTGTGAGATCATGACTTGAGCTGAAGTCAGACGCTTAACTGACTGAGCCACCCAGCCACCCCATTGATTTTTCCATCTTCAATGAAGTATTTTTTAATGTTAACCAATATCATAGTTGAGATGGTCTGTATTAGGGATCATGTGGTTCTCAAGAATCTTGGCCCCCTTTTTCTAATTTTTTTTATGTGTATTTATTTTTGAGACAGAGAGAAACAGAGCATGAGTGGGGGAGGAGCAGAGAGAGAAGGAGACACAGAATCTGAAACAGGCTCCAGGCTCTGAGCTGTCAGGACAGAGCCTGATGTGGGGCTCGAACCCATGAATTGTGAGATCATGACCTGAGCCGAAGTCGGACGCTGCACTGACTGAGCCACCCAGGTGCCCCTCTTGGCCCCTTTTTGAAGGCAGAATATCAATGACTGGATTGACTGAAGTCCTCGTCCCTTTGGAGACAGAGTGAGTGGTCATAGGGGAGTGTCATGCAGTTGGCAGAACCAAATATCATACCAAGTTTGCTCTTTCCTCAAATCCCATGGTACGTCCACCTGTTTTTCTGTTTAAAATAATCCATCTAGAATCAATCTTCTTAACGTCCAGTCTTTTCTGAAGATCTAGTTGCCCAGTGATTCATCCTCTTAGAATCTAGCACTTCAACCCTTTGTGAAAAATGCCTGCTTTATATTTTGTGAATGTGGTTTTTAATGTTTTATCTACTTTTTAACCTTTTAAAGAATCTGCAGTAGATTTAAGAGTCTTTATTTTATAATGTCAAGTTCTTGCTTCTCATTTGTCTGCTGATGGTGTTTCAAGGTATCATTTTGCATTTATGTCCCAGCATTTTTTTTTTCAAATTGTAAATAGTAAGAATGAAGGAGTGAGATTGGATAAAAATACAGCCCAGCTTTCTCACTTATTAAGTTTTACTATCAAAGAAT
This sequence comes from Hyaena hyaena, assembly GCF_003009895.1. Classification (NCBI taxonomy): domain Eukaryota; kingdom Metazoa; phylum Chordata; class Mammalia; order Carnivora; family Hyaenidae; genus Hyaena; species Hyaena hyaena. The sequence goes on along the minus strand of NW_024080733.1, from coordinate 2,302,502 downwards.
TTGTGTGTCACTAAATAAAACTCACTGATAATTTAATGAATAAACATATAAATTAGGAAGTTACAGATGGAAAACACAGCCAAAAGGCGATTTGTACATTCAGAGAAGACATATATTATAAATGCAGTTTAAAATCATCAAATGAATTCTTTTCGATTTCTTTTAGTATTTTATATAAGCTAAATATAAAAAAAAGTATTATTTTATACCAAACAAGAGAACAGAGAAATAATCTACTGTCATCCAAAGGAAAAGTCATTATGAAGAGATTAAATCATTTTTCTAATGGCTAATAATAGCATTAATATTGTATTTAGACTTCTTATTAGCATCTATATGCCATGGCTCATAATAGAGTGATGCCTAAAGCATAAGAACATTATCCTAATTTGCCCTCAGAGGGCACAAGTGTGACCGGGCAGTATGGTGAGCTAGAGAGTCATCTACAAGTGGCAAGAAAGTCATAATAATGCAAGAAAATGAAATAGAGCTTGGAAAAATATAAGGAAAGACATATGAATATTAAATGAAGAGAGCCAGTATGATTTAATAGAAGTGAATGCCTTTGTGAAGCAGAGGAAGGAAGAGAGAAGGGGCTATAAAAAAAAAAGAGAGAGAAAGAGGGGTGCTCAGTGGTTCATTTGGTTGAGCATCTGACCCTTGATTCTGGCTCAGGTCATATCTCACGGTTCATGACTTTGAGCCAGGTGTTGAGCCCTGTGCTGACAGCATGAGGCCTGCTTGGGATTCTCTCTCTCCCTCTCTCTGCCTCTCCCCCACTCACGCTGTCTCTATCTCTCAAAATAAATAAATAAGCTTTAAAAAAGAAAGGGAGAAAGATTTCAGGATTTGCAGTGAAGCTACAGTAATTTAGACCATGGACAAGGAGCACATGGATGGCCAGAAGGACAATGGAACGAGTCTGGGCTCCAGTACGTGCGTGTGTTTGTGCTCACACACTCACACACACGCTCACACATTCACACACACGCGCTCAGAAGGGACACTGCACATGTAAGTGGCTGCTATGGGTTACCTCCAACCTCGTAGCCCATTCCACCTCCTTACTAAATCCTTCCCTTCTTGATTCTCCCGTTCCAAGGCACCTGCACATCCTTTGTTCTTTATAATTATTCCTTGGATTCTTTCCCTCTGGGCTGTTTCCATGCTAACGTCTTCCTCCCTTGTAACTCCAATCTTGTTTTTCTTCTGACTCCCACATCCGGCTATCTCCTTTACTCTTCATTTGTGTATCTAATACGGATATGGAACATATCCAATGAGCACCTGATCTGCACGTCCAAACTCCTTTCTCACCTCCATATTTCCCCTTCAAAGCCAACGGACACATTTGTTTATCCCTGTGCACAAGTCAAAACCCCTAAGGTTTATCCTCAGTTTTTATTTTATGTGATTGGAAGCAGTAGCTAAACTGAATGAATTAGATCAATATACATTAACATGTACATTGCTTCTATTCCTTCTTTTTTAAATGTTTATTTACTTTTGAGAGAGAGAGAGAGACAGAGCATGAGCAGGGCAGGGGCAGAGAGAGAGGGAGAAACATAATCCAAAGCAGGCTCCAGGCTCTGAGCTGTCAGCACAGAGCCCAATGTAGTGCTCGAACTCATGAACCATGAGATCATGACCTGAGCCGAAATCAATAGACGCTTAACGAATCGATCCCCCCAGGTACCCCAATAATAGATAGTATTTTAAGAGCATAATATCAATAGTCAGTTTAAAAAAATTTTTTTTTTTTGATTTTGTGATTTTCCACCATGGAGAGGTAAAATTGAGGCTGAGTTCGAATGAAACTTTAAATATATCTATGGTTTTCCTTCTTAAAGATCATCTAAATCAAACATGGCAATATGTGACTATGTATTCAGTTGGTGTGTTTGAAATGTTACCTTCTGTTCTTTCATATCACTTTCAGTAATGCATTGCGCTATGTAAATAAAGAATGAGGAGCAAAGAAAGAGCACTGTCACAGGTATCCCCTTCTCTAGGTCCTGGGAGGTCTTCTAAGGAATGAGCTTCACAGAAATAAAAGGTTTTCTGAGGGCAGGCAAATAAACCCAGAATGGGATCGCTTGTTTATTTAATGGTCAGCAGTGTTATAAATATTTCATTGGACAACACTCAGGGAAGAATCATTCTGAATGCACAATAAAAATCAAACAAGAAATACTAAGGAAGAAAATATGCACTAGATAAGCCCATGTCTCCCATATACCAGTCATACATCAAGGCAGCCGGGACAGTGGGCAGTCTGTCGAAGGGAAAAAAGTATTGGCTTTTGGGTTGGACCAAGGAGCATTTCTATCCTCAGTTTGCCTATGGGTGATTCATTTTACTGTTTAACCCTCAGAGTTTACTTTCATGGGCACTCTTAAATTCAATGTAAGCACAAAACCTAAGAAATAGTAGGCAGTAAACAAAACAAATCAAAACAAAAAACCCCAAAAAACAGGGCATGAGGGTGGCTCAGTCAGTTAAGTGTCCACTCTTAATTTTGGCTCAGGTCATGGTCTCATGGTTTCATGAGTTTGTGGTGACTGCAGAGCCTGCTTGGCATTCTCTGTCTCTCTGTCTCTTTCTCTCTCTCACATGCTCCCCAGCTCATGCTCTCTCTGTCTCTCTCAAAGATAAACTTAAAAATATTATTGTTTAAGTTTTTATTATTTATTTTTGACAGAGAGAGACAGAACATGAGCAGGGGAGGGGCAGCGAGAGAGGGAGACACAGAATTGGAAGCAGGGCCCAGGTTCTGAGCTGTCAGCACAGAGCCCGATGCAGGGCTCAAACCCATGAAGCATGAGATCATGACCTGAGCTGAAGTCAGAAATTTATCTGACTAAGACACCCAGGTGTCCAAAACATAAAAATATTAAAAAAAAAAAAAAAGTATAGTAGACAGTCAAAAAAGTGTTGGGGTGTTTCTATTTTTAGTGATTTTTCTTCTTAAATTGCATTCCCCTCCACATTATTTCACTTACTACACCACAGCGGGATAGCGTTATTTTGAGCAGTCTGGAATTGTGGCAAACAGCTAATAGACCCCTTTGTCCGTTAAGTGTAGCTGGTTTGGGGAAATAATTGATCGTAAGGCATCTACGCCGCATTGGCGTCATGAAATTCCCGTTGGTTCTTTCAGAATTACACTGACCACATGTAAATCCTTCAAGCAGACATGTACCTGGCTAAAGTAGCATTCCAGAAAGATCTAGCTGGTTTTCTCCTTTTGGGTGCCACAATTGTGGTACACTTGGGTATAGATAGGTGGCATTGGGAAGATGATTCAGTTGTGTGGTATGAAAGAAACCCATAACACTGAATGAAATTAATTCACAGGTTATCATAGATCTGATTGAGAATCACATATAAGGTAACTGCAAAGGCTGTTTGTCAAGGATTTACTATGAACTTTTTGATCAGTATATTAATCAAGACAATTAGCATCAGCTGCTATAAAACTAAAAAGCCTCAGTAGCTTAATAAGGCAACGTTTCTATCTCATTCAGGTTCCACTGACGTGCATTGGTGGCTCCGTGGATGAGTGGATGAGTAAGATCGGGTCCCCTCTGCTCTGTGCTGCCGCCATGTTGAAAAGGAGGTAGTACAAGGATGGAAGGGAGGGGATGGACAATTACCAAGATGGGAGGGACGGAAGAGCCTTAGATGGACTCCATTCACCTCTGGCTTCCAGCGGGGATAGCTGACCAGAGACACCGACAGGGTGTCAGAAGGCAGGAGACAGAGCTTGGTTACCTGGTCACGCGTTCCTATGCAGCCGGCTCCGAGCAGGAGATAATTTGTTGGTGTAGCTCTAGTCGCATGGCTACGGTGTGCACAGCTTTCACTGGCCCTGTTCCCTTCATTCCTCAGGGCGAGGTGACTGTGCCGGCCCCCACTCTTCTACCCCCTGTGCCTTCCCATCACCAGGTGCCGCCTTGGTCTGGCCCACATCTCTGTATGTGGCCCCTTCCTTAAAGGCTCTGCAACTGAACGTTTGAGATGCATCAATACCCTGCTGCATATAGTAGGCTAGTCACTTTCACTCGCGCGCCGTCATCCAGAACATATTTAAATGGGCCAGGTACCCAACAAGGCTGGGACTATAAGCCTTGGGACCTGGAGGAAGGGGACACTGGGTTCCTGAGCCTCGCGCCAGTCTGTGCCGCAGCCTGTTGTTTCAAAGGGTCCTCCTGGGGACATTGGCGTCAGAGTCTATTAACATAACTTACCCCTGCAACAAAGGTGTTAGTGACCCAATACTAAGGAATGTTGAGCTAAGGCAGCTTGGAGTGTTTCTAATATTTTCACCCAAGACCAGGAGAAGTATTATGTGCTAACATGCAGGGGTCAGCCTCCAAGGCGGAAATGTCGTCTGCAGAATCGTCACTCTGGGAACCCATACTTTTTAGGGAGCAGCTGATACGGTTCAAGTTCTTTCCTGGGAAGTCAGTTTTTAGAAACGCTGCTGTCGTTCTTTCTTAGTAAGCAGCTGGTGGGTCTCTCAGGAGCCTTGCCTCCGGGAATATTTTCTGAGCTTGTCAAATCCGATTTCTCTTTTTCCAATAGCTGTTTAATTTCTCCCGCATGTCGTATATCCTTCTTGTCCCATATCATTCTCACTGGGTCCTCATAATGCTCGATGTTTCAACACCTGCCGAAGGTTCATTCTTCGTTTCTGCATTTGCAGCTTCTTAGATTTACACTCAACATAAACGTTACCAATGGCAGTGGATTCCTCCACAATGACTCAGCAAATCCTGAAATCCTGCCTCTCTTTATCAATTATATGACTCATCGTTTGTAGGCTAGCAAGATTAAGAAAAATGGGGTGTATATAATCATCGTAATGTGTTTACCACTTTCCCAACCTCATCTGGGAAATAATCCCCTTAAATTCTTCCCGAAGACTTTGGAAGAGTCAAGAATCAGAATCGTAAAGAGCATCCAAATAGCAGCTACATTTTTTAAACACTTATTTCGATCCGGTACTTTCGTGTCATCATACAAGTATTATCTCATTTAACACCTCAAAAAACCTCATCGGGTACCTTCTGGCATCGTCTCCATTTTATGGCATCGCTAATCGCGGCTTATGGACATAGAAGAAATTGTTCTAGTAAAGTTGCTAATAAATAACAGAGTGAAGGTCTAAGAAAACAAATGATTGCCAGCACAACAGGGCAATGGGAGAGGGGTGGGCTGACACACTCAGGGGTTCATAGGAATTTTTTTCTTTTAAATGTCACTTACCAGGAGACAATGCTCATATCTCAAGATTGAAAGCACAGAAGTGCAAAAAAGATAAGCAAATGGAAGATAATGGACTCATCATACAATGGGCAAAGCGAAACTTTACAGGAACTTTAAATAATATTCTCAGGAAAACATAGAGGCACAACAAGCAGTTGTCTGGAAGAACCAATTAGAGATACAGACTTTGATAAATATAAATATTGAAATAAAGGGCTCAGAGTATTCATTGAACAACAAAATGATTTCGCTGAAATAAAACCAGTCAGCCAGCAGAGAAGGTCAAAAACTCTACCAGAATTCATCAGTAATGGAGAGACAACAAAGAAAGGAAAGCTAAGAGCCAGGAAAGGAAAAAAAATCCAAGTATCTTACGCATGTAAAAGAAATTATCCAATGTAGGAAATATGTAAGAATTCAAACTGAAAGCACGCACAGAGTTCTAACAGAAGACATAAAGGAATAGAGAAATACAGCCAGATAGCATTTCATTTTAAAGTATAAAAACTGTGGAATTTCAGAGAATGAAGACAGCACAAAAATTGTAAAATTAAAAAAAAAAAACTGCTCAAAGCTTAGAAGAGGCACAGGGACAGGGGAATCAGCATGAGTAATGTATGAGGGAGGGAGGGACCCCACGGGGCAGTGCGGTGAGGCAGAGAAGGGAAGAGAGCCTGTAAAGATTATTTATGTACCTGTAATTTTCTTGTAAAGTGAGAGATCACTTTATCAAGGGAACAAGCCATAGTTCTACTCCCAGGGATTTAAACCCGAGAAAGGAAAGCCTCTGTCCACACAGTATTTATACAGGAATAGAGATGGCAGCTTTCTGTATAAAAGCCCAGACTGGGAAAGACCAAATGTCTGATGATGAGAAGGAAATCACTAATTGTAGTCTATTGAATGAAGGGTTGAAAAAGTAAACAGAACGTCCTAGCAATTACTGAGACATAGGGGCATTGGTCCAAAAGATCCAAAACCTTATGCTGTGTTAAAGGAGAGTCTGGAGGGAGCACAAGGGGCCACTCTGTGAGTTCATGGAGAGAGAGAGAGAGAGAGCGAGCGAGCACCAGGCCTGGGGCTCTGCCTTTATTGGGGTCAAGGGTGACGTCCTAGGGTTTTGTATTTTCACTCTTTATTATTAAACTTAAGAGCAGGATTAGAGAATTAAGAAAGGGAAGGTCATGGATCACCCACACAGGTCAGTGATCCAGGTTCCCCCTGGGCTTCCCACAAACGGACTTCACACACGGGTGGCTTGGCTTCTGGCTAGTTGTTTAACTAGTAGCTGTTTATTCCAGATGGATGTCTTTGAAATGTCCGCCTTGGCAATCAAAAGCTTAACCTCAGGCACTTCTATTACAATGAAAAAGCTCTCTATCGGGCAATTTACCCTACACTCTTTCCCCTCTGTCTGCCTATATGTCTATGAAGCGTATTCAGGGTTCTAGAAAGCTCTTGAAGAACTATTATCTTCCCTATTTTACAGAGGAAGATGGTGCAGCAAAATGAGATTGTCCAGGGCATAGATCAAGCGTGGGTCCTGGCTGGGGGTGCACCTAGAATGTCTGTCTGTCTCTGGCGCCTGTGCTAACAACTGCTACATAAACACGAGATTTTTTTTTTTTTTTTTTTTTTTTAACATCACCCTGGGACCTCAGGGGAAAAAAATGACTCACTGAGTAAGGTCAGAGCAAGTTTCAGAGAGAAAGTGGCCTAGGATCTTTTATTATTTTTTTTAATGGCAAGTTTAATTTTCAAGTTAAATGAATCTTATTGTTCCATCTCTTGTACTCAATGGTCTTTGAATGTCTGCGGGCACTGTTCAGGGAAGGGTTCTTCTCCAGGCTCGGAGGGGGGCACTTGAACCAGAACACTCTCTGCTAGCCTGTTTTACATATGCAGAGTCCCTTGGAGACTTGCTTTGAAAACTGGGTTCCAGGGCAGCCTGGGTGGCTCAGTTGGTTAAGCAACTGATTTCGGCTCAGGTCATGATCTCTAGGTTCATGGGGTCAAGCCCCGACTCGGGCTCTGTGCTGACAGCTAGCTCAGAGCCTGGAGCCTACTTCTGATTCTGTGTCTCCCTCTCTCTTTGTCCCTCCCCTGCTCAAGCTCTCTCTCTCTCTCTCAGAAATTTAAAATAAAAAAAACATTAAAAAATTAAAAAAAAAAAAGAAAACTGGGTTCCAGTGTATTTGCAAAAATATTATTGAGACCCATGGAGCCACCATGAGAGGAGCAAAGAGGTTAAGTGGTTGAGGAAATAAGGTCTAAGGAAATAAACCTCACTATTTCCACCCTCTGAGTGAACACTGAGCTCAGAAGAGGAAAACCGCAATGAAGTGTTTTAATCCAAGCCTATTGAGGGAGAAATGAAAAATGCATGTATTTGTAAGATACATATACATACTTGTATATTTGTATATAAATGCATGCATTAATATATATGTATATTTTATATGTATATATAGGGATATGAAGTCTCTGTAATGCGTCATTTAATTTCCGCTTATCTTTCCCGTTTTGAAAGAAGTAAAACACATATGTAGCCAAGGTCTGAAGAAATAATCTGTCCCCGTGGGAGGTTTGTGGATTGCTGATTGATGATCTCAAAGTCAACCAAATGGCTGGAGTCAAAAAACTACGTAGCGTGACCATGCTTGCAGAAAAAAACAAAAGCAAAAACAAAACCCCCCAAAAACAAATAGCAATTCTCTTCATTTATGTAACTCGTTTGAACCCATGAAATGTTTGGCCTCACCTCATTTCAATTTGAAAACTCACATCAAGTTTTAAAGCCTGGGAATCTCTCCTTATTTGCATTTTACATAAGACAAATAGAACAGAGAAACCATGACTGTGTTTAGGGTGAAGTAGCCATGAAGCTGAGCCCAGCTCACCTAAGGCGCCTTGCTGGCTTCCTTCTGCTGCAATCCTGTTATTGCTACAGCCAGACAAACCGCACGTAGTTTCCAAATCCTAACCAGCATGCTGAAACAGACACCTTGATCCCCAGTTTTAAACGTGAGAAGAGGGACGCTCAGGCAGTTAAGGCGATCTTCCTTGGGAACCCTGTCAAGTGACAGAATTGGGATTCAAATTCTGGCTTCCTGGGACCTCAAGCCGTCTTTCTTTCTAGCACGGACTCCGCTTTTTATTTCCAAGTGCGACTGACATTTAACATTCGCGTCTTGCTTTGAATGCACGGTATGGAATATTTTCCTGTGTGACAAAGTCTTTATTTTAACATTTAGCTCGGAGGATGTCAAGGTGGCGGTGGAGAGGAAGGAAATAGACGTTAAGAATCGAGGCAGACAGGCCTTTGTCTGAGAGCATGTATTGTATCTTTTTTTTCCAAAGGTCCAGCTGAGCCGACAGCTGACCCAGTGAGGTAGTGGGTTGGAACATATCCGTATTTCACTTAATGTGGCTGCTTTTAAGATATCACCGTTTACCTGCAGGGAACCTGAAAAAGAGCTCGGTGGAGGCGTCTCTGTCTGTCACATCCCAGCATCATCCTGAGCCCCACTGACCGCGATGCAGCCAGAACTTAATGGCTTAGAAAAACCCAAGCAAGTTAGGAAGTTTCACAGATCCCTGTTCTCACCCAACACAGTCAGTTGAGACAGCAAAAGATTGGATTTTCTTTCTGGTTGGATTCTTGGTGATATTTCTATTAAGTACTAATCATGCTTCAAGGCCAAACTCAAAAGTCTTCTTTGTTTTGATGTCCTCCTTCTTGATCCCCCCCTGGCAGAATTAATTGATCCCTCTGTGTTTTTATAGCACTTTGTTTATATCTCTGCAACAAAAGCTTCAAAGGGAGTCCCAGACTTTTGAGTCAAAGCTGCCGGGTGGGACTGAGGGAAGGCAGATGGAAAAGAAAGGGGCTTGCAGAGGGGGGGATGGTTGTGGGGCAAGCGGGGCTTCCTGCCACCCCAATCTTCTGCCTCCTTTTCACGCAGCAGGTGGAGTAAGATAGGGATAACAGCAAATAGGGGAAATTTGGCAGAATACAATTTGGTGTGCACCGGGTGAGCAGTGCACGGAGGGCTTCACAGCTTCCTGTTCCTTGGAGGTGCTGATGGGCAATGCACCATGGGGTCGAGCCAACCTGGGGGAGAAAGCCAGCTGGTGAGGTTCCAGAGGGATGAGAATGAAGGTGTGGCTCCGTAGCTCCAGGGACAAGGTTGCTTTTGTGGGCTCCTATGGCTACCAGCCTAGCAGGGTAGGGGGCCCCAGGCAAGGGTAAGGATAAAAACCCCCATGTGTCCTGAGGGCACAAGGGGTCTTGCAGGACCCTGAGATGCAAAGACAGGAGCCATTTGCTTCGCACCTCAGGGATCAGCATCCTTGTCTACATATCCCAAGGTGAAGAATTGGGTGCTGCTGACACTCCAGTGTGTTGGTTCTGAGCTGAGGAAAGATGGCTGGCTTCCATACTTGGAAGGCAAGTTCACTACCATTCACAGAAGCAGAAACTTGGAGGATGGGCTTTAGTGTCAGGTTTCAGCTCTAACACTACTATTTCTAGCTGTACGATCTGAAAATACTGTTACTTTATTCTACGAGTCACCATTTTGTCATTTGCATTAAAAAATTGTTTTAAGTTGTTTTATTTATTTTGAGAGAGGCAGCAGAAAAGGGGCAGTGAGAGAAAAAGAGAGAGAATCCCAAGCAGGCTCTGTACTGTCAGCACAGAGCCTGAAGCGGGGCTCAAACTGATTAACTGTGAGATCAGGACATGAGCTGAGGTCAGGAGTCGGATGCTCAACTGACTGAGCCACCCAGGCGCCCACACCATTTTATTATGTGTAAAGATGGGATAACATTATATATCAGTTATATTTGTGTGTGCATGCATGTGTGCGTGTGCGTGTGCGTGTGCATGTGTGTGTGTGTGTGTGTGTGTGTGTGTGGTAAAGACACTTAAGATCTACCATCTTGGCAAATTTCAAGTATGCAATACTGTGTTATAAACAACAGTCACAATGCTGTCCACTTGATCCCTGAGCTTACTCTGTTGTTATAAAAGTTTGTTCCCTTTGATCAGTATCTCCCCATTCCCCCACCCTCCAGCCCCCCGCAATCACTATTCTAGTCTGTTTCTCTAAGGTGGACATCTTAATTTTATTTTTTATTATTTACCTATTTAGTTTTAGGGAAAGAGAGAGCACGGGGGAGGTGCAGCAAAAGAGAATCTTCAGGAGGCTTCAAGTTCAGCATGGAGCCTGAACCAGGGCTCGATCCCACAGCCCTGTGATCATGAGCAGAAATCAAGAGTTGGATGCTCAATCAACTAAGTGTGCCCCTAAGTTGGACTTTTTAGATTCCACAGGTAATTGATAACATGCAGCATTTGTCTTTTTGTATCTAGTTTGGTACATTTAGCACCATATGCCTTTTTTTGCTAATATCTCCAAATTGTATAATTTTTCCAGTTACAGCCAGAGCCTGCCCACCATCTCTTCCCCTTGCTCCACTCCAGAGATAGCCCCATCTAGAAACGGCTCTATTCGTTCCTCACATGTACCTTGGTTCCTTATATGATAAAGTCCATATTGCTGTTCTGGGAATTTAATGTTTACACAGATAACACTGTAAGTCACATTTTTCAACTTGCTTCTGCAAATATTACATTCTGAGATTTAGCTGTGTTGATACATGTAAAGCAAGGTTATTCATTTGCACATGAGTGTGGTTCTCCACTGTTATAAGTAGGACATGAATTATTCATATGTATACTAATGGTCACATGACATTTTGGGGGGTGTTATTTTATTGTTATATGCATTGCCGCACTGATCATCCTCATCTATGGATTTGAGCACACAGAGGAGCTTCTCTGTAGAACCTTCCAAATGAAAGGAGGAGGTAAAGACTATGCTTATTTTCATCTTCCCAGCGGTAACTAATTTGTTCTTTGGAATGCGAACGTCGTTCTGCTCGGACGCAGGAATTCTTGCCCCTAAACTTCCAACAAGAAGAAAGCTGAACAGACTGAAAACCAGTGACCCTCCCAGGCCTGTGAGAGAACTGAGGTGGCCAGACAAACGGCCACCCTGCAGTCCGCAGAGACAGGTGACGGGTTTGTATAGTGAGGACCCAACTCTTTGGAGCAGACCTGCCTGGACATGTAGATGGCTTGAAACATGCCCGTCGCCATTTTGCTGAGTAGCTGAGGATGCGTGTGGATTAGTGCGGAAGACAAAAACTTCTGGGGCCCCCACAGGTTCATAGGCTTAACCTCCAGGAAGTCACCCGGTTCTCACTGAACAACCAAAAAGTTCCCTCTTGTCTCTGGCAGAGGGAAGGGAAGAGCAACCTTTCCAAAATAAATCCAGACGATTCTCCGTAGCAAAGGCCTACTTTCCAAGGGCAAACACCTGACAGGAGCCTGATCTCAGCTGGGGAAGGGTTCATGATCCAGCTCTGGGGTCTGCAAGCATTCCCATCCTTCCTAAGAAGGGCACGGGGAGGGATAAGACACAACCTGATGATACAGACCCTTTAAAGACGAAGATTTAGTCATAAGGTGATAGAACCCTACCCCCACTGCAACAGCCATCAAGTGTGACGGCAAGATGGCAGAAGAAAATGTGGCAACGTGAAGGCTAATCTGAGCAGGAGCTCTTAGGGAAACGCAAAAAAACACATGGCAGGAAAGCAGGGCACGATGAAGGAGTTCACAGCCTCTGGTACCTACAGCTGCAGGAAAAGACTGGGAAATTGGAGCCCTCATACGCGGCTCTTGCGGATGTAAATTGGTAGCACGGCTGTTGAAACACTTCAGAAGCTTCTCAAAGGATGAGGTGGAAAGTTATCTGCAATTCCACTCTTAGGTGCATGCACAGGAGAAATGAACACGTATGTCCACAGACACCTGCACAGGAGTATTCACAATAGCGCTGTTCAAAACGGCCCCAGTAAGGAGGCAATCCAGATGTTCCTCAAGGGATCTATGGACTTACAACATGTGGCCCCATCGGTACAGGGGAATCGTTTTCAGCCATACAGAGGGAGCAAATTCTGGGACCTGCTATAACACGGATGAACCTTGGGGACATTGTGGTATGTGACAGAAGCCAGTCACAAAAGACCACACATTGTATGATTCCATTCCAGGAAATGTCCAGATGGGGAAATTTATAGACACAGACAGGAGGCTGTGGTTGACTGGTACTTGTGGTGACCTTCTTGGGGGTGGGAGGGGGAGAGGAATCCTAGGTAAAGCACATGTGGCTTCCTTTTTGTGACAAAAATGTTGTAAGCATGACTCAATAAGAGGTGCAAATTTCTCTGAATATACTGAAAAACAACTTCCTTTCATATAGTAGCTTTGACTCCCTCAGAAGTTCTAATAATTTGTGATGTGATATCTTAGGTTTTCCCTGTAAATAATACTGTTTTGTCTTCTTTTCTCTTTGTCTCTCTAAATTTCTTATTTTTTTTTTTTTTTGAGAGAAAGAGAGAGAATGCATCAGTGGAGAGGGGTAGAGCAAGAAAGAAAGAGATGGAGAGAGAGAGAATTCCAAGCAGGCTCCACACCCAGTGGGGAGCCCAATGGGATCTCTATCGCATGACCCTGAGATCATGACCTGAACTGAAATCAAGAGTTGGACACTTAACCAACCAGCCACCCAGTCACCCCTCAATTTCTTACTCTCTTATTATTATTAATTATTATTATTATTACTATTATTTGGCATCTAACAAAATAAATTCTTCATGAAAACAAGGATTGTGATTGTTTGGTTTACTTCTATCATTACAGCAGCTTGAAGAGCTGACCCACACACACAGGTGCTCAATACTACTTGTGGAGTAAATAAATACATTTTATGGGGTTAGGAAAATTTCTTTCCATCCCTACCTTGTTAGCACACACCTTCCTGCCACCCAGAAGTCCACCTCTTATTAACTATCTTTTCTGAATCGAAGTAGATGATAAAACATGTTTTCTTTTTGAATCAATTAATATAATGTTACTACTTTGTAGACAAATTAAACCAAAACTAAACCATTGTTTTATTCCAGATATGCAACTTAATTCTTTGTGTATACACACACAGTAGTAGCTAGCCAATGCTAAGTGAGACACAGACTATCTGAAATGTAAAAATACTCTTGGGACGCTAACTGACTACAGACACGAGCAGATTGAGAACATTGCTCAGATACAGAAAATGGCATATTTTCCATTGAGTTTTCAGAAGTGATCAAAGAGTAGTTTGTCCCAGGGGACAGAGCTGGGAGCCATTGAAAACAACATGCAAAAAACCACTCTCAGAAGAAGACAAAAGACCCATAAAAGCATCTTCCACTCATACATGAGACATAGAAAACAAAAATATTAAATAACACGTGCATTCCCAATTATGTCAACAATAATGTTAAACAGCAACGCAATAAGCAGGTCAATCAAAAGGCAAAGATTATCAAACTATTAAAAAAGTGATCTGGGGACCCTGGATGGCTCACTCTGTTGAGTGTCTGACTTTCAATCAGGTCATGATCTCACTGTTTGTGGGTGGGAGTCCCACACCAGGCTCCAGGCTGACAGCACAGAGCCTGCTTGGGATTCTCTTTCTTCCTCTCTCTCTGTGCCCTCAAATGCTCACTCTCTCTGTCTCTCTCTCAAAATAAGTAAATAAACTTTAAAAAATTATGAAACTCTATGCTGTCTATAAGAAACACTCTTTAGATTTAATGATACAAATAATTCAAAGTAAAAGGAGGTAAAAAGATATATTATGCAAATAGCAAGCACAAGAAAGCTAGAGTTGTTCTACTGATACCACCCCAAACAAACTCACTTTGAAAAGTCACTAGGGATAAAAGGAGTCATTTCATAGTGACAAAAAAATCAGTTCCTTAGAAGACAGACTAACTATAAATATATACGTACTTAATACAGAACCTCTAAATAGGATGCACAGAGTGACAAATGGGAAGAGATAATGTCAACCATACAGTGAGAGTTGGACACTTCAATACCCCCACTCCAAATGATGCGAAATAACTAGACAGAGTCCAACAAAGACATAGAGGAATTAACGAACTCTATTATCGACCTAACTCACATTATCTGTAAAATATTCCACTCAACAATAGCAGAAGGTCTTCTCCAGTGCATTCTGTGTCGCTTTTATTTTATGAAAAAGCCAATTTTAAATTTACATGAAACTTAGCTAAAGGCAATGTTTTTGTGAAGGAAGGCTGCTGGTCTCTCTTACAAAAACATGGCCACCATCCTTTGGCCTTGTTTCAAGAAAGACACTTGCAAGGTCGTTGTATTTGTATGTTTTAGTGTCAGCGCACAAGGACACACTCGCCATCCACTGCCAGATACTCCTCAACCCACCCACCATCAAGCGTCCTCAGTTGGTCATTCTTTGATAAAGAAGTTACATTTGCAAACTTTCCATCCCCTGGCTCTCCTGCCATTTTCTATGACGGAACATACATGAGACCATAACACAAGTGCCAGCCCATTTTATAAGATTCAAGTCGTATAAAGTATATTTTCCCACCATAGTGGGATGGGATTGAAAATCAGCTGCATAAGAAAGGTTGGGAAATCATAAGTGGAGATTAAAATTTTCATTGTTAAAAAGGAGATGAGGTCCATCTTTTTGGTAAAATGATTATTCAAATATTTGCCTGTATAAAAATGTGAGTTTCCTTGTGGCTTCTCATCACAGAGACAATATCTTTTGCTGAGGTCTTATCGGAGAGATGATTTGCAAGCACTTCGTCTCAGTTCTGTGGCTTCATTTTTCCTTTCCTCACCATGTGCTTTGAAGTGTAAAAGACTTTAAGTTTGATGAGATTTAATTTATCAAATTATCCTCTTATGGATCATTTATTATGATGATGAATTTCAGAACATGTTGCCCTTCCAATTCTTATGAAGAATTTCTTACATTCTGTTCTTGGAGAAGTTTTATAGTTTTATCACTTAAGTTTAGATCTGTTCTTGGTTTCATATTTTTTTTTAATTTTGTATTGGAGTATTGGAGTGAAGCAAAAATTCAAGGTGTCTGTGTTTTGTTTTATTTGGGGGGATTTTTTTTTTTTTTTGTCTGCCGACATCAAATGATTCTAGCACAGCTTTGTTGAAATGTTAATATCCTATAAATATTGTCTTATCTTAGCATTTTTGTCAAAAAATTGATTGATCATAAATGTAAGGATTCATTTCTGGACTTCCATTCTGTCCATTTAGATATGTGTCTATACGCATGTCAATAACACATTGTTTTGATTATTGATGATTTAAATTTTGAAATTGGGTACTTTCTCATTATCAAAAATTATAATGCAAACATTTTTCAATGGAGGGGGGCTAGTCTAGATACTTTGCATTTCCACATAAATTCAAAATCAACTTTTGATAAACATTGCCTTGAATTTATCAATCACCTTAAGAGGAATTGCCATCTTAACAGAGTTGAGTTTCTCAATCTCTGAAGAGAAGATGTCTCTCATTTATTTACACCTCCTTCTGGAGCACCAGGGTGGCTCGATCAGTTGAGCATCTGACTCGGTGTTGGCTCGGGTCGTCATCTTATGGCGCATGAGACTGAGCCCTACATTGCTCCACCCTGGCAGTGCAGAGCCTGCTTCAGGTTCTCTCTTTCTTTCTCTCTCTCTCTGCCCTTCCCCTACTCACATGCAGGCTCTCTCGAGAAATAGATGAATAAAATTTTAAAGAAATTTACTGACACCCCCCTCTCCATGCTACTTTGTAGTTTTCACTACATGAATTTTGCACACTTCTTTTGTTACATGTATTTATAAGTGGTTTTATTATTTTTTTAATGTTTACTTATTTTTGAGACACAGAGGGAGCACGAGCAGGGGAAGGAGCAGAGAGAATGGAAGACACAGTATCTGAAGCAGGCTCCAGGCTCTGAGCTGTCAGCACAGAGCCTGATGTGAGGCTCAAACCCATGAACCATGAGATCATGACCTGAGCCAAAGTCAGACGTTTAACCAACTGAGCCACCCAGGTGCTCCAATAGTTTTGTTATTTTTTATATTTTTGTAAAAGGAAATGTCTTAATTTTATTTTGGATATTTTGTTACTAGTATACAGAAATACAGTTAATGTAGGCTTTGATCTTATATACTGTAATCTTGCAAAGGAATTTATTAGTTCTAGTATTTTTTTTTTTTTTATTCCTTGGGATTTTCTTAATGCAGACTTGTGTCATCTGTGAATAAAGAGAATTTTACTACATTTCTAATCAGGGCACTTTTTATTTTATTTTACCTTATTTTATTTTACTTTATTTTTACTCTACTTTTAAAACCTTATTTTATTTTATTAATTTTTTTCTGGCTCAGTTGCACTATCTAGGATGTCTAAACTATGTTGGGTAGCAACAGCAAAAGCAGACATCCTTACCTTGTTCCCGATCATAAGGTCAAAGCATTCACGTCTTTCATCGTGAAATATAGTAGCTGCAGGTTTCTGTGTAGCACTTGATCGTTTGGAGTGTTTTTTTCTAACATGAATTTTTGAGAGTTTTATCATAAATGGGTGAAAGCTGTCGTCTGTGCTTTTTGTGCATTCGAGAAAATGACTCAATTGTTTTTGCTCTCTATTTGACTAATGTAGTTTTGGAATGTTTAACCAGCATTGAATTCGTGAGACCATCCAACTAAATCATAACATAAAAATCATGTTTACAAGTAACCAGCTTCAATTATGGCTAGCTTTTTAAAGGATGTTTATGTTTAAATTTATGACACTTTTCTGTAGTTTTCTTATGGTTTCTTTGCCTTTGGAATCAATGTAATACAGTGTTCATATATGAAACTGAAAAGTTCTCATGGGGCACCTGGGTGGCTCAGTCAGTTAAGCATCTAACTTCAGCTCAGGTCATGATCTCATGGTATGTGAGTTCGAGCCCCACGTTGGGCTCTGTGCTGACAGCTCAGAGCCTAGAGTCTGCTTCCAATTCTGTGTCTCCCTTCCTCTCTGCCCCTCCCCTACTCACACTCTGTCTCTCTCTGTCTCTCAAAAAAGTGAATAAATGTTTTAAAAATTTTTATAAAAAGAGAAACGTTCTCATTCTATTTTCCTAAAGAATTGTGAAATATTGGGAGTATTTATTCCTTATCATTATTCTAAATATTCCAAATATTCAGTGAAGCTATCTGAAATTGGGTGATTTTTTGTTTTGTTTGTTTTTTCATCTACTTGGTGTCTTTTTTTCCCCTTTTTCCTTTTAAATTTCTTCCTAGTAAGACAACAGGATATTGCTCAGGTTTGAATTCCAATCTCTCTAAAGCCCTGCTTATTTGAAAATCACTCTTGTTCCATTTGGAACTGAATGGACTGTGATTTAATTCAAACAGTTTAGGGCCAATAAGATGTGAGATATTTCTTGCTGGAGGTTCTGGGAGAGAGCTTCCTCATTTGTTAGAATTTCTGTTAACAGGCCTTTTTACTTTTTTTTTTTTATTATTTTGGGTAAAAGTGATGGCCAAAAATTCCATAGCCTTGTCTCTACTGGCCATAAATTTAAACTGAGTAAAAGTAGACAAGACCAAATAATTAAGGAAAATACAATCAAAATCAAATAAATCAAATGGGAAATTTCTCTCTCCTCTGGAAATCTAGTTCCCAATGAGACATTAATGTCTTTATTTTTTAAAGACAGTGTGTGACAGATTTTTCTTGCAGAAAAAAATTATAATGATATAAAAGAGAAATGAGAATTATAATCTTACCATATATGAAGGAAGGAACACTTCAGAGACAACGTTTTCAAGACAAAATTATGAGTTTGGATAATTCAGATACAGAAATTAAGAGACAAGGGATTATTAGTCTTTCAAATTCAAAACCTATTGTGGAATTCAGGATAAAATGTTGAGGCATTTCCTCGTTTTAAATTACTGCAAAACCTTGGTTTGTGAGCATAATTAGTTCCCAAAATATGCTTGTAATGCAAAGCACTCGTATGTCAAAGCTAATTTCCCCGTAAGAAATGATGGAAACTCAGATGATTCATTCCACAACGAATCATCATATAAAAATGATTATAATACTATAATTGAATACAAGATAATGAATAAAATACAAAATGTAAAGAAAATAAACAAATTAACCTATACTTAACCTTTGAAAACCTTCATGGCTTGTGTGAAGGAGACAAGAGAGAGGAGGGTTATTGTGTAGGACAACTTTCACTATCACTAATGGATATTGACAACAGTATTAATAAACTCTTGTCATATATTGCATTTAATGTAAGTAGCAATAAGGCAGCAGAGAAAAGGGTCTGTATCTGCATGGAGCCTGGCCTAGAATGAAGCAAAGCCTTCCTAAGCTCACTCTTTTATGGAAAAGCAAAGGACTGCCCATAGGTCCTTGGAAGTGACAAAAAATACACTAGTGCCCGTTGTGGGCACCTTCCAATGTTCTGAGAAAAATCACTGATTTCTGCCAAACACTGGGGCCTGAGACTGAGCATTTAGGCAGGAGAAACAATCCCCCACAATCCCACAGTAAGAGAGAGAGAGAGAGAAAAGAAAGAGAGAAGATGCATTGTCCCGGTTGTGATCATGTGACATTCGGCGTCACATACATCTTGTCGTGTAAGACATCGCTCGTTTATCAAGTTAAAATTTATTAGAAATGTTTGCTCATCTAGCAGAGCAATTGCAGAACAAGTTACTCACAATCCAAGGTTTTCCAGTATTCTAAGCTTCAAAGACTGTTTGCAAACTGTGGAAAATGTCGTGGCTCCTGGTCGAACCCTCTGGGTTATTCATGTGTCCCCAGGAGGGGACCATTATCAGCTGAGACTGAATGGGGTCAAGCAACTGATGAGGCTACACTGTTCAGACTGCCCTCACATTGCCCAGACACCGCTGCATGGGACTGAGGAACATATCGACTAGTGTAGATTTGCCACTCCGCTGAAGACTCTAAGATTCTGATCGCCAGAACCAAGCAAAAGTCAGTCCACACTGGTGTGCCTTGCAGTGAGGGAGTCCACATGATATGAGGCATGTATCCCCCACCCACTCCTGGCTGTAGACCACACCTGACCTTTGACTCCCCCCGGGTTGGGGCCTCACCATCGTGGACACTTCGTCAAGTGCCCTGTGTTGTTCTGACAGTCTGGTCACCTGGCTGCAGCCATACCACGGCGGTCCTTGAGACTAATCTGTCATGTTTTCAGTCTTCCAGCCCATCTAACGTCTTACAGTAACACGATGTTTATTGTAAAAGCCACTCAGATATGAACTGATAGTCTGGTATTTGATGGCCTTTTCATGTTCCCTGCCATTCACAACTACCTGGTGTGAGTGAATTTGTGGATGACCTGCTCAAAAGTCAAACTCAGAAAATATTGCCCAAGCCATCTCCCTCCTTTCTCCCTGTCCACACACCAAGAATCACTGTGGCCATGGGTTGGTGAGTGACGGTGTCACCAGAAAGGGATGGTGCCCTCCCAGGTGCTTCGTAAGTATCAAGATAAAAGGAGTAAGGGATTTATGTAGACTTTTTTGGAAAATTCAGGATTCCACCCAGCCGTTCCCAGCAATGACATATCTGACTTTTCCCTATTGGCAGCCCGGGGCAACCCGGTTGTCACTCTCTAGGTGACAACTAGGACAAAAGAATTTTAATTAATTTTTTAAGTTTATTTATTTTTGAGAGAGAGAGAGAGGAAGAAGTCCAGAGAGAGAGAAAATCCCAGGCAGGCTCCACGCGGTCAGCAAAGAACCTGATGCGGGGCTCGATCACAGTAACCTGGGCCGATATCAAGAGTTGAACACTTAACCAACTGAGCCACGCAGATGCCCTTGGGAAAAAATATTTTAAAAATATGAATTTAATTCCAGTTAAGCTTTTTAGAAGTCCCCTTGTGCCTCTTCCCCATGGCCCCTCCAGGTGACAGGTCCAGGCTAAATTTGGGGATGGCTGGGGAAAAGGTGAGGTTACAGTACCTGGAAATGGAAAGGGGTGTTGGTGTCCAGATTTTGGGAGAAAAATTAACAGCAGCCCCTGCGGAAGAAACACCTTAGACCCCAGGATTTAGTGGGGGAGGGGTGGACGTTGAAGTACTGAGTCTTCAGAATTATCCCCTGGAGACTTTCTCACAAAAGGAAAGACCCTCTTTCCTTAGGAAATGCAGCTGTTAGGAATGGCCGCACATGACCAACACTTAGCTGGTGCAGGAGGTAACCTGCTGAGTATTTCACACTGTGCTTTAATCTGTATCCCCTTAACTCCATCAAAAAGTCTACTTGAGGGGCGCCTGTTTGGCTCAGTTGGCTAAGCATCTGACTTCGGCTCAGGTCATGATCTTACGGTTCATGGGTTCGAATCCCGTGTTGGGCTCTGGGCTGACAACCAGCTCAGAGCCTGGAGCCTGTTTCAGATTTTGTATCTCCCTCTCTCTCTGACCCTCCCCTGCTCACACTGTCTCTCTCTCAGAAATTAAAAAGAAAATTTTAAAAAGTCCATTTGAAAGAGTGGGGGAAGGGGTATCTGGGGGGTTTAGTCAGTTAAGTGTCAACTGCTAGTTTCTGCTTAGGTCTTGATCTCAGGGTTCGTGGGATCGAGCCCTGTGTGGGGCTCTGTGCTGGCAGTCCAGAGCCTGCTTGGGAGACTCTGTCTCCCTCTCTCTCTGTTCCTCTCCCACTTACGCTCTCTGTTTCTCTCAAAAATAAGACAAATAAACTTAAGAAAAAAAGAAAGAAAGAGCGGGGGAATGACACAGCTCCTACACTTGGGAACACCTGTGCCTGTAGTCACCACCGCATTCCCAGATGGGCCATTACCCTTTCAGTGGTCGATGAATAACACATTCCCAGAGACACCCATGGACACAAGGGACAGGTTGGATGGCTTGCCTTCAGGTGGCCCTTATATACAAACACAAGAACTTATCCCAATTATTAACAATGGCTTGGAAACCCAGTGGGGGCACTGCCAAGCTATGGGCACACTTGGGGAGACAATGGCAAACATCATTCCCACATGCCATGTGCTCCCTGTGACTTTGCTCTGGGTGTGAAAGTCAGCCTGCAGCACGCCTCTCTTCCAGAAACACAGCGACTTGCACCTTAGGGGTGGTCATGAGAGGGTTAGGTCTTTAAGTAAATGCCAGCAGGAGGTCATATGGCACTCAGATAATGAGAGACATCTCTCCAAAGTGAGGCTTTCCTGGTGACAAGGCTAGACAGGCTTTGAGGATGGCTGACCGGTAATTTATATACACCCTGTGGACAATTTTCCCTACAATGAGAGTCATACAGTCACTTTAGCTGAGTGCTTAATGGTACTGTTGGCTGCGCAAAGCATTCAGGTCAACCTCACCCCTTTAGCCAGGGTCTATAGACTATGGGATGGCCCTGAACTTACTTCTTGGGGCCCAAGACATTGTCTTTACATTTATAAACATACCCTTGCTCTATCCCAAGTGGAAAGGTCAACCCAGATATTTAAAAAGGAAGCTACTTGGTTTTCAAAGACAGGTCTTGACTTTTTGGGGGGATTTATGCAGCTTGCGGACATAGTTGAGGCCACTATTGTAGTTTGGCTTTTTTCTGCTGCAGGAAGTCTTATTGCAAATGTTGGAACACATTGAACAAATTGGGTCTTAGTCTTTTTCGGCCAAATCAACTGTCAAGGGCAAAATGGCCTGTTCTTAGAAATATTCACCAGAAACCAAGAGGGTACAAAGTGCTGGATGTTTGGGGGGAGATCACTCTCTACAGGTCTCACGTTTCGGTGTGGAGACATTGGCAACTCTTCTACATAATATTTTTATTTTTTTAATTTTTTAAAGTTGATATATTTTGAGAGAGAGATAGAGTGTGTGTGTGTGTGTGTATGTGTGTGAGAGAGAGAGAGTATGAGTAGGGGAGGAACAGAGAGAGTTGAGAGAGAGAATCCCAAGCAGGCTTGACACTACCAGTGCAGATCCCAACGGGGAGCTCAATCCCATGAACCATGAGACCATGACCTGAGCCAAAATCAAGAGTCAGGCACTTAACTGACTGAGCCACCCAGGTGCCCTTCTTTTTCATAATCTTTTCAAAAGTAAAATCACAAGGTATTTGTCTTCTCTGACTGACATTTCACTTAGCTCCATCCATGTTGTTAAAAATGGCAAGATTTCTTTCTTGATGGCTGAATAATATTCCACTGTATAAGTGTGTGTCATTATATGTATATATATACACATATATATAATTTCTCCTTTTCTTTTTTATCAATTCATCAGTCGATGAATATTTGGGCTCTTTCCAAAATTTGGTATTGTTAATAGTGCTTCTATAAACATCTGGGTGCATGTGCCCTTTTGAATCTGTATTTTTGTAACTTTTGGGTAAATACCTAATAGTGCAATTGCTAGGTCATAAGGTAGTTCTATTTTTAACTTTTTGAGGAACCTCCACACTGTTTTCCACAGTCGCTGCACCAGGTTGTATTCCCACCAACAGCATAAGATGGTCCCATTTCTCCACATCCTCACCAACACCTATTGTTTCTTGTGTTGTTAATTTTGGCCATTCTGACAGGTGTGAGGTGTTATCTCGTAGCGGTTTCGATTTGTATTTCCCCGATGATGAGTGATTTGAACATCTTTTCATGTGTCTGTTAGCCCTCTGGGTGTCTTCTTTGGAAAAACGTCTATTTAATGTGAATTAACTTTGTAATAGCTTCTTTGCTTGATGAATGGATATGCATGGATGGTATGAATTAAATCAACAATAACTATCTTTTTTTTTGACCCTGTTGAATAGTTTTTGAGGTGTCCTGTGCCTGGTTTCTGAGACATTGTGTCACCTGTTGAATTTGAAGCATCACCTGAGAGGGGAGATTTAGCATTTCTTTCCAGACCAAACTCTCCAGGTCCTTCCTTTGCAGACTTATATGGTTCTTAACTTCTGCATTCCTGATCCGCAAGGTTAAAGGCTGCCTTGCAAAACATGGAAGTGATAGAGAGCTCAGTAATGTTCGGTGTGTAACTACACTCCACAGAACAGGGCACATAGCGAAAACGCCGTCTTTGGTTCACTGACAGCCAGCCACTGAGTGTGTGTCTGCACCCCAGAAATGTACCCTGAGCTAGCGACACCGCAACAGGTGCATACTCCTGCCAGACACAGCTACTGTCATTTTCATATCAAAGCACTTCATCCCGTCAACACAAAGTCCTTGCTTTTTCCTGGATGCCTGGGGCGCCGCCTGTGTTCTTTAATAACCTGCTCATGCACGTGAAAAACAGGTGCCTGCTTTTTTTTGTTCATGTTCCCCGTGGGTCACCGACCCAAGTGCCTTCGCCGTCTTCATCTCCTATCTCTGTCATCTGTATCTGGCTTCATTCTGGATGTCTTCCTCTGGCTCCTCCTTTGTGACCGGCAGCATTCTGGTGAACGGTTGCCTGCTGTGCATGAATCATGAGTTTTATTTTCTGTATTTTATCCTGTGTTGATGTGTTAAGAAGCTTGCTGGCCAAGGAGAGGCTGCCCCTCCCAAGGCCAACCAGTTCTTAGCAAAAGGGCTCTAAAGAGCGTGTCTTACATAAGCAAATCAGCCAACCCAGAATGGAGATCCCTGAAGACCCTTTTTATCTAGATGTCACCCCCCACACCTGTATTCCCCCTGCTCTAAGTCATTGCAGGCCCTCCAGGGAACTAGAGACAAGCCTTCTGCAGCCCTTCCGACTCACCAAACCCTCTGTGTTTCTTCTTCCCCACCTTGCTTTTCCCCCAGGAAATCCCAATAAAGGCTTCAGAATAGGCTTTCCCTTTGCTCCTGTTTCTGCCTCCTAAGCAAAACTTGATGCTTCCTCTGGGGCCCTGCATGGGGTGGGAAATGTAAGTCATAAAAATAGCCCTACGCACAGCCTACTCACTCAGTCCCTTCTGTAAATTAAAGCTCATGGCCACAAATGAGTGGCCTACAATCTGGTGAGAATTCCTGCGACGCGGTGTTTCCCCATTTCGATGGTGGGAAGATTTCCTGTAAGCTGCTTTTGTCTTACTAATGTGACCTCACTGAAGTTGGAAAGAGATGCTCACACTCAGCTCTTGGTAGTGGGAGCAAGCGCTCTTGGGCAAACCGCTGATAGGGATTGGGTTGGACATCACCTCTTTCCAGAAACCTTCACCCCACACCCGACTTCAGGATTCTGAAGGGTACCCTGCATGTACCCTTCTTAAATATGTCACACAGGTGGTGTATTGCCTGTGTTCCTAATTAAAATAAACAGAAAGTAGTTGATCCATATTCATCGCGATCGCGGGCCGTGCCCTATTCATATTTCGCATAATCAATAGTAAGCCAAGTACATGGCATAAGGAGGTTATTCAATAAATATTCTTATCCAAACACGAATAGCTACTATGACAAATATTTTCTAAGCTCTTCTTATAAACAGGGACTGCACTAATACTTAGGTTATGGAAATGAAGAACACATGTACTTTTCAAGAATAGGGTGGGAATATCGATGAGGAAGACATCTGTGCCTCAACACAAATACATGAAAGACCAAAGAAGACTTGTTTGGGAGATAAAGCAGTGAAAGACATCAGGTGGAGTGGTAGGTGGGGTTATGCCTCAGAAAGTCTCATGGGGCACCCGAGAGGCTCAGTCCGTTAAGCATCCGACTCTAGATTTCGCCTGTGGTCATGATCTCATGGTTTGTGAGGTGGTTTTTTTTTGTTTTTTTTTTTTTAATGTTTTATTTATTTCTAGGAGAGAGAGAAAGCGTGAGCAGGGGAGGGTCAGAGAGAGAGGGAGTCACAGACTGAAACAGGCTCCAGGCTCTGAGCTGGCAGTCAACACAGAGCCCGACGCGGGGCTCGAACCCATGAACCGTGAGATCATGACCCAAGCGAAAGTCGGACGCTTAACCGACTAAGCCACCCAGGCGCTCCAACATGGTTTGTGAGTTTGAGCCACCACATCGGGCTCTTCCCTAGCAGCGTGGATCCTGCTTGGGATTCTCTCTCTCTCTCTCTCTCTCTCTCTCTCTCCCTCTCCTTCCCTCTTCCCCTCCCCAGCTCACTCCCTCTCTCTTTCAAAGTAAATTAATTAATTAAAGTAAGGCTCACATGTCATGCCCATGAGTTTGGACAGCAATGACATGGCATGTTATAAAGGACATGGGATTGTCTGCTGTCACCACCACGTGCTCTGAATGACTTCCTGCTATGCTTTATCACTAACGTTTGGGATGCAACATTGGTGTAGGTGGTGCAGAAACAACATTAAGTGAACCATACATTACATGTAAAGGATGATCATAATGGGGAACGGCTTCCTTTTCCTTCAAGTGACTCTATACACAGAACCATTATTTGTTTAAGAGAAGGGAGAGAAGCCAGAGGTGATGGTGCTTTGGGGGAAGAGAGAACTTTCCAGGGACAGTTATAACAACACCTACCCTGGGGTCTAGGCACGGTAGGAGAGAAGGGAGAACCCCGCCCCACTTCAAATGTTTCCACTCATACACCTCCAACCATCATCACCCCCGGTGTGCATTTTCACATTGAAATACCAAGTGCAGCGTAAACGTCGTGAATTGTGAGGTCGGGAGACCTCAATGTGTACACTAACTTTGTCACATCAATGAGATGTTTTTCGCATCCTTAAAATGGGAATCACAGTACCTACTTCCTAAGACTCTAGTGCTAATTAAAAGAACAAAGATGTGAAAGCCCATGCCTATCTCCAAGTGTTTAAAAATATAGCCTACTTTTACTCATTTAATGGATAGCAATATCTTTAGTTCTGTGTTTAAATGCTGCTGATTGGTGGGTCGTACATTTCTGGATGAATTCTCATTGTGAGTCAAGACACAGGTTGTAGGTCTATCTTTGAACATCAATCCCTGATTCATTTACTCATTCATTCAAGCGTTCATGCATTTACTCAACAAGTATTTATTGGTCGCCTCACCATTTATCAAGCACAGAAGATGACAATAAAAACAAAAAACAAAAAACAAAGTCTCTTTCCTCATGAGTATAAATCAAATGTGGGTATAGGGTGGGCTAGCAGATACTGAAAAATAATTGCACAGATGATGATTTATTTACATGCGTGCTAAAGCTTAAGAGGTAACAAATACCTTTCAAGCTCTCTCTGATTTTCTCTAAGATCTTTACTGTCTTTATCTTCTCCAAGACCAGCTTTTGTGATTTTTGGACATGGTGCTTTGTAGCCAAACTCTAGAAAACCACACTCATTCCTTGTATTCTGGCATCATCTCTCAATCCTTGCTTTCTTGGGTTTCTGTAGCAGTGCCCAAGCCTCTAGACATGCCAGGGCCCAGAGCAAAGAATCAGAGGGAGTGGCACTGCCTTCCATCCAGAGCAAAGTCCTCCCAGAGAATCCCTCTGTGAGATATCTCTGCATACAAGTCCCTGAGAAGCCTGGCTCTAGAAAACGTCCTCAAACTCTGAGGTCACCCATCTCTTGATTACACTCCATAGCCATTGATCCCCTCCTGGGATGACTTTAAGATTCAACTTGAAAAACACTTGATTATAAAGCCCATTCCTGCACACACTTCCCTAAGGAGCCCTGACTCACATCTATCCCGGCTTCTTCTGCACATTCTGGTGGGATTTCCTAGCATGTGAGAGGAGAAATTAAGATTATGTTTCAAGATTAAACTTTATCAGAATCCATAAGCTTCTCGGTGAATGGCCTCAACTAAGCATATTTAAGAAGGTTCATGAATTTCTTCATCAGTTATGACCCAAAAGTATTGAAAAAAGATTTAAGAAATTATTAGAACTATGTCATTTCCCCCTAAAAACCTCCCTTTGCCTTTTGTTCTTTTTATTAAAAAAAAAACAGCTTTATTGAAACATAATTCATACCATGCAGTTCACTCATTTAAAGTGTACACTTCATTTGTTTTTAGTACATTCACAGATATGTACAACTGTTGCCACAGTCAAGTTTAGAACATTGCCATTGTCACATAAAGGCAACCCTCATACGTTTTACTCATCCCCCTACCACCCTCCATCCAGAACCAAGCGACCATTAAATCTGTAGTAGGGTCCCCTCCCAAAGGAAAGAAAAATAAAACAACCTCAAAGCAACATGACTATAAGCATACCTGACAACATGCCTCACGACCTTGTAGCATGACACCACTTAACCCACTACATGTTTGTGTGTCACCATACATGGGAGGTAAAGAAGTAAAACCGTATAAAAACTACACCACGTGGCATTCAGGACTCAGTTCTTTGGGTACAAACCCAACTGACCTGTGCCAGCAGGAATAAAGTTGCTCCCTGGAAAGAAAAGCTCAGTGTCACGACTCTGTGCAAGAATCCTGCTACAAACCTACTTTTTGTCTGTAGATTTTCTCATTCTGAACACTTCATATGAATAGAATGATCTACTACGTGGTCTTTTGTGATGGGTTTCTTTCTCTCTCTCTTTTTGAATTTTTTAAATGTTTATTTGTTTATTTTGAGGACAGGAGAGGCACACAGAGAGAGAAAGAGGGAGAGAGAGAATCCCAAGCAGGAGAGAGAAAGAGGGAGAGAGAGATCACAACCATGAGATGGTGACCTGAGCCAAATCAAGAGTTGAACACTCAACCAACTGAGCCCCCCCACCCCCACCCCACTCCAGGTGTTCCAATGACTGGTCTTTTTCATGTAGCATCATGTTTTCAAGACTCATTCGTATTTTAGCATGAATCAGAACTTCATTCCTTTTTATGGCTGAACAATATTCCACTGTATAGGTCTATCAGATTTTAACATTTGTTATCTGATGAGAATTTAAATTGTTTGGGTGTTTTGGCTCGAATGACCGGCACTGCTATAAATATTTGTACAAAAGTTTGTGGGTGGACGTGTACCTTCACTTCTCCTGGGTCGACACCCATGGGCAGCACTGCTGTTGGTCATATGGTGACTCTATGTTTAGTCATTTGAGAAACCGCCAGACTGTTTTCCCAAGGGACTGAGCCATTTGACACAACTACTAAAATGACGTGAGGCTTTCAATTTCTCTATGTCCTTATCCGCACTTTTCACTGTCTCTCTTTTCCATTGTAGCCATCCTGGTGGGCGTGAAGTGGGATTTCACAAAAAGACTCCTGGATGGTGTTTAACTCTTGCCAAAATTTTAGTTGTTAGTGCTTTTTCCTTAAGTGGAATTTATGGAATCCAATTAATGTATGGGAAGCACAGCCCGGAAAGATAGCAGTCAGTCCTGGAGTGAAGTGTTAACAGCTTTTCTTGAAATTTTCTTTCAGCTGCTGCTAAAACCTCTTTTTTTTTTCCTGCCTTCCTCTTTTTATGAACGAATAGGGTTTTTGATAAAAATTTTGATTGATAAACACACAAAATACACAAACGATATAAACAAGTCACATTGCTCTATGGATAATAAGTATAAACAAATCTAATTTAGATTCTACCAATTTATCAGCTTTATGTCTTCCTAGAAGAAACCAAGGAGACGTAACATGTGGCATCAATAAATTATATTCTTAGTGAAGCCTCTCTACATTCATCACAGTCGCGGTGCTTAGAAATGTGGCTTTTATTTGAATAGATGGATCCTTACCTGGGCAGTGAGAGTACTGATTGAATTGCAGACCCTCAGAGAACCTCACAGTTCACAGAGGCTAAACTTCTTATTTTACAAATGATGCCGTTGTGGTCTGGAGATGCTAAATGGTTGACAAAGATGAAAGCTCTGATCTCCATATCCCATTGCTTTGGGTGTTTGCAAACTCTCAAGTGAGGGGAACATGGGTTACAAGACACAGATGTGCCTACCTCTGCCCCTCACCTCTCTACTCTCTTCCACATAAACACAGCCGAGAGAAATCATGAAATCAGAAGACTTCATTTAAAATATTTGAGAGCTCTGTGACCTTTGGACAGTTCTTTAAACTCTAGAAGCAATCGTTCCCCAAATTATAAAATGAGGAGAATTGTGCACATAAATCAAACAGAGAGAGAGCAAAGATTAAACTCAGTAATTTAGAAGAGCTGAGAAATGACACAGCAAATATCAAGCAAGCAATAAATACTACTTTGGTACAGGGGGATGGCTTGAGCATCGTACTTTTCCATGAAAATTCATGGCATCATACCTGCTGAGTTTTTATAATAAAGAAAATGTTCCTTAAGTAGTTCTCATTTATGATCAGAGGCCTTGAAATACAAATTAGTACGTATCACATGCTCTATTTTACAGGAGCTCATTCATATACTAAATCCCTCTCATTCCTATATGTGGGCCTCTTTTCCTGTTATGATGAAAGTCATCAATTTCTATTCCTTAAACACATCACTATCTTCTTCAAATTATTTTCCCAAAAACTTCTGGGGGCAAGTTATTTGCCACACAGTTGTGATGATCATCTAACCCAAACTTTTGATGTTTAGAGAAGAAACACCACCAAGAGATGGAACAACATGAAAGAAGTTACTTGGGTACTCACACACTGATGTAATATTAGAAGCCAGAGCCCAAGCTCTTACTTAAAAAGCATACAATTTCTTACCACTAATCTATCAATGTGTTCTGATAAAAATATTAACCACCTTACAAGTAATTTCTAACCATTGCCTATTTTTCGGAAATAACACACGAAAATATAAAGGTAATTCTTCTTAAGTGAAATGTTGACATATGTGTCTGAAGAGATAAACATCTCTTTATTATTAATTAAACAGGAATTATTTCAATTATTAACATGAGAAAGGGAGGAGGTTAAGAGAGGATGGCAGAGATAATTTACAATATATTAATCTGAGTAGAAGGAATCTTTTATCTTCTTTGCCAATATTTTGCATCATAAAATGTGAATTTAGCTTAAACTAATTGAGTACATGAAAAGCAAAGCAAAGCAAAACAAAACAAAAACAAAGAGAGAGAGAGGAGAGAGAGAGAGAGATATTAACTGTGATTACTAGAGTAATCATTCTGAATGTAAGGAATGTCACCCTGAGTTTTTACCAAGGCTTGTTCTAGTTCAATATTAAAGTGAATAGAGCATAGGTTTTCTTTCTTTCCCATTTGTCCTTTCCTGAATTCTTTAGGAAGTGTCCACCATGTGTCAAGTATTACAAGAAGCGCAGAGTATAGAATGAAAAGCAAGCAAGTGTCCTTGGTTTATGCTCCCAGGATCCTTCAAGTGAGTTGAAACTGATTCTAAGCAAATGATTAAGAACAGGTTGCAATGTTACAGTTTGACAGGTGCTATGAAGTAAAGGACGATGTTTGCTGAGGGAAGGCATGAGTGTGAGGGGTCTGAACACTGAGGTCTGAATGATGATGGGGAAGATATTCAGATTTTCCAGTGGATGGGGCTAGACTGTTGGAAGTTAGGGAATAGATCGGGGAGAACCATTCGGGGCAGGGCAAACAATATGTCCCTCCTTTTGACAGAGGAAACATAAAGGCTACAAGGAACTAAAGAAAGACAAGTGTGAAAGCCACATAGAGTTGGGAGGAGGGAGCGGATGGAAGAAATGACACTGGAGAGGCCAGTAAACGGGGGACTATGGCCATAATAGGGAACTCGGTCTTGTTCAATGACAGCCTGGAAGTGTTTCGCTGTGACCATGAATGTGGAGCTTAATCAGATGTGCTTTTGAAAATACCATTTTGGCTGCAGCCTAGAGAAGGAAGTTGTAAACCAGATGAGCAATGATGGTATCTTAGAATAAGAAGATGACGTTACAGGGACACCTGGGTGGCTCAGTCAGTTAAGTGTCCAGCTCTGGATTTTGGCTCAGGTCATGATCATGCAGTTCATGGGATGAAGCCCTGCACTGGATTCTCTCTCTCTCCCTCTCTCCCTCTCTGCCCCTCCCCTGCTTGTGCACACACATGTGCTATCTCTCTCTCTCAAAATAAGTGAATAAAGACTAAACAAAAAAGAAGATGACATTAGAGATATGCTGTCAGTATAGAGCCAGCTTGGGATTCTCTCTTTCCCTCTCTCTCTGCCCCTCCCCGGCTTGTGTGCACTCTCTCTCTCTCAAAAATAAATACACATAAAAATTAAATAAATAAAAAATAAACAAAATTTTAAAAATACTAGAATCAAATTATAAACATTCCTAATATGTAATGTTCATGTAAGTGAAAATTATTTTCCAAATGAACAAAGAACAATGGTTCAGAGATTGGAATAAATCCAAGACCATATTGAGCCACTGGGTTCATAACAAAACTAGTTTAAAAAGAAGGGAGTGGTTAATTATGTCATCTACTCTTGAGTAACAAATATAAATGAAAACATGTCCATTAAATTTAACAACTTTGAGGAGAATGGAGTAATCATATGGACCCATTCTGGGATGACTTTCAAGAATTTTGATTATGAGGAGGAAAGGAGGCAGATTAGAGCTGCAAGCAAATGGAAGTAAAAACCTTTTGGGGGAAAAAATTGTTCAGTTTAGTACACTTTTATTTTATTAAGTTTATTTATTTTTGAGCCAGAGAGAGAGAGAGAGAGAGAGAGTGTGTGTGTGTGTGTCCCACCCCACATGCCAGCAGGGGAGGGGCAGAGAGAAACGGAGAGAAAGAATCCAAAGCAGGCTCCACACCGTAAGTGTAGAGCCCAATGTAGGGCTCAAACTCAAAAACCGTGAGATCATGACCTGTGCCAAAGCCAGAAACTTAACTGACTGAGCTACCCAGACACACAGTTTATTACATTTTTAAAAATCAGAACAACTGGAAGTAGGTAAATGTTGATAAGAGCCATTTGATAAGACATAAATAATGCATGCTATTGCATTCTACACAATCCATCCCCCCATTCATTAAAGTGAATTAGAAAAGGAACTAACTCAACAAATTTGGAAGTATTTTCTACATACTGGAGATAACATATTTTTTATTCAAGAGTTTTTCCCAAATGAACAACCAAGAGAGTCATATCATCTCTGAATCTGTATTAACTTCTTGTTGCTGCCATCACAAATTATGGCAAAGCTAGTGGCTGCAAATAACACAAATTTCTTCTTTTACAGTCTGGAAGTCAGAAGCCTGAACTTGATCTCACAGCACCTAATCCAAGGTGTTAGCCTGACTACAATAACTCTAAAGGCCCAAGGGAGAGTCCATTCCTTTCCCTCTTTCAGCTTTACTTGGATAATGACTCCTTCTTCCAATCTTAAAATCCTGCAAGAAACACCTTTAAATGTCTCTGTGTTCCATCATACATTATCCTCTTTTTCACTGGACTTTCTTGCCTCTGTCTTATAAGGGCCTCTCTGAGTATTTAAGGCTTACCTAGATAATTTGGAATAATCTCACTTCAAGACCTCTACCTATTTTTTTAAGTTTATTTATTTATTTTGAGAGAGAGAGAGAGCACTAGCAAGCAGAGAAGGGCAGAGACAGAGGGAGAGAGAAAGAATCTCAAGCAGGATCTGCCTTGGTAGAGCAGAGCCTGATGTGGGTCTTGATTTCACAAACTGTGAGATCATGACCTGCTCTGAAATCAAGAGCTCGACGCTTAACCCCCCAGGCACCCCTTCAAGATGTCCAACTTAATCACAGCTGTGAAATTCCGATTGCCATGTAAAGAAATATTCACAGGGTCAGGGCATTAGGACATGAACATCTTGGGGGAACCACTATTTAACATTTCATAGGTGGCCTTCCAGTCCTAAAAGATTCATATACACTCTACACGAAAAATACATTCATGCCGACATCTGTGCAACTCTCAACTCATTATACCATCAACTCATGTCCAAAATTCTATCTAGGCATCCTCAACTTAAAGTCCTCATGTCTCACCATCGAACTCTGATATGGGTGAAACTTGGTATAATCCATTCTGAGGCAAAATTCCTTTCCATTTACGGCCCTAAGAAAGTGGGGAAAAAACCATCATACAAGAGTGGGACATATGTTGGACCATAGTTGTAGAAATTCTCATTCAAAAAGAGAAAAATTAGGTGGGAAAAGAAATCACAAATCTCAATACATTTAAAAATGCAACCAGGAAGACTTCAATGTGGAAATAATTTTTAAAGTTTATTTATTTATTTTGAGAGTGAGAGAGAGATAGAGAGAAGGGGAGGATCAGAGAGAGAATCCCAAGCAGACTCAGTGCTGTCATGACAGAACAGAATGTGGGGCTTGATCCCATGAACCATGAGATTGTGACCTGAGCAGAAATCAGAAGTCGGATGCTCAGCTGACTGAGCCACTCAGGCACCCCAGGAAACAGTTTTAAATTTTTGAAATGAGAATTTGCACCCATGAACTGTAACAACGCATACAATTAGCATTCAATTTGAAAGAAAGTGCACCAAATGCATGTAATATAATATTCTGTAAAAGAGAAAAACATAGGATTCATAATTACATAAGGAATAGGGCTTGTTTTCCAGTCATGAAGGGTTAGGGTGTACTACTCTAAACCTCCTGCTGAAAACTATTAGAAAATATGAATGTCACAGAAAAAAATAAAGTCTGTTCCAGTGAACTGAATTCTTACCAAGACAGTAAAGACTTGAGAGATCAAGATCCTCAAAATACAAGGAATGCAGAAATGAGTCCAAAATTCAACTATGCTTTTCCATACAAAGCATTGGCAACTTATGGTAGCAACTTCAGCTTGAAAAACTTGAGCAGATGCTTGCTATCTCATAATCCTGTCTCTCAAAAATAAATAGACGTCAAAAAATAATTTGAAAAAAATAAAAATAAAAAATAAACTCATGAAGGGTTACCATCTGCAAGTAATAATAAACAGAAATAGACAAATCTAATAAAAGAAAACATGAAAACCACATCTAATCGGCTAATTAACACATTGGAATAGAAGGATAACCACCCACCAGAAGTAAATGAAATCTTGCTGGGAGAAAATAACATGACAGAAATCCGGGTTATCTCTTTCACTTCTCAAAGTCAAGAGTCAATAACACCTTACCAGGCATACAAGCATACTAGATCAAGTCACAAAAACCTAGAGAAAAACAGACAATAGAAATAGGATTACAGATGGTTTAGTTTTATGGAATTGTTAAATATAGGCATTAAAATAAGATAGTTGACAGAATGCTTGTCTATTTCATATACACAATAATCTGTAAGTGAATAGAAAAATCAAGAAAAAATTTAAGGAGAGAGTAAAACCACACTGAATTATTAATTGATCAGAAGAGCTATAATTAAAATTGATGTACATAGTCAGAGAGGTCCATAAGTGAATACTCTGAATCATTAACTATACAGAAAATGTTTGATGTATTATACCGTATTAGAGATTGACAAACTCATGTATTTTTGTACCATCCTTGACATGATAATCGATTTTACATTTTTCTTTTTTTGTTTTTTGTTTTTTTTTGGAGGGGGGATTTAACCCTTTCTAACAGCTAAACAATTCATAAGAAGAATACTATTTCATGCCACTTGAAAATTACCTGAAATTTAAATGTCAATGTCAGACTGAAAATTATGTGAAATTTAAATTTCAATGTCAGAAATAACATTTTGTTGGAGTACAACCATGTTCATTTGCTTATATATTGCCAATGGTTGCTTTTACATTACATCAGCCTAGTTCAGTAGTTGTGATCAAGGCTGTGTATATTCTCAAGGCTGAAAATATTTCCTCTCACAGCCTTAGGGAAAAACTCTGCCCACTTCTGGGCTACATTTGAATTAATAACTTCATCACATGTCTTCTTTAAGAGAAATAAGCATCATCACACAGAGTTAAAGAAGATATATGTAACACCTGTATACAGCATTGTATCTGTACCATTAATATTTTGTAGTTGTGCAAATCAACAAGGAAAATATAGACAACCTAATAGAAAAACAGATATTCACAACAGGCATACCCAAAGGCCCAATAAATTTTATTGGCCACAGAGGAATGCAAATTAGAACTACCCTAAATCATCACATTTCCATCAAAATAGCTGAAATTCAAGTGTCAAGGGTGTGCAGAGATGTCTATCTACTGGTACTCCCAATCACCATTAATGAGAACGTACATTGGTGCAGCTGCTTTGGAAAACCCAGCAATATTTACTAAAGTTGAGTCGCTGCGCCATTCTCACATTCCACTCCAACAAAAATGCAAAATTACGTTCACCAAAACTCATGTATGCTTATTGCATTACTCATAATATCTCCGAGCTGAAAGCAACTCAAATTTCCATTAACTAGATGAGTGCATTTTATAATATTACGAAAAAATATAGATCAGTTTCACGAACATGATACTGAATGAAACAAGCCAGAAAAATTAATCTGCTTATACAGTCAGCTTTCTTACATGGCTATTGTAAATGGTTTAAAAGTAGCCACATCGACTTTTGAAGTAGAGGTTCTGAAGTAGAGGTTCTTACTTCTGCAAAACGCGGGAACAGCGACGGAAATGGACTTTGATAAGAAGGTGATAAAATATTATTCATGTTCTTTTCCTTGACTTTTGAGCTGGTTAGATGTGTTATTGACCCCAGGAAAAATCATCTTATTGGTGAAATTGTAGTTCAACACAAGTATTTAAAATATTTTATATGGAATGGTTTTAACTATGAGAATGTGCAAAGCAAATAAAAATGAAGTTACATGATTTGGGTGAGAAAATTGAGCAGTCACACTGTCCCTTATTGTGTCAGACAGTGTTGGGCGAGGACACATCAGTGTATGACAGGGGTCTTTTTTTACAAGAGCGACTCTGTCCACTGTTGCACTACCTTTGTGTAGGCAAAAAGCAGGGGCAGGCTTCTGCGGGAAGGCAGAGCTCCTGGATGCCATGCTCTTCAGAGAAGCCTTACAAAAGGCTCCAGACATTCCAGGGGTCAATAGGAAACTGAGTCCTGTTGGCTGAAGGGGATGTCCTTGTTCCAGCTTGTTCTTTGCCAAACAACATTTAAAAAGTCTATGGAGTCGGGATGCCTGGACGGCTCTGAAATCATCCGACCCTTGATTTCAGCTCAGGTCATGATCTCGAGGTTCATGAATTGGAGCCCCATGTCGGGGTCTGTGCTAACAGGGCAGAACCTGCTTGGGATTCTCTCTCTCTCTCTCTCTCTCTCTCTCTTTCTCTCTCCCCAACTCGTGTGCACGCTCACACACATGCTCTATTTCTCTCAAAAATAAATAATTAGGCATGTAAAAAAAAAGAGTCTGTGGAGCACTCAATGGACAATCTTACTTGTCTTTCTATGTTGGGTAGATTTCTATCCAGAAACATCAATGAAAGCAAACATATATATTTATGTGTAATTTAAATATAAATAAAATCTATCAACTTCACTAAGATCTTTGTCAGTTCAGGCTGCTGTAACAAAATAGACTGAGGGGCTTACAAACACAGAAATTTATTTCTCACATTTCTGGAGGCTGGAAGGTCCAAGATCAAGGAGAGAGTGAGCTTCATTATTCAGATAAAAGTTCTCTTTTTGGTTCATATGCAGCTGTCTTTTTCTTGTGTCATCATGTAGTATAAGGGGGCAAGGGGATTCTGTGGGGTCCCTTGGATAACAACACTAATCCTGTTCATGAGGCCTCTTTTCTCATGACCTAATCACCTCCCAAAGACCCTAGACAGTCATTTTCTTGATAGCAGAAGGAAATTACTGAGACCAATAATATCTATATACACTCTGTGGGGTACTGTATACCTGTAATTAGAGACAAGGGCTGCTTAGGAACTTTTAAAGGAAGACTAATTGACCACACCAGATGTAAGAGATCAAAAAGAACTTCCCTTATGGGAGGTGTTTGATTCTTAGGAAGCTAAGCTTTCTATAAGGGCAACAACACTAAGCTAGTCACACAAGGTCTTTCGCTACCACAAAAGAAGTTTGCATTTATGTATTTATTCACTCAATTGTTTCCTGAGCATTGCTGTGTCAGCCACTGGCTTGGCTCTGTGAAGAAAGTATAAAGAGTGGTTCTATCATTTATTTATTTACTGCAGGAACCCTCAACACAAACTAATATAATGAAAAGATTCGTCATTTGGGACATTCGTGTCATCAGTGAAGCAAAAGAAAAACAAAGAAAGAGGAAGGAAGGAGGGAAGGAAGGAAGGAAGGAAGGAAGGAAGGAAGGAAGGGAGGGAAGGAGGAAGGAAAGAAGGGAGGGAGGGAGGAAAGAGGGAGGGAGGAAGGGAGGGAGGGAGGGAGGAATAGAGAAAAAGAAAAGGAAGGAAGGGAGAGAGGAGAAGCAAGGGGGGAATAGGTGACAGGTTTTATGTAGGCTGGAGAGTGGATGATCCTTAATGAAAAACGACTTGAGCATGGACACATGCTAGTCAAGCAGAGGCTGAAACTCAGAATGAGGAAATATTTGAAGTAGAAACACCTGGTCAAAGACTTAGGTTCAAAGCTCATTGGAGTAGAAAAATAAAGGGCTACATTGTTGAGACCAAAATCTTGGAAATCTCTGTGGTCCCTGAGACCAAATGATGGGCCATGCTATGATTCTGGACACGTTCTGTTTTTTTTTTTCTTTTAATTTTTAAATATTTTTGTGGGGGAAATAGAACTTATATACAATAAATTTCCCATATGTCCTGTTCCTACCAAATGTGTCTCTAATCACAGTTGAAGATTAAGGATTATACAGCATTTGTTCAATCTCCCACACTTAAAAATCTTGAAAAGGGAATACAATTGCACAGAAATATCTACTCGGCTCTTGAGACACCCAGAGGGCGGCTGGTGTAAATTAAAACACGTCAATTTGTTAATATGAATTACTGTACCTCACACAAAGTGCCATTCCCTTTCTTAAAGTGTGAATTGTTGATAAAATTGGAATATTAATTCACGCACTATACAAAGACATCAGAAACAAATTAGAGTCCAAGGAAAGAAATCTTGTGATGAAAAACTTCTTAAACCAATCTTACGATCACAGACAGGCCGTCTGAACTAACAAATACCCAATTTGCAAATTGTGTGTTCATGAGAAAACTGTGTCTAGCACATCTCTCGTCTCCTGCTTGGTTGTCATGTGTGTGAAATTGCTGTGGCCTCCATAATAGAACAGCATGCACGGGGTGGTTAAGAAACAAAAATGTAGCGTCTCACAGCCTGGGCACTAGAAGTTCAAGGTTCCTGCAGAGGGCAGTGAGGAAGACCTTGCTTCACGAGTCTGTCCTAGCTTCTGGTGGTTGACTGGCAACCCCCGGGCTTCCTCGACTTATAGAGACACTAGCTAGGGTGAGCCTTCCTCTTCAGAAGATGTTCTCCCTGTGTGTATATCTGTGTCCGTATTTCCCTTCATGGGTAAGGACGGCTGTCATATTGTTTTAGGGCCCCAGCCTATGCCTTTATGACCTATTATAATGGAACTAACTATATCTGCAAAGGATCTATTTGCAAATAAGGTCATATTCTGACCTACCAGGTATCGGGAGTTAGAACTTCAACCTCTGAACTTGGGGGGAACATCATTCTACCCAGAACATTCTGCCCTCACCCCCCTTCCGCCCCAATCTGTGTGCTTCTTACATGCGAAACCCAATCAACCCACTG
Organism: Hyaena hyaena; assembly: GCF_003009895.1. NCBI lineage: Eukaryota > Metazoa > Chordata > Mammalia > Carnivora > Hyaenidae > Hyaena > Hyaena hyaena. The sequence continues at coordinate 2,263,710 of NW_024080733.1, read as the reverse complement.
GAACGCTCCTGAAAGTTTTAACACATTCTAGCATCAGGTCTGAGCCCTGAATCTCATCGACATATCGGTGATATCACTGAGACTTGAGGTGTGATTTGTGAATCATCCTGAATTCCTCTCTAGCTGTGAACCCGAGAAGCAATGTGCTTCCAGAATGCAACGGTGGGGCAGGTGTGGGAGAGTCATTCCCGCAGCAAAAGGGACAAGTCGGAAGGAAGAAAGGGGTCATGGGTGCCAAGGAAGCCCAAAACATGCCAGGGCAAATTCCATCTGATTTGAGGCCTGGGAATGATCGGTTTGAGGTCCATATTCTGTCCCCCAGGCCCAGCAGGGTGGCGGCCATGTTCCCTTGGCCTGGGCTCTCAGCCCATGGTGACAGTGGCATCTCAACAGACTCCACAACCATAGCTCTTGCCCTGAAATCAGTTTTTCCTTCCTTTTATCTCATCTCTGTTCCATTTGTTCCAGGAAGGCTGGCAGTGTGGCTGCTGGTTAAAAAAAAAAACTCTAAAAACCACTCAATGGCCTCTCATGCAGTTCAAACTGGACAAGACTGGATATTTCCTGGGCAACAGCATCTCTGCATCTGGCTTCGGCTGAGATGCTTGATTGGGTCCATGAGTCACACAGATAATCTCTTCAGCACAAGGCTGTCCAGCCACATCTTTGGCCTTGTTTCTGGAGCAAGGTGTCAGGAGAGACTGAGAATCTCCCAAATCATGAAGAGTGTGTTTCTTTTTAATAGCTTCTTCATTATGCATTTCTTTCCTCTTGCATTTCGCTCTGAACAAGAAGAAACAAGGCCACTCATGACACGTTTTGCTTAGAAATGTCCTCACTATGGGGCTCCTGGGGGGCTCAGTTGAGCGTCTGACTCTTGACTTTGGCTCACATCGTGAATCCAGGGTTGTGGGATCAAGCCCCGCGTCGGGCTCTGTGCTGAGCATGGAATTCTGCTTAAGATTCTCTCTTGCTTTCCCTCTTCCCTTCTCCCTTGCTCTCTCTCTCTGTAAACAATAGAAAAATAAATAAAAAAGAAAACTCTTCACTACATATGCATACGTGGTCTGCCTTTCCCAAAACCCTGGGACTCGGTACAGGGAAGTTCTCGCCATTTTATAGCAAAAATGGCTTTTTCTTTCAGTCCCCTTCACATGTTCATCATTTCTGTCTTAGTTCGCATTAGAAGCACATTTAACGTCCATATTTCTACCAAAAATCTCCTCAAGGCCATTGAAGCTTTTTTTCCTTATCAAGTACCTCAGCTCTCTTCCTGTCTCTACCCACTACCCAATTCCAAAGCTGTTCTCACATATTTCTCATTTGTTTCACTAGCCCCTACTTTCCAGTACCTAAATCTGGATGGCCATGGCAGAAAAAAAATAATAAGCATCATGTCTGTGTTCTATTTATTCTCTTAAGAATGAGACGCAGTTACTGGTGGCACAGACTAGACCGGAAATGATGACAAACCAGTTGGCAATGAACGTAGTCGGTGTTACAATTAATTCTGTGTCGTCAATTTATAGGACTTTCTGCTCCACATTTTCCAAATGCCAAAACTGTATTCACTTCAAATGTGCACACAGACGGAGCCCTGTCATGCTAAAATTTAACAAATAAACCTGCAGGATTCTCCTGTAATTACTGAATACATTAAAAAAAATAAGTGTCTTTTGAAACAATACTCCAGGGGCACCTGGGTGGCTCAGTGAGTTGAGCATCTGACTCTTGATTTTGGCTCAGTTCATGATCCCAGGGTCACCAGATGTGTGCCGTCAGTGCACAGCCTGCGTGAGATTCTCTCTCTTCCTCTCTCTGCCCTTCCCAACACCCTCCTCCCAAAGTAAATAAATAAACTTTAAAAAAAATGAAGCAATACTCCATACCAGTCTGGATCAATGGCTGAGTTGCTTCTACATCTTAAGTTCCTAATTTGTTTCTTTGGCTTAGAAAACTGTTTCTTCTTTGACCAATGTGCCTATTTGTTCCCACCAAAATATCCTAGGATCCAGTGACATCCTTCAGCATAATTGTGTTCCCATTCCAGCTACCCTGTGCTTCTCCAGGAAGCCAGAATAATGCAGAGACCAACAAAGTCAAAGGTCAGAAGGCGATGTTGGGCTCAGAGATAAGGGCAGAGATCATTTTGGAGCTTGCTTATCCAGAACACTGTCCAAGAGGTGGGAATAGGCATGTAACTCGCAGGAATGCAAAGTCAAGGGGGCTCTGGAGATCAGCTATTGTGATGGGGTGTGAGAAGGGAAATGGGGTCCTCATGAGGCTAAAGAAATCTTGTTCCAAACTTAGCAGATCAAGAATCATGCAATAAGTCTAAAAGCTGCTAAACGTTCTCACACAACTATTACAAGCAAGCACTCTCTAGTGCTTGTGTGTTTGTTTTCTTAAAACCTTTTAAATGCTCATTTATTTTTGAGAGACAGAAGCACAAGTAGGGGAGGGGCAGAGAGAAAGGAAGGCAGAGGATCTGAAACGCGCTCCACGATGTTAGAGCAAAACCCAACATGGAGCTCACATACCTCGAGATCACGACCTGAGCCCAAGTCAGACGCTCAACCAACTGAGCCACCCAGGCGCTCCTCAAGTGACTTTTTGTTTCTCATCATCTTTAATTTTTTTTCATGTTTATTTATTTTTGAGAGAGACAGAGACAGAGTGTGGACAGGAGAGGGGAAGAGAGAGAGAAGGAGACATAGAATCCGAAGCAGGCTCTGAGATCTCAGCACAGAGCCCGAGGCAGGACCTGAACCCATGAACCGCGAGATCGTGACCTGAGCCAAAGTTGGACGCTTAACTGACTGAGCTTCCCAGGTGTCCTGCTCCTCAAGTGACCTTTAGGTACAGTAAAGCCCTGACATGTTGAAACATAAAAAGTATTTAAAATATTGAAATATATTCAGTAATGTGTGTGTGAAGTACTGATAGTGATGTTTACTCATGTGCAATTTATTTTATTTTGAAATGTATAAGGGGCGCCTGGGTGGCTTAGTTGGTTAAGCGTCCGACTTTCGCTTAGGTCATGATCTCGCAGTTCGTGGGTTCGAGCCCCACGTCCGGCTCTGTGCTGACACCTAGCTCAGAGCCTGGAGCCTATTTCAGAGTCTGTGACTCCCTCTCTCTCTGACCTTCCCCTGCTCACGCTGTCTCTCTCTCTCTCTCTCTCTCTCCTAGAAATAAATAAAACATTTTTAAAAAATTTTAAAAAAGCCTCCATAAATGGATAGATTGAAAGGGCTACATATGATTACACAAGTGCAGTAATATTAACAGTAGGGTCTAGCTGGTGGGTATATGGATAGTAGATGTAAAATTATTTCAACTTTTTAGTATGTTTGAATTTTTTTTGTTGTTAAAAAAAGGTTTGGGAAGTAAACATGTGTAATCTGTTACTTTCAGACTGAGAAATAGCTACGTTAAGAATTGGCTAAATTCCCTGGACCAGCCTCAGTCCTCTTTCCAAATGGGAATGGGGCTACAGTTTGTTTGGGATTAGGGAGATCGCATCCTGCAGCTGAAAGATCAGCCTTGTAAGTAAGGCCCCTTGCTCATTACACCTGCCACTTGCACAAGTAGAGGGGCCACCCCTGTCTTCTGTCTCCCCCTGTGCTCCATGGAGAAGGACACATCCCAATCTCACCGGGAAGTCCCCAGGGGTGTGAACCAGCCAGGCCACCAAAGAAACAGGAAGGAGATGTCCACAGGGAAATCTGAGTTGGCCAGTGACCTCTCTGTGGGAGGAGTGGCACATATGTCAAACACTAGGGAGACACAGGTGAGTAGGGGGGCACACTGAAAATGCCAGCTGCTTAGATGCCCGTGTTGGAGGCCTTATGCAGAGTGCACTGAGGCAGAGTTGGGAAGGACATGACTGTGTGGCAGACTGCCCACCTGTGCCAGACTAGAGCCTCAAGTTTAAGTTCGAAGAGATAGGGGCGCCTGGGTGGCTCCGCGGGGTAAGTGTCTGACTCTTAGTTTCATCTCAGTTCATGATCTCACAGTTTGAGGGTTCAAGCCCTGCATCAGGCTCTGCGTTGCCAGTGTGGAGCCTGATGGGATCCTCTCTGTCTCTCTCTCCACCCCTCTCCCACTCGTGCCCGCGTGCATGCATGCACTCTCCCGTTCTCTCTCTCTCAAAATACAAGTAAATAAATACAAGTTAGAAAAGGTGAGATTAGGGAAGGATGGGGCATGCGAAGGTGTCCACTATTCCCCGACTTGAGGGCTGGTAGACATAGGGGAGTGGGCAGCAAAGCCATTTTGCGAAGCCAAGAGGTCACAGGCACTGTAAATTAAGGTCCAAGCTCCTATGCTAAGCCTGATCAGGATGCTGAGAGGCGGAACCCCTGGAGAAATGAGGACAGAGAAGGGGAAGATTCCTTGGTAATTGATAGAGAGACAGACAGAGAACCACCATGCTGTCTGGCCCCTAAGACAAGGGAAATTGTAAATAGTAATTACTCTAGGCTTCTGATAATAGAGAAACATACCTCCAAATCCCCTAGGAGAAAACTTGCTTGCTTTCTGTTTCTTGATGTTGTCAACCTTATATCTTTGGAATATACACAACGTGAAAATGGCTAAAACACTGCCCAAGATTGCCTGAGTCAGAAGGAAAAAATGGAGTTGGGGGGGATGCTATTTAAAATACACACCGCTGTGGAAGCTGCCTTGCCCAGATTCCATCTATCGCCTTTGTGAGATTGCTGGTCAAAGGCAGGTATGGATGTGAAAAGTCGTCTCCACAAATATATGGAAAAAGCTGGAGCCCTGTGAGGGGGTAACCTTAACTTGTTCCATCTGCCAGAGAAAGTTTGGATTCGGCCGTATTTATAAATCAGAGAGCTTGACATTGTTGTACCTGATTCTTCACTGAAGTTTTAGAATGAGATCAAGGAGGAGTCTGTGTCTGTCTGTGTTTTTATGTAATGTCTATGAGTATATATTGTGTATTGTGATGTTTTTCTACCTCTTGAGGGTGTTTCAAAATTAATTTGTAAAAAAAGAACTATTTAGGGGCGCCTGGGTGGCTTAGTCGGTTAAGCGTCCGACTTTCGCTCAGGTCATGATCTCGCGGTTCCTGGGTTCGAGCCCCGCGTCGGGCTCTGTGCTGACTGCCAGCTCAGAGCCTGGAGCCTATTTCAGAGTCTGTGACTCCCTCTCTCTCTGACCCTCCCCTGATCACGCTGTCTCTCTCTCTCTCCTAGAAATAAATAAAACATTTTAAAATTAAAAAAAAAACTATTTAATTGGCTTAAATAAAAATTGGGATCTTTTAAAATAAAATTTATTCATTTATTATTTCTGAGAGAGAGAGCACAGGCAGGGGAGGGGAGAGAGAGGGAGACACAGAATACGAAGGAGGCTCCAGGCTCTCAGCTGTCAGCACAGAACCTGATGGGGGGCTCAAATCCACAAACTGTGAGATCATGACCTGAGCCAAAGTTGGACACTTAACTGACTGAGCCACCCAGGCGTCCCAGAAAAAGAAGTTTTACTATCAATAGTGTACTTATGTGAAACTAAAACTTACATTTCTATTATCTGCTAACCGAGCAAACTTTCCTTGGACTACTGGTATCTTTTTGATAAGACTGTGAAAGATTTTTCTTTACCTTTTAAGTAACCTGTTTAGAAAACAAAGATCCTGCCTTTGATCAAATCATTTTTTGTACTTCACCTTGTCCTTTTCAGATCTTTGATCACTTAAGAAAACTGACTCTCTAATAAGAGAGCTAACTTTTTTCTATAACTAAGCACCTTCTGTATTTGCCTGAAAAATATTTTATTGTCACTTTAAAGAGTTAAAAATTAAGTTAAAATTTTAAGTTAACATTAAACTAAGAATTAAGTTAAAAATAAAACAAGTTAAAAAAGAGTTAAAAATTAAGTATTTTCATTAAAATCTATGATCTTACTTAGTCAACCTCTGATATGTTTAAAAAATTTTTTTTAGTTTATTCATTTTGAAAGAGAGCTTAAGCAAGCAGGGGAGGGGCAGAGAGAGGGGGGAGAGAGAAAATCCCAAGCAGACTGTCAGTGTGAGCCCCATGCAGATGAGATCATGACCTGAGCCAAAACCAAGAGTCAGATGACTTGACCAACTGAGCCACCCAGGCAGCCCTCTACTCAGATCTTTAAATATGGTTTTTTGTCATTTACAGATAAGTATTGTTTTACTCTGATGCTTTTACAAAAGTGTTCTTGCAACAGTGTTTCATCTTCAAGGAGTTTCATGAAGAGACTCTGGTGGGTTTCTGAGTCATACCAATTTCCCTTCATGTAGGAGGGGCAGCAATGAACCATTCCCTTGGTCCCCCAAGGCCACCTATGCAGCTTTGCCAAAACCCATCCCTGCTCTCCTTCTCCACATCAGTTAAATGGGCCCTTTCCACTGATGGTGTCCTGCTGTGAGACAGCCTTCTTGGGCATCTCTGAGGGAGAAGATGGGCAGTAAGCCTGCAGAAAATTCAAGCCAATGTACCATCATAGGTTTGGGGGTATTGTTTGTTTGGGGAAGACGTGCATTTCCCCAGAGCTATGACTGACAAGGCACAAATGTATTCAATCCTTAAGAATATGGAGGAGGTGTGAGCTTTGGTGGGGATTTTGGGGAGCTGGGGGTCCTGGACGACTTCTATTCTGTACCTGGCATAGTGCTTCCATCCGTTATACCACCTGGTAAAGAAATACCAAAGAAATTTTCGAGAAAGGAGAAATACTAGTGAAGCAGATTAAAGCTCTTGGCCTCTTCCAAGCATTCAGTGTGTGTGTGGTCTCAGAAGGTATGGGTTTTGGGTTGAGCATTAAGGCAGAGTCAACAGAAGGACACAGGATTTGGACCCAGCTCTGGAAATAGGTAGAAACTTTATAGAAGCATATAGATCCCAGCTCCTAGTACTATACACAGCAGGCCTCCAGGTAGATCCTCTAAGCAAGGAACAGCATTGCATAGCAAGGATTTCCCTTACTGAAGAATGTGTTATCACAGATAAGTCCTGATGGGGTCGGAATATATGAAAAGACATTTGGTCAGACTACAAGAGCCTGAGGGAGTCCTCACTGTTCTCCATGTCATGGCTCATAGACACCGACAGACCCAAGCTGATGATCTAGGCTGGGTCTAAGCCATAGCAACTACCACTTGGGAGATACAGCAGATCAGCTCTAGAGGCAAAGGGCCACCGTGGTGCCTGGAGGAGTTGGCGTATTGCCAAAGATGCTAATTGTGTCTTTGGAATACAGAGACTTTGTTCACGCAGTGGCAGTGTGTCCTGTGTGCTCTAACTACCACCCACGGCAACAGCCAAAGGAGTTTGGGGCCATCGACCAGAGTTCCCAGCAGGTAAGCAGTTGACAAATGGATTTCCTTGGCCCCTTCCTCTCAGCGAGAATTCTAAACATGCCCTGATTTGTGTGAATGCTGCATCTGTCCCTACCCAAGCTTCACCCTGTCACCATGCGAACCAGGCTGTCACCATTAAGGGACTATAGAAGCTGAGTACCATATATGGATACTCTCATCAACTAGACGGTGATGGGGAGGAGGAGGGAGTGCGGGTGATGTGTCATATTTCAAAGTCGTGATGTACAAGGCTGGGCAGAAGACATATACATTGAACCAAGGTTGTGTCTCCCCTATAATTCTCAAGGGGCAGGGTTGACTGCTAGAAGGGAAAAATGGAATATTAAGGCAGCAGATTAAGTTACTAGCAGTTAAAACCACCATAACCAGGGGACTACAGTACCGTCCCAGACTTTTATACATTCCCACAATCGCCCACTAGGGCTGTTGCCATCTATGCCAAACTGGGGCCCCCTGCCAAGACACCCAATTGCTGTAAAGGCACAGAAGTCACAGGAGACAGTCCTGTCCCCAGACTCTCACTGTGGTCCAATGTGTTATGCTGCTGAGAACAGCAACACCCTCAGGAATTATCTCCCAGAATTCACAGTGGGACCTCCTACCAGGGTAGCAAGATTGTCACCCAACAAGGACCCTCCATTCTAGTGAAACCCCTTGCTGATAGCTCAGGGCACCATATTGTGGGAAAGGGGCATGTCTAAGATTGTAAAAGGAGATCACAAGGGATGGTGGTGGTGGAGGTCACCCAGAGGACGAAGTCACCGGTTGATCTACAAGCTGGACTTGGGCAACTTGGGGTGCCTCCCCCCATCCTGCCTTTGGAATATGTGTTCTACCCAACATTCCCACGGTGGGAGCTGTTTCCTAGGACACAGTCATGAGAGAGTAAGGTGTCGTTGAGACCATCTGGGTGGTACATGTGATGAGACCCAGTGAAGGACTCAATACAAACTTTTAAGACTCTGGCGGGAAGTTGAGATTTACTCCTATCGTGACCACCTAAGACAAGCATCCTAAGTAAGTTCGTTTGGCTGCTAAAACTACCACTGGCCAATCTGAAATGGTCTTGCCTCTTTCTTTGGTCTCTCCTTGCCCTCCGTATGTGGGGGCCAGCTTATGAACCAATAAGAACTAGATGTAACAGCTGAAGCTATAAAAATTCTACAGCAAAAATGAGTAAAATATTGTGATCTGAGGCAACTTTTCCTTAGATATGACACTATGTACCCAAGTATCAAAAACACATGATAATTTGCCATTCACGAAATGTAAGAGCTTCTGAGAATCCCAAGGACACCATCAAGGAAGTGAGAATATGGTCCAAAGACACAAAGAAAGTATTTCCAAGTAATGTATCTAATGGGGATCTCATATGGAAATATATACAGTACATTAAAATCCAACCATAAAAAGACAAATGGTTGAAAGTGTTCAACATCATTGGTCATTAAGGAAATGCAAATCAAGGGCACTATAAAATGACATGTAAAATCCAGTAGGATGGCTATAACAAAAAATATAGACAGTAACAAGTCTTGAAAAGAATGTGTAGAAACTGGGATCCTCATCAATTTGTAGTGAGGATAGAAAATGGTGCAGCCATTGCACAAACCAGTAGGGAAGTTCCCCCCAAAGTTAAACAAGTTACCAAATAATCTGGAAATCCACTCCTAGGTATATATCTGAGAAAACTGAAACCGTAGTCTTCCAGGAAAGCTTGTACACAAGTCTGTACAACAGTATTATTCATAATAGTAACAATGTGGAAATAACCCAAACTTATACCAACTGATGGATAAACAAATGTGCAATAGCCACACAATGGAATATTATTAAGCCATGAAAAAGAAAGGAATAAAGTGCTGATATATGCGCCACATGGATGAACAGTGACAACATGCAATGACAGAATCCAGACACGAAGGCCGTCTATTGTATGATTCCGTTTACTGGAAGGGTCCTGAATAAGCAAGTCCATAGACAGAGAGTAAATTAGTGGTTGTATAACACTGAGCTGGGGGAAAGGCCAGGGCAGTAGATCAGCATTGTGTTGAAGGATTAGCATTTGACATAAATTTCCAAAATATTTCTCATTCACCATTATCGCTTTTCTGATTATTGAGGGCAAAGCATATTTTTGCATCACCTTTTGCTTGGTTTAAGGGTGAGTTTATGGATGTGATCGTGTCGTTGTATTTTTTCTATGAAACACACTGAATTTCATGAAAAATTTTAAGTTATTTGAAAATAGATGTCTTTTACAGGGAGGTTTTCTCCTTTGGAATTTCAAGGAGGCTTACTTGTGCCTTACTTACTATACTTACATAATCAACATCAATGTCAGGAAACTTACATTAGAAATTATTTTATCCAGTTTCTGTAAATTGGAGATTTGGTCTCTGTTTATCTTTACTTACCCGGTTTAGATGCCGTGAATGAACATTTGATGGAATGTGACCTGTATTATAACATAGTACATTACGTCCATGTTTCCTGCTTTCTTATATATCCTTTCTAAAATCAAATAAAGATTCCTAATGCCTCCTTTATAGCAGTCCTCTCAAACTTCACTTTACCAAGCACCCCACAGGACAGCTCAGTTCTATCCACCTTTTCCTGTTAACATCCTACCTCATTAATGAACAACCAAGGTTGACGGGTTGAAAACGCCCTCCTTTCTCTCTGCTGTGAACATGACTTCATTGAAAACCACTTTTTAGTTGTTCTGTCTTAAAGTTTCCCCAACAGGTTTTGTATGCTGTACGTCACAATGGACTGCAAATTATCACAAGTTACCATGGTTTTTTGTTTATCTTTTGAGGATGTGCCTTGTGGTTTAGACTTGAATCTCACTGTTCCCTTCCCAGAAATGACTCTGGCTTTCTTATATTCCTAAGGTGCAGAATCTCCTCTAAATAATAAGCCTGGAGGTATTCTGGATGAAGCCACCATTTGTTCAAGTGTAGATCTGATCCTCAATTCCAAATTCCCTTTCCTGATGTTGGCATCCTCATCATGCACGTGAATACTGTGTCATCAGTTTCCATCCGTTATGGACTGAATATTTGTGTCCCCCTAAATTTCACATGTTGAAGTCTAATATGCACTGGGGTGATACGTGGAGGTGGAGCCTTTGGCATGTAATTAGGTAGAGTCCTCATACTTGGGATTAGCGCTCATAGTGATTTGTTTTAACAGCCCAAAGGCTGCTAAGATACCATCCATCTAAAGTAACATCCATCTCAAAATATTACAGGTTCTGGAAATTACGAACATTTTACACTTATCCTATGACTCTCCATTAATAGATTAAGACCACCATCCTGGGTTATGGCCCATGCATTCAATATTTCAGAATCCAAAGGGCAAAACTTCCTTTGGATTCTCAATAATATGTGCTGTGAGGTCCCCCATTTCTTAGTGACCCCAAGACCTCTAGATCCTCCGTGTTCCAACTATGAACACAAAATATGTCAATATATCTCCCCCGCTAGTCAACATGCATGATTTTAGAACAAAAAAAAAATGCAAGCTTTCCATCAACAATCTTTATACCCATCATTTTGATATTAAGAGTTAAATATTACAGTTCCTTAATATTTTATATGAACACTTTTTATTGAGCTATACATCACATAATATAAAGTTTGCCATTTTTAGTGTATCCAATATGTTGTACGACAATTACCTACCTAACCCTGAAACATTTCCATTATTCCAAGAAGAAACCCTGTACACAATAACAATTCATCCTAATTCTCCCCTCTCCCTGGGCCCCGGCAGCCACAAATCTTTTTATCCCCATAAATTTGCCATTTTCAACATTTCATACACATGGGATCATACTGTAGGTGACGTTTTGTGTCTGTATTCTTTCAGTTAACATGTCTCCAAGGGTCATCCATGTTGTAGCACATACAAGGGCTTCATTTCCTTGCATAGTTTGCTAACATTCCACTGCGTGGACATTTCACGTTTTATTTACTTACTCATCAAGTGATGAACACTTGCACTGTTTCCAATTTTCATCCATTATAAATAATGTTGCTATGAGCCTTCATGTACAGGTTTTTCCATAAACATATGGTTTTGGTTCTCTCTGATATATACTTAGGAGTGACATTGCTGAGTCATATGGTAATTCTGTGTTTAACTTTTTGAAGAACTACCAGACTGTTATCATAACAGCTGCATAATTTTACATTCTCATCAGCAATGTATGAGTGTTTCATTTTCTCCACATCCTTGCCAATATATTGTCATCTGGCTTTTTGATTATAGCCATCCTGGTGGGTGTTATATAGTATCTCATTGTGGCTTTGATTGCATTTTCCAAATGATTAATGATTTGAACATCTTTTTGTGTGTTTGTTGAGCATTATTTTAATGTATCTTCTTTGGAGAAATGTCTGTTCAAATCTTTTCCCCATTTGTATTTGGCTTATTTGTTTTTTATGGTGGAGTTTTAAGAGTTCTTTATGTGTTCTGGTTGCTAGACCCTTGTGAATATGATGTGAAAATATTTTCTCCCATTTTGTGGTTGTGTTTTCAGGTTCTTGATATTGTTCTTTCATGACAACAACAACAAATAATATTTTTTTTTGGTTTTGATAAATTCCAATATACCTATTTTTTAAATTACTTTTGGGATCTTTTAAAAATGAAATATCTAAACATCCACTGCCAAATCCAAACTCAGGAAAATGTCTGTATATTTTTCCTTGTAAGAATTTTAGAATTTCTTCTCTTCTATTTGGACTTTCTATCCATCTTGAACTCGTTTTTGTACATTGTGTGTGGTAGCAGTCTACTCTGTTGGGGTATGCATCCAGTTGAAAAGACTGTTCTTTCCTCCATTGGGTGGCAATCAATCTTGTCATCTTGGGTGACAAGAACAAGATTGTTCTTTCCTCCCTCGTTTACAATCAATGGACCATAGATGTATGCATTTATTTCTAGACACACAAATCTATTCCAGGGATCTACACATACGTTCCTAAGCCAATACCATACTCTTTTAATCTGATCAGTGTAGCTTCTTATTAAGTTTTGAAATCAGGAAATAGAGTTCTAGGACTTAGTTCTTTTTCAAGATTGCTTTGGCTACTTTATAGTCCTTGAAATTCCATAGAAATATCAGGATCGCCATTTCAATTTCTGCAGAAAGGCAAACACAGGATTTGAAAGACATTGCATCGAATACCTAGACCATGTTGGTGAGTGTGACATTTTAACATTAACTATTACTATTTATAAACATGGGACATCTTTCATGTGTCTTCCTGAATCTCTTTCAACAGTGTTTTTAGTTTTCACTGTACAAGTCTTCCACTCATTTGGTTAAATTTATTCCAAAGTTGATTTTTTTGATGTTGTTATAAATACAATTGTTTTTCTCATTTCATTTTTGAGAGTTCATTACTAGTTTTTTTGAAAAGAGAACTTATTTTTGTTTGTTGCTTTTGTACTTTGCTCAGCTCCTCAGTTCTAACCCTTGTCTTTAGAAGACTCATTAGTCTTTTCTAATTTAAAATCATGCCATTTACCAAACAAAAACTCAAAAGCAAACACTTAAAACAAATCATGTCATGTGCGAATAGAGATCATTTTACTTCTTTCTTTTCCAACTGGGTGCTCTTACTTTCATTTTTTGCCTAATCTTCATAATTAGAACGTCAGTACAAAGTTTAATAAAAATGATGAGCGTGGACATTTTCTTCATATTCTTGATCCTAGGGATGGGGTGGCGATCTTTCAGTTTTTAACCGTTAATGTTAGCAGTGGGTTTTTCTTTGATGTCTGTAACCAGGTTGAGAAAGTTCCATTCTATTCCTAGTTTGTTGAGCATCTTTACTTTTTTGAAGGTGTTAGATTTTGTCAAAAGCTTTCTTTTGTGTCTGGTGAGATCATCATTTCCCCCCTTCATTCTGTTAAGATGGTGTATGATATTTATTGTTTTCAGAGACTGACCCACCTAGAATTCCTAGAATAAATCCCATTGGTGATGGTATATAATCTTTTTAATATACTAATGGTTTCAGCTTGCTAGTCTTTCATGGAGGAGTTGTGCATCTATATACATAAGCTGTATTTGTCTGTACTTTTATTTTTAAAAAGTGTCTTTGTCTGACTTTGGTGCAGACTCGTGTTGGCACAGTAGAATTAAGTAGAAAATATCCCATTCTCTTCTATGTTTTTTTGAAAAACCTTTGGGACGATTGATGTTAATTCTTTCTTGTAGTTTCTGTTGAGATTTCTATTCTGCCTGACTCGCTTGTGCTAGTTTGTGCGCTTCCAGAAAATTTTCTAGTTTATTCAGGTTATAGAATTGGTTCAATGTATTCAATGTGTTGCTCTGAATATTCCTTTACGTCACTCTTTATTTCTGCAAGGTTAATAGTAATGCCCCCACTTTCGAACCTGATTTTGCTAATTTGAGTCTTCCCCTCCCCCCGTTAAGTCTTGTTGAAAGTCAGTCAATATTGCTGATCTCTTCAAAGAATCCACTTGTGTCTTTATTTTTTTTCTATTGTTTTTCTATTATTCATTTCCTTTATTGCACTCTAATCTTTATTATTTCCTTCTTTTTGGTTGCTTTGGTTTCAGTTTGCCTTTTTTTCTCCTCTTAGTTTTGTAAAGTGGAAGTTCAGGTCACTGATTTGAGATTTTTAAAAAAATTTTTTCCAATGTTTAAAAAATAAAAAAATTTTTTCCCAATATTTATTTATTTTTTCGAGAAAGAGACAGAGCATGAGTGGGAAAGGGGGAGAGAGAGAGAGAGAGAGAAAGAGAGAGAGAGAGAGAGAGAGGGAGAAGACACAGAATTTGAAGCAGGCTTCAAGCTCTAGGCTGTTAGCACAGAGCCAACGCAGGACTCCAACTCACAGGCTGAGAGATCATGACCTGAACCGAAGTTGGATGTTTAACCGACTGAGCTACCCAGGCGCCTCTAAATTACAGACCTTCTTATCAAAAATGTGGTGCCTCTCGGATATGATGTTTCAACAAGAAAGTGTTCCTTTCTTGTTGTTGTAATCTTAAAACACTCAGTTTACCTCTTAGCATCAGGCACCAAAACAACATGTTCTGTTTATTTATTTATTTATTTTTTTAAATCATCAGGTGTTTATTTTCCCTTAGGTATCTTGTACATGAACGATGATCTTGAATCTTTGAAGTTTATTTTAGACTTTTAAATGTGCCTGTCAATTTGCATATCTCTCACTAGAACCTTCGTCTTTTACCTTCAAAAGCTGTCCAATTGCCGATTTCCTTTATCTCTGTGGGATTAGAGCTTGCATTTATTTCCTGCAAAGGCTGAAGGTTATGCTTTGACTTGGACTTGACATAATTGGACTGACCCCTTTTTAAAGCAAAAAATCTTACTTTTGCTTTTGTTGTATGTTAGATGGGATCATTTATGTTTCGAAAAAAAAATAGTTTTACAATCTCTTCGAAAATAATTAGGTTGGGAAAGTTGCCTTTGCAAAGCTTTTACAAAGCTCCACACTGGAACTTGGTTCAAATAGTCATAGCGTCTAATTGCCAAAACATTTTCTGTCTTCGTGATTGGCAATGTTTATTAAGTACAATTCAGTTCAACAAATACTTGTTGTGAGCTCTCTGTTTATCCATCGCTCTGCAAGGCACAGGGGGAAATCACAAAAGAAAATACACAGTCCTTTTGTTCAAATGAACATGCTCTTTGGTAAAGTGGGTAATTCCATACAATAATCCAGTGCAATAGCATTTCAGTGGCTACAAGCGCTTAAAGCCGACAACACAGTGAATCTGGGGTGACGGGGATTCAAGAAGGGTTGCTTTTCCTTCCGTGTAACAATTGTTACTTTCCTTTTTTCTGATTGGATTTAATTAGTCAGATCTCAGGTATGTAGTGTTCATATAATATTGAGCTTTCCCAATCTTTTGGGGAGAAAAGAAATGTAACTTTACCCAGGGCTTTGGCCCCAGAGGTTGGTGTCCACAGTGAAAGAGAGCACGGATGAAGCGGGCTGGGACCAGAGCTAGTGTGGCTAAAGTCAAGAGAAAGAGGGAAGTGGTGAGATTTTAAAGTGGTTTGGATCAGTGAGGTGTGGGATGATCTTCAGTGGTTAGGCTCCCGACCACCCTGAACTAGGTTTCCAGGTGGCCCAAATGTGGTGCTAGAAAGAAAGCGAAGTCAAGGTTAGTTGTGATCACCTATAAAGATGGACTTACCACCAATGGAAAAGGCTATTATCAAACGAGGAGCTCATTTTGTGATGCTGGGACTCTTATCTGACTCCCACTGGAGCTTTAGTTTGACAGTAGGATTTGGGAAGTTAGTGTTCAAGGTAGAGGTCAGAACTGAAAATATAAATTTCAGAGGCATCAGCATGCAATTGGACATGATCTTCAAAGAATGAGTATAGATGGAATCAAAGGGGAATCCAAGGACTCATCCCAGTGGCATTTCCGTTTTTAATGTCGAGAGATGAAGGAACAACAGAAGATAGAGAAGCTAGGATGGGCCTCCCAAAAAGTAAGAAAAGAAGACTCGATGATGTCAGCCATCAAAAGTGAATCAACTGTGTCTAGGAAAATGAGTGATCACTTCTGTCCACTGCTGGTGACTAAGAAGTGACATTGTCCATAACAGTATGGACATCATGGATGATATGATAAAGGCAGCATTTGTGCAGTTATGCAGGCAAAAATTGGTTCAAAAGAAAACTGAAGGAGAAAAACTGAACGTGCACAGACAACTTTGTCTACTTGTATTATAGGACAAATTTTAAAAATATAACTATAGGGGCGCCTGGGTGGCTCCGCTGGTTAAGCATCGGACTTTGGCTCAGGTCATGATCTCACAGTTTGTGGGTTCGAGCCCCGCATCAGGCTCTGTGCTGCCAGCTGAGAGCCTGGAGCCTGCTTTCGATTCTGTGCCTCCCTCTCTCTCTGCCCTTCGCCTATTTGTGCTCTCTCTCTGTCTCTATCAAAAATAAATAAACATTAACAAAATTTAAAACAAAATAGAGGAGCAGTGGAAGTTGAACAGGGGATCAAGAATATCTTACTTTTGGGGGCACCTGGGTGGCTTGGTCTGTTAACATCTGATTCTTGACTTCAGCTCAGGTCATGATGTCAGCATTCTGAGATCAAGCTCCACGTTGGACTCCTGTAGGGAGAGATGTTTCCCTTGGAGCTAGAAGAGGAAAGCATTATCTAAAGCCAAGTTTAAGGACACAGGAGATTGTCTGCCTTGTGTTCCACAGTGCATGGTGGAAAGATTTTAGGAGATGGATAGGGACGGAGGAAGAGGTGATACGCAGAGAGAGTGCAGGGGAAAGTAGGCCTGGAAAAGGAAGGAGGGTCCAGGGCTCCTGGGCATCTTCTATTCATGGACTGAAGGGTGTGATGAATCGAATCAAAGTGCCTCCGTGCAGAGAGCCGTAGTTATACCCAAGCTGACATGAGTTGGAGCCTTACTGAAGTACAGTTGGTGGGTACAGCAGATGTTGTCACACAAAGTAATCTTCATTTGCTGCCACTAAGAAGGAGATCACCTTGGGGACCAACTTCCGAAGCAGTGATTCACCAAACAATGAATGTGGGGAAGTTTTAAGCTATGAGTGTGTGTATATTTGGGAAGGGACCTGGCAAAAGGAGAGCTCGGCATACAAGTGACACAAAGGTCATGTCACATTGACAAAGTCCAAGTCTTTGTTGATTGAAATCACAGGTGAGTAACAGTTCACATGTTCCAGTGCATCCAATATTCAGATGCTCCATGGGGTTTAAATCTTGCATAAATGACTCAGGAATGTTGATATACATCCCGGTCAATGTCTACTTTTCAAACAGCACTGGGCCAGGGCACCTGATGACTCAGTCGGTTGAGTGTCTGACTTCGCCTCGGTCATGATCTCATGGTTCGTGGGTTTGATTCTCATGTCAGGCTCTGTGCTAACAGCTGGGAGCCTGGAGCCTGGTTCGGATTCTGTGTCTCCCTCTCTCTCTCTCTCTCTGTCCCTCCCATTCTCGTGCTCTGTCTCTCTCTCTCTCTCTCAAAAATAAATAAACATAAAAACTTTTTTTTTTTTTTAATGAAACAGCACTGGGCCTTTTACCGCTGATTTTCTGTCTCTGATATGTTAAGGCATTTCCTGGGCTGCTGGAAACTGTGCATTCCCTTGCTCCCCTTAAAATCCTTAACTCCGGAAGCTTCTCCATTCTTTACCCAACGCTTCTTAAGAGGTTCTTCAAGTGGTGTGTCAGGCGGCCATAGGTCTCGAAAATAGCCAGGGACCTCAAATGACTTCTTTTGTGTCCCAAAATTCTCTGTCCCTGGTTTCTTTTTCTGGGAGATGCCCTAACTCCCCCTGTTTCCAGGCTGTGACAATTGAGAACAATTGATAGTTGGCTCCTGTTCAGGGAGGCCAGGGGCTCTGCAGACAGGTGGGCTCCATATCATATCATTTTGCACCTCTTTTTAAAATTCTTTTTTAAAAAAAGTTTTTCAGGGTGAGACAGACAGACAGAGCATGAACTGGGAAGGGGCAGAGAGAGAGGGAGACACAGAATCCAAAGCAGGCTCCAGGCTCTGAACTGTCAGCACAGAGCCTGAAGTGGGGCTCAAACTCTCGAACCACGAGATCATGACCTAAGCTGGAGTCGGATACTTAATCAACTGAGCCACCCAGGTGCCCCACAACTCTGTTTTTCTTTATCAAATTAGTTTTGCATTTCCTGGGGAATTGTTTCTTCTTTTTAAAGGATTTTAAAGTTACTTTATTTATTTATTTTGAAAGAGAGAGAGAAAGAGAGCAGGGGAGGGGCAGACAGAGAGGGAGACTGAGAATCGCAAGCAGGATCTGCACTGTCAGCACAGAGCTCGATGTGGGGCTTAATCTCACTAACCATGAGATCATGACCAGACCCAAATTCAAGAGCCGGGTGCAACCGACTAAGCTACCCAGATGCCCCTTCCTGGGGAACTTTTAAATACTCTTACCAGTTTCTACAAAGAAGCTTGCTGTGGGGGGTTACTCTGGATTACACTGAGTTTGCAGATCAATTTTGAGAGCACTAACACCGTAACAGTAATGAGTTTTCCAATCTACGAAATCTTTTATTTAGATTTTCTTTAATTTGTCTAATATTTTGTAATGGTTATATCGTATTCAGCTAGCACTCATTACAATGATTTATTTGTTTGAGTAGCATTTTTGTAGATTTAGGGTTTTTTTCTCCATAGATGCTCACAACATCTGTGGTTTTATTTATTTTCCTTACTGTACTGGCTAGAATCTACACCACAATGTTTGTGATCTTAAGGGCGAAGCACTAAATTTTTTACCATTTGGTTCAACATTAGCCACAGACATAGATGCCCTTTAACAGGTTGAGAAAATATGCTTAGATTCCCACATTCCTGATTTCTTATAAAATCAGGAATTGATGTTGGATTTTTCCAAATTCTTTCTCTAACTCCTGAGATGATGGCTTTCTTTTTCTTTTTAGATTACTCACATGACGAATTATAGTAATGGATTTAAAGATATTAAATGTACCTTGCATTCCTGGGATTAATCCCACTCGGTTTGATTTGCTGACCCTTTTGTATACTTACATTCATGAGAAAGTATGTATATAGAACTTTTTTCTTATACGTTTCCCCTATTTTTGTGTTCGGATGACTCAGGCTTCATAGAGTAAATTTGCGAGTATTCATTCTTTCTAAGTTTCAGGAGCATGTTGCATAAAACTCATATCATCTCTTCCTTAGATATTTTGTATAATTCACCAATAAAATCTTTGTGTCAAGTTTTCTTTATTGGAAGGTTATTAATCACAGTTTTTTTTTTCAATATAGTTTCTTTTAAGTTTTCAATTTCTCCCTGAGTGAGACTTGGAGGTTTGTATTTTTAAAGGATGTGTTCATTTCATCTACATTGTTGAATTTATTACTGAGAAGTTGTTTATGATATTCCCTTATTGTTCTTTTAACATCTATAAAACCTATACTGATGCCAACTTTCTTTCTCATTTTTTATATTGACTATTTCTCCGTTCTATTTTTTCTTCAGATATCTAACTAGGGTTTTTATCAATTTTATTTACCTTCTGAGAGTATCAGCTTTTTGTCCCATTAATTTTCTTTACTGTTCCTCTGTTTACTCTTTCATTGATTTCTTCTCTGATCTTTATTATTTCTTATCTGCTTCTCACATGGCGTTTAATCTGGTTTGCTTGTCCTCATTTCTTGAATTGGTAGCTGAGATAATTGATTCTTCTTCTTTTCTGGGATAGTCGTTCAATGCTATACGTTCTGTTTTTAGTGCTGCTTCAACTCTGGCCCAGACTTTTGGTATGTTGTATTCTTATTTTCATTCAGTTTAACTCCTTGGTAATTTTCCTGTGAGTATATTCTCATATCCATGTTTCAACTTGTTTATAAATATTGAGGATTGTCTAGATAAATTTCTTTTGCTGAATTATAATGTAATTTCTTTGTGATCAGAGAACATAATTTGTACGATTGGAATTTTATTACAATTGTTGATTTGAGCTCCAGCCTGCCTTTGGCTTGAGTTACAAAATCAGTTCTTTCCATAGTTTCCAACTGCACTGCAGATTAGAGATTTGCAGCTCCCACAGCTACCTAAGCCAATTCCTTAAAATCTCCTTCTGTCTTCTCTCTCAACACACACACACGCGCACACACACACACACACACGTACACACTCCATTCTATTTCTCTGGGAGAACCCTGATAAATACAGATTTTGATTTTATGGCCTCGAATATTGGCTATCTTGCAAAATGTCCTAGGTGACCTTTAATAGACTATGTATTATCCTGTTTTTGAAAACATCGCTGCATAACTGTCTATTAGGTCATTCTGTATTCTTACTTATTTTCTGTCTTCTTTCTTCTCTTGATGTTGAAACACACAACGATAAAGTGTGGATTTATTTCCTTATGACCATTTTTAAGCAGACTTCATTTCATGTGTTTTGAACTCTGTTAGTAGGTGAATGCACATTTATAATTATGTCCTCATGACAAATTGACCCTGTTTTCCTAAAAAATGACTGACTTTATTCTTGACAATATTCTTTTCTCTAAAAAGAACTTTCTCCCTTATTAATGCAAGAACTCTTGAGGCACCTGGTGGGGGGGCTCAGTCGGTTGAGGATCCAACTCTTGATTTTGGCTCAGGCCATGATCCCAGGGTCGTGGGATCAAACCCCACATTGGGCTCCATGCTGAGCCTGAATTCTGCTTAAGATTTTCTCTCTCTCGGCATAGGAGCACATGTACCCCAATGTTCATAGCAGCACTCTCCACAATAGCTAAAACATGGAAAGAGCCTAAGTGTCCATCAACAGATGAATGGATCAAGAAGATGGGGTTTATCTATACCATGGAATACTACATGGCAATGAGAAACAATGAAATCTGGCCATGTGTAGCAACATGGATGGACCTTGAGGGTGTTATGCTGAGCGAAATAAGTCAGGCAGAGAAGGACAAATATCATATGTTTGCACGTATAGGAGGATTAGGAGGAACTTGACGGAGGAACAAGGGGGAGAAGAAGGGGGGAAATGGTGGGGGAAATGGAGAGAGGCAAACCATGAGAGACTCTTGAATGCTGACAAAAACTGAGGACTGATGGATGTGGGGGGGAGGGGGGATGGGCATGGAGAAGGGCACTTTGGGGATGAGCACTGAGTGTTATGTAGAAACTAATTTGACAATAAACTATTTGTAAAAAAAAAAAAAAAAGAAGGAAAAGAAAAAAAAAAAAGATTTTCTCTCTCTCTCTCTCTGCCTCTTTCTCCCATCTCTCTATCTCTCTCTAAAATAGAAAATCAAGAACTCTACACCGCTTTTGATTAGTGTTCAAAAGGTATATATTTTTCAGTCATTCTATTTTTTAACTTCTCTGTGTCTTTATATTTAAAGTTGATTTTCCACAAGCAGCATATAGTCAGGTCCTACCTTCATCCAATGTGAACGTCCCTTACTATTAATCTAGTGTTTAGATAATATTTGTATTTGGGCATCTGGGTGGCTCAGTTGGGCGTCTGGCTCTTGATTTCAGCTCAGGTCATGCTCTCACGAATCATGAGTTCAAGTACTGCATCGGGCTCTGTGCTGACACTGTGGAACCTGACTGAGATTCTCTCTCTCTTCTCTTTCTGCCCCTCCCCCTGCCACGTGTACACACACACTCTCTCTCTCTCTCTTTTTCAAAAGAAATAAACTTTAAAAAGGATAATATTTATTTTTAATGTGATTATTGATACATAGGATCTAGTATGTATCTATACTACTAGGATCTAGTTCTACCATTTTGTTATTTTTTTAAAAAATTATTCCCTTTTCATCTTTCCTTTCTTTCTTTGGATAACCAAGTTTTTTGTGATGACTTTTTCTCTTCTTTTTTTGATGTACTGACTTTAATTAGTTGTTTCACTGGTTGATTTAGGGTTTACAATATACATGTCTGACTTAACTACAGTCAACTTTCAAGCAATATTACATTTCCTTGTGTACTTCTAGGAATCCTGCAATAATTTTGCTTCTCTTCCAAAATTCCATCCTAATGTTTTGTACATTTCTATGTATGTTATATACCTCATATGCATTACTCTTTTATTTCCTTTAAATAACTGGTTATAAAAATAATTACATTGTGACAGCTCAGAGCCTAGAGTCTGCTTCAGATTCTGTCTGTCTGTTTCTCTCTTTCTCTCTCTCTGCTCCTCCCTCACTTGTGATTTCTTTCTCTCTCTCAACTATAAACAAATAAATAAACATTTTTATAAATAAATCCCTGGTTATATTTTATTTTATTTGTAATGTTAACTTATTTTTGAGTGAGAGGGAGAGCCAGCCAGGGAGGAGCAGAGAGAGAGGGAGACACAGGATCTGAAGCAGGATCCAGGACTCGAACTCATGAACCATGAGATCATGACCCCAGCCGAAATCTGTCACTTAACTGACAAAACCACCCCGGGGACCCCAAAATGGTTATATTTTAAAAGAGATTTTGAAAGTCGAAATAAAGTTTTCTATTTCCTCATATAATTACCATTCGTAGTATTATTTATCCTGTTGTTTAAATCCTAATTTCTATACAGGATAAATGTGGTTCTTTTTTTAAGAATGGCTTGCAATTATTTTAGCCCAGCTGCCAGGTAATGAAATTGAAGCCTTTGTAAGTCTACAAAGTCTTTGTTTCTCTTTGCTTTTTGAAAGGCGTGTGACTGGGTACCGAATTCCAGTGTGACCCATCTTTCTTTCTGTGCTTTTAAGGTCTGTTGTCGTGAATGCTCCGTGGTGAGAAGTCTGTTTCTATTCTCGCCTTTGTACCTCTGAGTCTAATGTGTCTTTTATCCTCTACCTGATTTTAAGGCTTTCTCTTTATCACGGGTTTGAAGGAATTTGATTTTGGTGCTATGTGGTGTCATTATTTGCTTCTCCCTGAAGGTTTGTTTACGTCTTCCACTCCTCCTCCCCTTGAGATTTCCAGCCTTTGACAAACTATGGAAAAATCTCAGCCATGATGTCTTCTCATAGTTTTGCCCCTACTTCAGAAACTTTAGTTACAAATTCAGTTGTCCTCTTGAGGTATCCCATCGTTCAACGGTGCTCTGTTGATTCAATACGATTGTTGTTTGTTTCATTTTGTTATTTATTTTGAGTGGTATCTATTGCCATGCTTTCAATTCCTCCCGTGACATGGTGGCAGGTCCCCTTATGGGGCTGGTGTCTTCCAGTAACCACTTCTTCCTGGCCCGTGGCATCAGGCTTGCCAGATGCCATCAGTGGGCCCCCTTTCTGAACCAGGAAAAAGATGAGTTACTTGGGCCACCATATTTCACTATGTTTGGGGTCAGGAAATGATAGGTCTTACTCATTCTCCTCGGTTGGATTTGAGGTTTGTACCTCCTGTGTTATTTCCTGAATTTTTATTTGTGAGGAGGGGGAAGAAAAACCCAATTCTAGACTATCTTGTCTGGTTTTGAGGGTATCCACACAAGTCTTTTCATTTGGAAAATAAGTACTTTGATAGAATGTGCCTAATAGGGTTCCAGTAAAGATGGCACTGCCTGCTGCCTCTTCAATATTCAGTGCTGTTCAGTGTTGTTCCCCATTCCTCCTCACTTCCTCTGCCTGTGCCATCCTGCCCTTAGTCTGGTCCCTAACTGTGTCCGCCAAAGGGTGACATTGCGTGTCCCATGGGTGTTCTTTGGCAAATACCCCATCGCTGTGAGCCTATTTGGAATTTTATTAAGAGTGTTTCTTAGGGCCGGACTTGTAAGGAGAGAGGGAGACGAACACAGAGAATTTACCCTTGGCTTCATTCTCCCACTTTGTTACAAAGCATCTGTGACCTCTAACCAACTACTTTCTTGTCTTTACCACAATCTTCCCATGCCCAGTAAAATGCATATAACTGAGCACATTGGTGTTAAACGGAATTAAAGTGTTTGTTTGCTTTTTTATTCTGTGGATATTCTTTTCATTCTTCATTTCTTTCTTCTCATCATTCTTTGGATCTCTGAACAGAAATTTTCAGAACCCAAGTACAGATATAATGGATCATAATTTTCTACTCAGAAAACTGTGTTGAGTGAAGGGATTTTGATCCATATTATTGAAAATCAAAGAAATAAACAATGGCCAGGCTGTATATGAACTATTAATGATTTTCAATTTATTAAGCCCCAAGAAAGGGATAAAAAGGATTCCTAACATAATTAAATGGTGGAGAAAGAATTATGTCAGACATTAAAGATGCCCTGATACCCTGTCACTTGATATTGGTTTTCTATCTCAAGTGCTGTGAAGTGTGTAATACATTCTGATGGGCAGATGGATGTTGGAGTTTGATATATTGACACAACACTAATAACCCAGCAGGCCCCGAGATTAATGCACATTATGTTTAGTGAATGCAGACACCATTCATCATGTGTCTACTTATCTGAATGCAAAAAGAGAAAGAATAAAATGTAGGTAACTGAGAACTTTCTTAAGTAATCTAAAGATATCATTTTTATAAATAATTGTTGCTGCAACAGGACAATTAAAACTCCGGTGTCAAAAAACCCCACATTGATTCTTATAATTAATGACACACAGCCTTATCTCTGAAATATGTATAGATACATGTATACACATATACATATATATACACATATATGTATAAAATTAATTTTAAGAATATATTAAATATCAGAATTTCTCTCAGAACTTATACTTCATATTTCATTTTGTTCTCTTTCACAACCACACAGCAAGATAAGAGGTTATTGGCTTAGCTGAGAAGGAAATCAGACGGAGACCATTTAGATGAATTTCTCAAGGGGACACAGTATTTAAAATAATGGGTTTAGTTTATAACTTATGAAGTTCTGAATCAAAACTCACAGCGTTTGAGAAATGACTGATGACCAGCCTGAGGCAGGAAATACAATGCTGTGAAACAAAGAAACAGTCAAAATGACATTGGCACCAATACCAGGAAACGTCATTGGAAAATATGAGTATTCGTGAATGCAATTGACAATGAATGCAAGTTTACGAAAACACTATGAGTGAGGACAGTACTACTTTCAACCAAGAGGAAGGAATGGATTCACTCTCCCACCTGGAAAAGTCTTAATGATGACTATTATGGTGATGGTGATGGTGATGGTGATACAGATTCAACCCAATGTCTGGCATTTAGACATTAAACATGAGACAGAGCGGTGATGTATGAGAGTGGATAGAACAGATGAGGGAAGCATAGTGCTGGCCCTGGCGTACTGCCTATAGCGTTTGGGAACACCTCACAGCTAGCAGAACCCATGTAGGGGACAGTGCACACTTTGAATGGAGGAGGCAGAGATGGAGGTCTAATCAGGTTAAGCGGGTCGAGCTCACAAAGCAGAGTATTGGAAGAGACAAACCTGCGAGACAGAGGGCTTTGGAGATCTGCAGAACTTCTTCCAAGTTTTCTGCTGAATTCTGCTCAGTGCACAGATTGAGGTTGGTGTCAGAACCATCTTCAACTATAGAGCTGACACAGGGCTAGAAATAGTTTGTGTTCACAATACCTAGAATTTTTTTAAAAAGTTAACTCTGAGCAAAGAAAAGGGCTAAAGGAATGGATGAGAGATCAAAACACCCAGAGAAAACACAAGGCAAGGAATAGCCCGCGTTTCCAACAGCAGCATCGAGTAGGCTACCCAGAAGATAACCGCTCCAAGAGTGGATTATAATTCGTCCTCAACTACATGCTGGTCTTCCCTAACAAAGCTGAAAAGCACACATTAAAAGGATCAAACTATACCCAAATAAGTTAACTGAGTCTTAGAATAAAATTTAACAATATTTATAAAATTACAAAAAAAAAAGTCTACCATCTGACACAGTAACATTTACGGTATCTACCAACCAAGAAATAATTACCAGCCCCATAAAAATGCAGAAAGTAGGAAATATGATGAAAACAAAAAAAGAATACATCGAGAGCCCCGTGTTGGGCTTTGTGGTGACAACACAGAGCCTGCTTGGGATCCTCTCTCTCCCTCTCTCTGTGCCCCTCCCCTGCTTGTGCTCTCTCTCTCTCTCTCTCTCTTTCTCTCTCAAAATAAATAAATAAATTTAAAAAACAGCAACCTACAAATGAAACATTTGTCAGAATAAGTGGACAAAGACATTAAAAAGCTTCCTTGTTTGTTAGTGAAATTCAAGGTTCATGAACTTAAACACATAGCAGTGGAAATCATCCAAAATGACATGCAGAAGGAAACAATCTGAAAAAAGCATCCAGGCATCACTGAGCTGAGGGACAAGTCAAGGACCTACATATATTTGTGGTTTGAGTACCCACAGGAAAACGGGGACACGTATTTGAAAAAAATGTCAGAAATTTCCCAAACTTGTCTCTCTTGAAAATAATATGATAGTACCAGTAAAGAAACAGCACTTACAAAAAAGAACTGAGTAGAAATTGTAAACTGAAAACTACAATGACAGCAATGTACAAATTGTGTGAGATGGATCCACATTGACGTGGAGAAGATGGAAGACAGGCAATGATCATCCCATTCTGAACAACAACGAGCACAGAGCCAGCCTGCGGGGCAGGGTCATAATAGCCATCATTCGTATCACTTTCCCAGGAGGGGCAAGGCGCTGAGAGGGAATTCGAAGGAATAATGGTGGGGAACTCCCCACTATAGCAAAAGGTACAAAATCGCAGATTGAAGAAGCCGAGCAAACCCCAAGCAGTATTAAACTAAAGAAATTCACACCGAGAAGTCTCATAATTGAATTTCTAAACATGAAAGACAAAGGGAAAATCTTGAAGGTAGCCCAAGAGAAAAGATGGATTACCTACAGAGAAATAACAATTCATGTGTCGGTGGATAGCTCATCTGAACCGAGGGAGACCAGAAAAGAGTGATACAATGTTTTTAGGTAGTAAAAGAAAAGAATTGTCTACGCGAAATTCTACATCTAGGAAAAAATATCCTTCAATAATGAAGAGGAAATATAACATCATCATCAAAGGAAACATTTTTAAATGTGTCACTAGCAGGCCTAACCTTAAAAATTAATTAAGAATGTTGTTCAAAGGGAAAAAGAAATTTAAAAAGAGAGAGAGAGAATCTTGTAGTATCAGGTAGGAATAATAGAATAATTAGAAATGTGAATACATAGATTAACTTTTATATACAATAGATTAACCTTTCACTTTTTGTAAATCATATTAGTGACTGAAACAAAAATATTAATATTATGTGACACTCAAATATTAAATTAATATTTAAAAGTGAGTAAGGTAGAGGGGCACCTGGGTAGTTCAGTCGGTTGATCGTCCAACCTTGGTTCAGGTCATGATCTCACAGCTTATGAGTTCGAGTCCTGTGTCGGGCTCTGTGCTAACAGCTCGGAGCCTGGAGCCTGCTTCGGATTCTGTGTCTCCCTCTCTCTCTGTCCCTCCCCTGCTCATGCTCTGTCTCTCCTTCAAAAATAAGTAAACATTAAAAACAATTAAGTGGTTAAAGTAGAGAAACCTACATAGTAGTGAGGATTTCACAATTAATTCAAGGTGGTAAAATATTGACACCAGTACTATATATATACACACCCAGAGAAATCTCTACAAAAAAATATACAGAGATACAGTCAAAAAAATCAAGATGGAATTTTGCATTGCAGAACGGTAAGTAATCCACAGGAACACAAGAATAAAGAAAGAGACAACAATTAACCAGAAGAAACACACAGAAAACAAATAATAAAAGGCAGACTTAAGAAGTGACCTATCAATAATTACCTTAAAATCAAATTATCTGCATTACCAATCAGAAGACTGATATTGGCAGAGGAAATAAAGATCACACAAATTTACGCTTTTTAGAAGAAACGAGAGTCAAACGCAATGGCATAGATACGTTGAAGGTAAAAGAATAGAAAATTGTATATTATAACAAAACTAGGAAAGGGAAAACAGTAGAGGGTACATAAATATCTGATAAAGTTGACTTCAGAGCAAAGGAAATTACTAGAACCAAGAAGAGGTACTATGTAATAATAAAAGAATCGATCCATTGGGAAGGCATATTGATTTTACATGTGTGTACACCAAGCAACAGAGCCTCAAAATATGTCATGAAAAAGCCAATAAAGTCAAAAGAATGAATAATGAATCCATAACCATAAGTAATATGTAAATATCCTCTCTCAGCGACTGATGGAACATGAGACTGAAACTCCACAGGAAGTAAGATCTGAACACAACAAATGTCACCTAAAAAATACTCAGCACACCACACCCAACCACAGCAGAATGCAGTATTTTTCAAAAATGTTCATCACAACAGAACTTACCTTTGGTCATTAAAAATCATCAATGGGTTTACCAGAACTGAGTCATACCAATCATGTTATCATAATAGAGTTGAACAAGAAATCAGTAACAAAAAGATGATGGGAAAATGCCTAAACCTGGAAATTAAACACATTTCTAAATCATGCTGGTGTCAAAGAAGTTTTGAGGTAAATAAAAAAGTGCTTGAGTTGAATTAAAACCAAAATGCAACTATCGAAATTTGTGATTTGAATATTGTTTAAATGTTTATTTATTTCTGAGAAAGAGAGAGAGACAATGTGAGCAGGGGAGGGTCAGAGAGAGAGGGAGACACAGAATATGAAGCAGACTCCAGGCTCTAAGCTGTCAGCACAGAGCCCGGTGCGGGGCTCGAACCCACGAACTGTGAGATCATGACCTGAGCCAAAGTCAGACATTTAACCAACTGAGCTACCCAGGCTCCCCTGTGATCTGAATATTAAAAACTTTAAAATTATAAGAAAATAATTGTGGATTTTATTTGTCAATTACACCTCCTTGAAACTGGGAGAAAAAGGCTTCTAACTTTTTAAAAAGTTTCTAAAACAACATTGAGTAGAACTAAAATGAAAATAAGATGAAAGTACACTAAAATGAAAATACACTAAATGCTGAGAGGGAAATTGATGGTAGTGAGTGCGTACTTTAGGAAAGAGGGATAGACTAGTGTTGACAATCTAAGCTCTCATCTCTAGAACATAAGATCAAAAGCAAAATAACCTCCCCCCCAAAAAAAAGAAGGAAGAAAACAATAATGAAGACAAGAATATAAACGAATAAACTGAAAATAGAAAATGAGGCAAAAAATCAATGGAACCAAAAGGTGGTTTCTTAAAGAAGTTTTCCAGCGAATTTATGCTAGTTTTATTAAGACTGGCAAAAATAGAGACAAGACACAAATCCCGAGTATCAAAAATGAAATGGAGAAAATCACTATAGTTCTGAAAATTGAAAAGATAATGGGAATATTATGAAAGTTATAAACTGATAAGTTCGTAAATTTAGAAGACATAAAACAATTCCTGGAATACCAAGGTCCCAAGCTCAATCATATAAAATAGATCATCTGAACTGCCCTATACCATTTACAGAAATTGAATCCATAATTTAAAGTTTCTGGTAAAGAAATCTCCAAGCCCTGTTGGTCTCACTGGAGAATTCTAGCAAATATTTGTGAACAAATTAGCACCATTATTTTTAAATGTTATTTATTTGAGAGAGAGAGAGAGAGAGAGCTGGGGGGGGGGGGCAGAAAGAGAGGGAGACACAGAATCTGAATCAGGCTCCAGGCTCTGAACTGTCAGCACAGAACCCGGTGCCGGGCTCAAACCCACAAACTCTGAGATGGCGACTTGAGCCGAAATTGGACGCTTAACTGACTGAGCCACCCAGGTGCCATGATAAATTAACACCAATTTTAAACAATCTTGTCCATCAAACTGAAGAAAGGAAACACTTCCCAACTCATTTTTTGAGACCAATATTTCTTTGATACTAAAATCAAAGATAATCACAGCAAAGAGAAATAGCTAACAAGAACTTATACGCAAAAATCCTCAACAAAATAGGAGCAAATGAAATCCAGCATATATTTTATTTATATACTTAATATGTTCCATATCTTAATATGTATACTATACCATATATACACATATACACTATGACCGGGTCTGATCTGTTCCAGATATCCATGGCTAGTTTGACACTTAAAAGCCAATAAACAATTTTCCATATCAATGGGCCTAAAAAGGAAGTTCCTATGACCAGATCATTTGTACAGAAAAGCATTTGACCAAATCCAACAACCATTCATGATAAAAACTCTTAGCTAGTTAGAAATAGAAGGAAATTTCTTCAGCCTGATAGGTGAGTTATTAAAAATTAAAAGCTAATGCCATACTTAATGGCCAAATACTGAAAGATTTCTTAATAAGATCGGGAAGAAGGCAAAGATGGTGGCTCTTACCCCTTTATTTCGATAAACTATTGGAAGTTCAAGCTACTGCAATAAGAAAAGGGGAAAAAAGATACAGATTGGAAATAAAGAAAATTGTTTCTATGATCAGATGACACAATGTAGAACATTCAGAGAATCTACCCAAAATACAAGACAAAACAAAATACAACAAAAATCTCCTAGAGTAACCAAGTAGGATGTAAGATCAACATGCAAAAAAAATTAACTACATTTCTATTTGCTAACATGAACATGTGGCAACCAACCTTAATAACTGATACCATCCTCAATCACCCCAAAGTTAAAGAAATATTTATGTATAAAATTAATAAAACAGGTAAAGAATACATATACTGAAAATTACAAAACGCTGAAGAAGGAAACCAAAGAAGACATAACCAAACTGGAACACACATTAGTGGTTTGGGGATTGGAGGATTCAACATAGCAAAGATTAAGTCTCCCTAAATCGAGCTATGGGTTTCATATGACAATTCAACAAGGTTTCTCATACACATAGTCAAGGTTATTCTAAAGTTTGTATGAAATGAAAAGGAACTAAAATAACTAAAACAATTACACAAGCATAAAGTGGACAGCATTAGTCTAGCCAATATCAAGGTTTACTTTGTGGCTATAGTAACAAGACATCATGGCATTAATGGAGGGATAAACAGATCAATGGAGAATAGAAAATGAAGGAATAGGGGAGTCCAGAGTGCCTGGTTAAGGGTCCGACTCTTGACTTTGGCTCGGGTCATGATCTCAGGGTTCCTTTGATCAAGGCCTACATTGGGTTCTGTGCTGAGCCTGCTTGGGATTCTCTCTCTCCCTCGCTCTCTGCCCCTCCTCTGCTCACTTTCTCTTTCTCTCTCTCTCTCTCTCAAAATAAATAAACTTAAAAAAAAGAAACTGCAGGAATAAACTCACATAAATATGGCCAACTAATTTTTGATAGAAAAACATAATAATTTAATGTAGGAAAGTAGTCTATCAACAGTGTTGTAACATTTGGAAATTCCTATACAAAAAAAAAAAAAAAGAATTTTGACATAAACCTCAGAACTTGAAATAGGTCACTGGGTGTTGTATAGAAGCCAACTTGACAATAAATTACATTAATACAGAAAAATTTTAAATTAACCTAAAGTCAATCATCAAGTTAAATGTAATATGTAAAACTATAAAACTTTTAGGCAAAAGCATCACAGAAAAACTTCATAATTTAGGCACAAGACATAAATGAAAACAAATATGAATTGGACTTCATCATGATTAAAAAATTTGCTCTGTAAAAGACTTGGTTAAGAAAATACCAAATCAAATTGCAGACATAGATGTTTGTCTTCCTAATCATATTTTTATGAAAGAACTTGTATCCTGAATATACAAAGAGCACTCTAAACCCAATAACAAGAAAACAATTGGAAAATGGGAGGTCATACAATGCCCATAAGCATATGGGAAGAGGGTCAACATGGTAAGTCATGAGGGAAATGCAAATTAAAACCTCAGTGAGGTATCACCACACACTTACCAGAATTACTAAAATTAAAAAAAAAATTAAAAACACTAACAATGTGAAATTCTGTCAAGGATACTGAGAAATCCTACCATCCATACATTGCTGGCCAAAGAGTAAAATGGTGCAGCCAATCTGGAAAATATGGGCAGTTTCTTACAAATGTATATATGTGATTACCAGATGGCACCACCTGGAAATTGTACGTCTGGGCATTTATCCCAGACGAATGAAATCTTATGTTCACCCGAAAACCTATAAACCCATGTTCCGTGTAGTTTTATTTGTAATAGCTCAATAACGGAAATAGCCCAACTGTCCTTCAGTGCGTGAATGGCTAATGAAACATCCGTACAAACCAACAATGGAAGTCTTCTCGGCAATTAAAAAGAACAACATAATTCATACAACAGCTTGGAGAAATCTCCAGGGAATCATGCTGACAGAATAAGTCCAGTTTCCAGAGGTTACATATTGCATGATCATAGCATTTTCAAACCAATACCATTTTGGAACAGATTAACATCCTTCAGGCGTTAGAGAGGCGAGTGGTTATAAACGGCGGGCGCAAGAAACCCTGTTGCGATGAATCTGTCCGAGAGCTTCATTATCTGGTAGACCGAAGACACGCTCACATAATGAAAGTTGTACAGTGAAGCAAATGCAAAAGCAAACACACGGAAGTAAAACTGGGGTGTTGGAAGATACGTGGACTGCGTCCATGTCAATATCCTGGTTGCCATACTATAACCATACTTTTTGCAGAAGGGTTCAGGTTGGAGGAAACTGGCGATATGTGCATGGGATCTCTCTATTTTCTTTCTTCTAATTTCATGTGAATCTATAATTATCTCAATAAAAATGTCAATAAATGAAAGGAGACCATGCAGCTTAATTTTTTTCAAAGCAAACCAATAATCCAAAACCGAGAAGCCCATCTCCCAACGGTCTGCATCTAAGTCTAATGTTATTCTGCCTCTATTCGGATGCTAGAGAAAGTCCTTGGAAAGGAGATTGGCTTGAAAACCACACATAGGAACCAATCACTCCCCTGGGACTAGAAAGTTCACAGTTCTTGTCCTAAGAACAGAATTCAAATACCATTCATAGGTGAAATATCTAAAATCATTAAAGTCTATCTGGAGATCTTGACAGACCTGGAATCATTACAACAATCTTGAATATTTAGGGCATTGTTCCCATTTTGTGGATGAAATACTGTGGCTCACCAAGATTGCAAAGCTAGAAAAGAGTACAACAGGGGCGCCTGGGTGGCTTAGTTGGTTAAGCGTCTGACTTTCGCTTAGGTCATGATCTCATGGTTCGTGGGTTTGAGCCCCGCGTCGGGCTCTGTGCTGACTGCCAGCTCAGAGCCTGGAGCCTGTTTCAGTCTGTGACTCCCTCTCTCTCTGACCCTCCCCTGCTCACCCTCTCTCTCTCTCTCTCTCCTAGAAATAAATAAAAATATTTTTTTAAAAAGAGTAGAACAATGATTTTTGTGGGAGAGGAAGCAGCCTGGATGGTAACCCAGAAGTGGACCCTTCATCATCAAATGCATCCAGGAAAACTTGAATCCTCAGCCTCCTGGAGAGTGTACACAGCTCTGTGCTGAGAAAGAGACAAGAAAACAGGTCTGCAGCTGAGGAAGTGTGGGTAGAGGCTGAGTACGCCAGAGCAGAGGGGTGTGGGTCACTAACGCACACATTTCTTCCAGGGGTACTGGCTTGGAAACCGAGTGAGCCTCCAGTTGAGAACTTGATCTTTCAAGTTTCCAATCCAGCTTGCTTGGTCAGAGAACAAAAGTGCCCTGAGAGAAACTAGCCAGAGCCTGATAGAAGTGGATTTTATTAACAGCCTTATTCAGATATCACTGACATATAAGAATTGTATATTTTGAAGGTGTCCAACACGATATTTTGATAGGTCTGCATGTTATAAAATGATCACCATAATCCATTTGATCACACCTGTCAGCTCCATCTAGTCCTTATTTGCGCGTGAGTATTGTGAGCAGATTACAAGTATGGTCTGTCCTCTAGCAAACTTCAACTACACAATACTGTATTGGTGACTGTCATTGCCATTCAGACTTTTCACAGTTATGAGCACCGATGTTCGGGGTTTTCTGTTTTGTTTTGTTTCTGCAGTTTCTGAAAAGGTCCATTTGCTCCTGTGACAAGATGAGCTATTTGAATAGATACATGAATTTTTGGCAGCGCAGGGCAAGACAGCAAAATAGAAGTGGGTTTGACTTCCCCCAGATGACCTTAATTTCTACCATACGGACCGTGAATGTTTTCTTTGCATGAGAATGAGTATCAGTGGCAATTCCAATCAAGTTCTTAGGTCTCTTAGTAGGCTTGTGAAATCCTTATATTTTCTTTTTTTTTAAGTTTATTTTTGAGCAAGAGAGACAGAGCACGAGTTGGGGAGGGGCAGAGGGAGGAAGACACAGAGTCCAAAACAGGCTCTAGGCTCTGAGCTGTCAGCACAGAGCCTGACACGGGGCTCGAAGTCACGAATGGTGAGATCATGACCTGAGCGGAAGCCAGATGCTTAATGGCTGAGCCACCCAGGCACCCCTAGAATCACGATATTGTCTAAAGACTGTCTTATCTGTAGTCTTTCCCTGTATACAGATCTGGCTTCATTGAAATGCTGTTAATGGTAATACATGTCATGCAAATTATAAGCATGAAAATGGATTCCTTTCAAAATCTTTCATTTTTTTCCCCAGTCTCGTAGTGTGTGTGCATCTTAGGGTGCTTGTGAACAGCAAACGTTTATTATCCACATTCTGGAGGCCAAGGTCAGGCAGACAAGTCTGGATTGTAGACTGCCAGCTTCTTGTGGTATCCTGATGTAATGAAGGGGTGAGGGATTTCTTAGGGCACAAATCCCTTGGTGAGAACTTTACCCTCATGGCCTCACCATGCCCCAAGGCCTCACCTCCTAATATCATCACAGTAGTGGGCATAGAATTTCAACATGTGAATTTTGGTGGAGGGACATTTCAGACAATAGTATACCGTACATGCCCAGTCCTAACTAGTGTATCAAATTCTTAACCTTCTACATTCTTTATAAGGCTAAGTGCAGGGACAATATTGAAGCGGACTTTTGGGAACTTACATTCTCAATGCTATGACATTCAACTGTCTATTGGTTCTATAGGAAACATTCACACATCACTAAAATAGGAAATATTGCCTGTTAATAATGATTTGTATAGAGGAAGATACATGCATCTGTAAGAGTCCATCCCGAAACCATGAAATCTATTGTATATTTCTACTCTATACATGTTTTGTTTTAAAACATATAGCACCATGCTATAATTTTATCATTTCCTTTGGAGTTGCCTGTGTAGAATTTTGGAGATGAATATGAAATCTACTTTTTTTCCTTTTTTTAAAAATAGTTCATTGTCAAGTTTGTTTCCATATAACACCCAGTGCTCATCCCCAAAAGTGAAATCTACTTTTTAGGTAACACAAATAAACCCCAAAGATGTAATTGTATACTCTGAAAACAATTATACTATGATTAAAGTAAGGTCAGATGTAAATACCAATAATAAAGAAATGGCATTTCAATATACCTGGGGGGCTCAGTCAGTTAAGCGTCTGAGTGTTGGTTTCGGCTCAGGTCTTGATGTCATGATTTGCAAGACTGAGCCCCGCATTGGGATCCAAGTTGACAGCCTGCTTGGATTCTTCCTCTCCCTCTCTCTCTGCCCCTCCCCTGCTCATAGATGCACTTACACCCTCTCTTTTTCAAAAATAAATTTAAAAAAATATAAATTTCTGAAATGGTCATTTCAACTTGCAAAGCTCAATGAAAAAATCAGCTAATTGATAGTTGTCTCTTGGTTTTTGTGTATTTGTTTACTACAACATGAGATATCCCAAAATAAGAATTTCCACTTGATTCCCCTCCCTTCACACATGTTCAATTTCCTCAATGCCCTTCCCAGCCTGTGTGGCAGATAGCAGGGTAACTAGCTAGTGGTACTTTACACACCAACATCTATTTCGTGCCCAATAGGGTTAGATGCGGTGTTAGAAATAAACATGATTCAGAAGACCCAGCTCTGCCTTTTATTATTTTTTTTTAATTTTTTTTTAATGTTTTATTTATTTTTGAGAGAGAGATAGAGACCACGTGAGCAGGGAAGGGTCAGAGAGAGAGAGGGAGACACAGAATTAGAACCAGGCTCCAGGCTCTGAGCTGGCAGTCAGCACAGAGTCCGAAGTGGGGCCTGAACCCACAAACCATGAGATCATGACCTGAGCTGAAGTCGGACGCTTAACTGACTGAGCCACCCAGGCGCCCCCAGCTCTGGCTTTTAAAGAGCTCCAAGCCTGGGACTGTGGAGGAGATGGAAAAGCAGAGGAGTTTCCTCCAGTCCAGATACTTCCACGGCATATATACCCTCACACTGCTTTGCGGGCTGAGTACAAAGTTAGGAAATATATGTCAACGTGCTGACTTTGGGGCTGCGCAGAATGGCCCAGAGCAGCCTCAGAATGGTGGGGGCAGGAGAGGGAGGGCATGGTCATTTCTGGGCAAACTGCTGCGTTTTTAGGTTAAGCCACATCACTGCGTGGCCAGGATAATGCACATTGAATCATTAATGTTTAAAGGTCGTTCAGTCTGCTAAAACACCTCAACAGGGAGTGTAGCGACTTATCCAGAAGCTTCATGGCCACAGGAACACATGCAAAATTGATGCTAATTTAGCTAATGCCCTTTGTGAATTCACAATGCTCTTGTCTACTGCTATGTTTGCTATAAAGTGAAAAAAAAAGTCTGGAAAGGCAGTGACACTAAATTAACGTTTATAAGCAAGTTTCTGTATGACTGATAACAGAAGCAATCTCTACTTCAGGGCATTTCTGTGCAAACCTGATCATCTCACACTTAAAAAAATTTTTTTTAATGTTTATTTACTTTTGAGAGAGAGAGAGTCAAAGTGTGAGTGGAGGAGGGGCAGAGAGAGAGAAAGGGAGACACAGAATCCAAAGGAGGCTCCAGGCTCTGAGCTGTCAGCATAGACCCTGATGCAGGGCTCGAACCCACAGACCGTGACATCATGACCTGAGCCGAAGTCGGACACTGAACCGACTGAGCCACTCAGGAGCCCCTCACACTTTTGAAGAATCTGTTACATGGCCAAAAGTGAATCGAGGACGAAGTACATGTGATTAAAGCAAAACTATGAGAAGCAATTTATTGATATATTAGAGAGACCGTTTCTTGTGAACTGCCTGATTCAGAAGAAAGCTGTTTGATGCAGCAAGAGGGTCACTGCCCAGCCCGCGTGGGCCCCCAGGCAAGCGTCAGCCCCAGTGAAACCTCGATGTTACCAGCATCACACATATTGAAGGTAATTCATTTATAAGAACTTTAGAAATTTCACACAGATCCAACCTGAAATATTAGCAACCCTGTATCATGATTCACTTTGTATGTGGAATAAAATAATGTCCTGTTGGAAAAAATGTTTTGCTCCAAAATGGTAACTTAATACGTTTGTTTTCCCCAAAAGTCAAGGTAGTGCTAAGCCACTAACTCCTTCACACTCCTATATATTAGATAATAATTGATCATATATTTAGTTTTTTCTTATTTTAGTCTGCAAATTTCTATAAAGTTCAATTTTAACATTTTGCAGTTTCAGCATGAGGAATTTTATCCTCACTTTTACACTGACTTTGGTAACAGAATGTTAACTCTAGTTACAGTGTTTTTATTTTTTGTGTGTTTTTCTCTTAGATTATGGGGGAGGGAGAGGGAGGGAGAGAATTCCAAGCAGGCTCTGTGGTGTCAGTGTGGAGCCCGATGTGGGGCTCAATCCCATGACCCTGGAATCTTGACCTGAGCCAAAATCAAGAGTCAGAGGCTCAATGAACTGAGCCACCCAGGCACCCCTAGTTACAGTGCTTTCACAGAATACGTGTTCTGGATAATAGTCTTCACTTTTCATTATTATGTTAAATGTTATTTTGAGTTTGACCACTAAAGAATACTTTCGGTAAGTTTTACTAGATTTAACGTGGATTGTAATATGTTTAGGAATGTACTCACTGTTTTCTCAGAACTGAAACAGACACTTCTGGGCATTAAGCTTCTAAATCATAACCTTTCCCATAACACACAGTTCTCCACTATAGCAAGACATTACTTTTTTCTTTTTTAATTTAGAGAGAGAAACATCAGAGGATTCCTGCTTTCTGTTTGTGCTCGTGCTTCCTGCTAAACACAACTACCATCCTTAAACATTACAGATAAAACAAACATTGCAAGACCTTAAAAGTTTGAAAGGAAGAGGCAGGTTTACCAAGGGCCTTGGGTTCCTAACAATGGCTCAATGGTAAGTAGTTTCAGCTTTCTGTTCTGCCGTGTGTATTTCAGACTTCAAACTGAAGGAACCAGCCACCCAGAACTGTCCACGGATGCAGACACAGCACTGCTCTTCCTTCTTCTTTTTCTTTAATATTTATTTATTTTGAGAGAGAGAGATAGAGTGTAAGTAGGGGAAAAGCAGAGAGACGGGGTGAGAGAGAATCCCAATCAGGCTCTGCACCATCAGCACATGATCCCCCGAACCGTGAGATCATGACCTGAGCTCAGATTCAGAGTCGGTCGCTAAACCAGACTAAGCCCCCTGGGCTCCCCAAATCTGCTATTTCTAACCGAAGGACCTGGAAAAGTGAAGCTGAAAAAGACAGAAAACTTTTAGACATTAATAACTCTATCTCAGCCTACATCACAGATGAAAATGGACCCTCCCACCCCCACCCACATACACACAGGCTAAGTGGGCAGCCTCCCAATGCTGCAATGAAACAACCCCAAGTCCCTGTTGATCTGGTATCAGAGAAGGTGATGTTCATGTCTCACCCCCCTCCCCGAGTGTCAGTCGGGACCTCGTGGAGAGCCTGAAATTCTATCTGTAGTCACCCTACTAGAGTGGTGTTGGCAACAGCTAAGTGATGAGCCAACGATGCCACCATCATGAGGTCACCTGCACTCCAGAGTCTATGGAGACAATGTGTGGGAGCTGGGACCCTCACCCCTGCCCTGCAGTCATGGAGACCCCCTTCCTCGGGTGCCCAAGAAGATTGAATGGGGAATCCAGATTTCCAGAACCATCCAGCACCAATGAGATCACCCTCCTTTCTCCTGGCAGAGACATGTCAGAGAAGCCACCTAAAACTGAATCTGTCACTGTTACCCAGAATCTCAAAATGGAATACAAGACTTTCCAGGTTTCAACAGAAAGTCTCTCATCCACCAAGAGCCAGGAAGATCTCAAACAGAATTAAAAAAAAAAAAAAAAAAAGACAATAGAAGCCAACACTGAAATGATGAGGTTGCTAGACCTATCTTGACACTGAATTTAAAGCAGCCATAATAAAAATGCTTCATTGAGCAGTTGCCAATGCCCTTGAAACAAGTGAAAAAGAGAGAGAGTTTCAGAAAAGAAATAAGTCCTCTCAGAAAATAAATAGGAGTTAGGAAGAAAAACTGAATAAAAGTTGTAAACCTGAAAACTTGTTTTTCTTCCTCTAATTCCTAAAATAAAGGCTTAGATACCAATTTTGGATGTTCATTTATCTGGCACATGGACTTCAATGATACAAATTTCCCTCTAAGTACTGCTTTTGTATTTTTATGTTCATTTATTTCCAAAGATTTTTGTTTGTAAATTTTAGAGAGAGGGAGAGAACATGGGCATGAGGAGTGCAGAGGCGGAGGGAGAGAGAGAGAATCTCAGCCAAGCTCCATGCTCAGCACTGAGCCCAGTGCAAGGCTCAATCCCACCATCTTGGGATCATGACCAGAGCCCAAATCAAGTCAGGCTCTCAACAGACTTAACCCCCTAGAGGGCCCTCAAAACATCTTATAATTTCTCTTAAGATCTCTTCTTTGACTCAAGTATTCTTTAGATTGTGTTTTTTAGTCTCCAAGTAGTTGAGAATTTTCCAGCTATCTTTGTTGAATTCTGGCTTAATTCCAGTATGGTCTGAGATCAGCCTTTGTAGGATTTCTTTTCTTTTAAATTTGTTGAAGTGTGTTTTATGGCCTAGAATGTGCTGCTCCTTGGTGAACGGTGTGTGTAAGGGTTGAGAAACACGTGTAATCAGCTCCTGTTGGATGAGATTGTCTGTAGATGTCAGTTAGACTCAACTGGTTGATGGTGTTGTTGAGTTCAACCATGACCTTCTGGTTTTCTGCCTGTCGGAACTGCCCATTGCTGGTAGAGGACTGTTCAAGTCCCCTGGGAAGAGAGTGTGCTCACCCATCTCTCCTGTGGTTCTACAAGTTTTTTGCATCACATACATTGATGCTCTGTCATCAGGTGCAGACACATTCAGTGCAGGGAAGACGTTCTTGGGTTAAGACCCCTTTGTCACTATGTAATGGCCCTCTTTATCACCAGTAACTTTCTTGAATCTGAAGGAAACCATTTATTTCTCCTAGTACTTTCTCTAGACTTTGCAAATACGTAAAAACTTGGTGTGTGAGCATAATTCATTCCAAAAACATGCTTGTCATCCAAAGTGTTCTTATATCAGAGCCAGTTTTAAGAACCATTGGCTCAGTTGGGATCATGTGACATTCAGAGTCACATATAAGTCGTAGTGCAAGACATCGCTCATTATCAAGTTAAAATTTATTAGAAATATTTGCTCATCTTGCAGAATACTCACAGACAAGTTACTCCCAACCCAAGGTTTTACTGTATATATTTACAACTCATCTGTGTCTGGGTTCAAAGAACACGATAGCAACTAACAGGTAGTGTGGGTGCTTTGCAAAAGAATATTCGAAATTCTTCCATCTCGTCTTGTACTACCATTTATTCATAAACATCTATCACACTATCCCTTACTATTATTACTTTGAATAAACATTATCATTTAGGTCAATTGAATAAGAAAAATAAGGTGTCTTATTTTACCATCATGTATTATTTCTCCAAAACATTTTCTTTCTTTCTTTCTTTCTTTCTTTCTTTCTTTCTTTCTTTCTTTCTTTCTTTCTTTCTTTCTTTCTTTCTTTCTTTCTTTCTTTCTTTCCTTCCTTCCTTCCTTCCTTCCTTCCTTCCTTCCTTCCTTCCTTCCTTCCTTCCTTCCTTCCTTCCTTCTTTCTTTCCTTCTTTTAATGTAAATCCATTTTTCCATCTCACTGAAAAACTCCTATTATTTCCCATGGGGCTGGCCTGCTGATTATTATTTCCTTCAGTTTTTTGTTTGCTGAGAAAGCTTTTATTACTCCTCTGGTTTGGAGAGATAATTTCATTGGACATAGAATATTATGATTGAGGAATTATTTTTCTACTAACACTTAAAATATTTCACTCGGCTCTGTTCTCACTGATGTGCTTTCTGATGAGAAGTCAGCTATAGGGGCGCCCGGGTGGTTCAGTCCGTTAAGTGTCCAACTTTGGCTCAGGTCATGATCTCACAGTTTGTGAGTTCAAGCCCCACTCACGCTCTGTCTCTCTCTCTCAAAAAAAAATTTTTTTTAACTAAAAAAGAACTCTGCTATAATTCATATATTTGATCCTCTAGAGGTAAGATCTCCCCTCCCTGACAAACCGATTTTCCAAGACTTTCTCTTTGTCTTTGGTTTTCTGGCGCTTGATTATGATATTCCCAGGTGTTGAATATGGGGTGTTTCTCTTGTTTCATAATTTCTGGGCTACCTGGCTCTGTAGATTGCTACCTGACACTAACTTTCACAAGTACTTGGTCATTATTATTTTGAATATTTCTGCTTCATTGTCTCTTTCTTTTTTTCCTGATATTCCAAGTATTAACATACCATTTATAATTGGCTGCAATTATCCAATAATCTGTTCTCTTTTTTAAAAATTTTTTTCTCCACTTATTTCAGGTTGGTAACTTTCTTTTGTCCTTTATTCCAGTTCATAGATTCTTTTTTAGCCTGTTCCTAGTCTATTAATAAGCTTATCAGATGCGTTCTCCATTTTTGCTACAGTGTTTTTGTTTTCTGTTATGTTTCCTTTGATTCTGTACACCCAACATGGGGTTCGAACTCTTAGTTGTGTGTTCTGCTGACTGAGCCACCTAGGCATCTCTCCTTAGGTTACCTTTTGGTAAAAAAATAATTATTTATTTATGTATTTATGTATTTATTTAGAGATAATCCCAAGCAGGCTCCAAACCACCAACACAGAGCCTAATGTGGGGCTTGCACTCACAAACCATGAGATCATGACCTGAGCCAAATCAAGACTCAGATGCTTAG
Source organism: Hyaena hyaena (assembly GCF_003009895.1). NCBI lineage: Eukaryota > Metazoa > Chordata > Mammalia > Carnivora > Hyaenidae > Hyaena > Hyaena hyaena. The sequence goes on along the minus strand of NW_024080733.1, from coordinate 2,221,658 downwards.
CCAACTATGCCACCGAGACGTCCCTCTTTTGATTTCTAATAGAGTTTCTGTGTATCTGCTTCCCTTACATATCTGTTCTTGCATGTTGACTACTTTTTCCATTGTGTTCTTTAGATATTATTCACAGTTATTTTAACTTCCTGGTGTGATACTACTGAAATCTGCACCATATATAAAATTTTTCTGATGTATGCTTAGTCTCTCCATGATATTTTTCTTTCTTTTTGGTATAACTTGTAATTTTATTTTTTAATCAAAAGCTAGCTGTGATACATTGGAAAACAGGAACTGAAAGAAATCATTCTTCAGTGTAAGATTTTATATTAGCCTGGCTGGAAATTGGCTCATCTTTAATATTTGTTGTAGCTTTTGGGACCAGAGGCTTCAAATTCCTTTGGTGTCTTTGCTTCTGTCTTTCCTGTTTTCTTTGGATTTCCCTAAGAACTCCTTCTTAAGTAATGTCTGCATCTCCTTTGGCGTTTAGCTGTAGTCCACTGTTATTACCCCAGAGTTAAAGTGTGGTGAGGAGTGGGGGGGAAGCAGTTCATAATTTTATGGTTAAGTCTTGGTCTTTTAGGAAATCTGCATTCCCAGAATGTTACCTTCATAAATCTTTCTTACCCTTGAGTGACTCAAGAAGGTTCAGGGGAGCTAGACTTGGTAATTTCCCTTCTGACTACATGAGCTATGATTCTGGTGAAGTATTTTTCACTGGAGAATAGGCTTTGTTTTGGAGAATGTACCGGGCATAACTCAAAATGGTTATCTTCTCTCCCTGCCCAAGACAAGAGTAAATTTTTCCTGACTTTTTAATGTGAGAACCTAGTGAATGTCCTGGAGGTAAAAGCCATAAATATATTGTTGTCCCTCTGACTAAAGCCCCCTAGAAAGTTCTTCTTCTCAGCGGAGTCTATACTCAGCCTCTAGGAATTTGCCAAAATGATCATTTATGTGTTCTCTACCAGTGTATGGCTTCAGAGACTTCTGCTCTAGATGAGTGAATCTGTACTTCTTCACATTCCTCCATTTCTCCAGATTTTATTATTTTGATTTGCTCTGAAACTGCCACTCTCTGAGTCTAAGGAAAGTAATTGGTTTTAGTTTGTTTAGCTATTGCGTCTTTTAAGAACAGAAGTGAATATGTCCAACTATTATCATCTCAGAGTATTTGTGCAGCATCTGGTAAAATTTCATATTCTGCACATAGTAGTGTGTACATGTATGTGTTCGTGTGAGTGCGTAGGCACACAAAAGAGATTGAAAAGAAGTTTAATTGTAATAGGAAATTATCTGTCTAGATTGAATAATCTTTGAATATTTATCTGTCTCTTTAAGGGTTACTTTCATACCCTCAATGTGTTTTACAGTAGAAAGGTGATTTTTGTAGCTTGGACAAGAATTTCCAAGATCCAAAATGAAAAGTGTAATAAAGACAATATGATTCGAATCTGATTAGACATAGGGTTCTTCACAAATTTAACAGTCTTAGGACAGCTGACCCACTAGGCTCTTGAACAATCTCCTGATTCTACTGTTATTTATTAGATAATGGAAGAAAGAAGTTGCCATGTCAAAGGGTAATAATTTTCTTCTTTTAATTTTATTGAGATAATTGAAAAAAATGTAATATATTTAAAGAGGACAGCATGATGACTTTATATATGCATACATTGCAGAAGCATTTGTTCAATTAAGTTGATTAATACATAAATCACTTATTTACCTTTTTTTCTGGCAAGAACATCTAAGCCCTACTTTATTAGCAAATTTTAATTGTAAAATACAGTCTTGTCAACAATAGCCACCATGTTATACCTTATCCTCAGAGCTTATTCATTTTATAACTGAGACCTTGTGCCCTTTTACCAATCTCTCCCTATTTTTCCGTAACTCCTACCCTTGACAACTACTCTTCTACTTTCTGTTTCTATGAGTTAAATTTTTATTTAGATTCCACATAGAAGTGATATCGTATGCTTTTCTTTTTATGTCGTATTTCATTTAGTATCATCCCCTCCAGTTTCATCCATGTTACTGCAAATGACGGCACCATCTTCTTTTTCCAACTTGAATAGTAATTCTATTATATGTATAATAGCATTGTTTTATGGTACTTCATATTTAATTTTCATCAATTTATAATTAAGTTTAGGGTTTATTAGTACCTAATATTTTAATATATTTTTATATTTCTATGTATTATACATTCGTATATAATTTTACATATCCATTCATACATTGACTGACACTTTGGTTGTTTCCCGATCTTGTCTATTGTGAATAATGCTGCTTAAACAGTTGTTCTGATAGCACTTCGATGTAGTGATGTTATTTCCCCTGGATATAAACAGAGAAGCAGGATTCCTGTATCGTATAGCAGTTCTATTTTTAATTCATTGAGGAATTCCATATTTGTTTCCCATCGTGGCTGCACCAATTTACATTCCCACTAACAGTGCCCAAGGGTATTGAAAAAAAAAGGGAACTCTTTTCTCCTCATTTGCACCAACACTTATCTGGTCCTGTCTTATTGATACTGCCATGCTGATAGAGGTGAGGTGCTATTGCACTGTGGTTTGGGTTTGCATTTCCCTGATGGTGAGTGGCGTTGACCATCTTTTCATGTACCAGTGGCCATCTGGATCTACCCAAGTCCTTTTTTTATTTGGCCTATTTATTTATTTTTAACTTTTTATTTTATTTTATTTTTTAAATAGTTTATTCTCAAGTTGGTTTCCATATAACACCCAGTGCTCATCCCCACAAGTGCCCCCCTCCATGCCCATCACCCCCTTTCCCTCTCCCCCACCCCCATCAACCCTCAGTTTGTTCTCCGCATTCAAGAGTCTCTCATGGTTTGCCTCCCTCCCTCTCCCCCACTATTTTCCCCCTTCTTCTCCCCCACGGTCCTCCGTTAAGTTCCTCCTAATCCTCCTATATGTGCAAACATGGTATCTGTCCTTCTCTGCCTGACTTATTTCACTCAGTGTTCATAGCAGCACTCTCAACCATAGCCAAAACATGGAAAGAGTCTACGTGTCCATCAACCGACAAATGGATTAATTGGCCTATTTATTTATGTATTTATTATTTACTTATTTTTGTGCCATTGAGTTGTATGAATTGTTTCTACAATTTTGATAGTAAACCACTTATTGGACATGTGTTTTGAAAATATTTTTTCCCATATGGTAGGTTGCCTTTTCATTTTGCGGATAGTTTTCTTTGGTGTGCTGGAAACATTTAAGTTTGATGTGGACTCACGGTTTTATTTTTGCTTTTTTTTTTTTACCTTCAAATTTGCTGTCAAATTCAAATAATTGTTTCCAAGTGTAGTGTCAAAGAGCTTTGTCCTTGTGTTTTCTTCTAGGAAATTTAGTTTCAGGTTTTCTGTTCAAGTCTTTAACCCATTTTGAGCTGGTTTTGTGTAGAGTGGAAGATATGGGCCCAGTTTCATTTTTTGCATGTACTCAGTTTTCCTAAAACCATTTATTGAAGAGAGTGTTCCATTTCCATTTTGTATTCTTGACACTATTATCAAAAATTATTGACTATATGTGTGTATATATATATATACATATATATATATACAGGCTTATATATGAACTGTCTTCTTTTCCATTGATCCATGTGTCTGCTGTCATGTCAGAACCATACCGTTTAGATTACTATAGCTTTGCAATATGATTTTCTAAAAAAAGTACAGGGGCACCTGGGTGGCTCAGTCGGTTGGGCATCTGACTTCAGCTTGTGTCATGATCTCACGGTTCATGGGTTCAAACCCCGCGTTGGGCTCTGTGCTGACAGCTAGCTTAGAGCCTGGAGCCTGCTTCAGATTCTGTATCTCCGTCCCTCTCCAACCCTCCCCTGCTCATGCTCTCTCTCTCAAAAATAATTAAAAAAAAAAAAACCAACATTTTTAAAAAAAAGTATAATGCATCCGGATTTGTTTTTTTCTCAAAATTGTTTTGGCTCTTCAAGGTCTCTTGTGGCTGCATACAAATTCTAGGATTTTTTTTTTTTTTCTATGGAAAATGGGACTCGGATTTAGCTGAGAATCACACTGAACATATAGTTGTAGCTATTTAAAACAATTGTGTTAAACTTTATATTGGAGTTACAAGTAATTTACCCACTCATCAATAAAATTTAACGTATTCTAAATTTAACTCTGTATATACCTTTCCTGTGAGATGGATCCTTTCGTATGTTTTTCGTGTTACCAGTTAACATACTTTCACTTCAGTTTCAAGAAATCTCTTATTTGACTAGTTTTGTGGTGAAGAACTCCTTCAGCTTGTTTTGCCTGAGAAACTCTTTATCTTTTCTTCAATTCTGAAGGGCAGCCTTGCCAGGTAGAGTATTTTCATTTGGTAGGTTTTTTTTTTTCTTTCAGAACTTTTAATACAGCATCCCACTTCCTTCCGGCCTGCGAAATTTCTGCTGAGACATCCACTTATATTCTTTTGTGGGTTGTCATTTATCTAAGAAGTGTGTTTTTGTTGTTGTTGTTGTGTTTGGGGTTTTTTAATTTTGTTTTGTTTTGTCTTCCCTTCTTTTTATGCCTTTTATGGCTTTGACTGTGCTTTTTATATAATTACATTCTTTCCCATTTAGCAAATCAATTACATTTCTACTTTTTTAAAAATATTTTTAAGTGATTGTCTTAGAATTTGTGATATGTTTTTACAACCGGCCCAAGTCTACTTTCTTTTTTTTGTTTGTTTGTTTTGTTTTGTTTTTTAATGTTTATTTATTTTTGAGAGAGGGAGAGAAATAGAAAAGAGGGAGAGACTAGGAAGGGGGAAAGGTCAGAGAAAGAGTGAGACAGACAATCTGAAGTAGATTCTGTGCTGACATCACAGAGCCCAGTGGGTGTTTGAACCCATCAATTATGAGATAATGACCTGAGCTGAAGTTGGATGCTTAACCCAGCTACCCAGCCTCTTCAGCCCAAGTCTATTTTCAAATAAAACAATACTAGAATTTGGATAAGGATTATGTTTTACATATAGATCTAGTTCTATGACTAGTACAGAAGATTAACTTGATAAACTCAGTGTTATTATTTGTGGGAAAGAACAGAAGTAGCTGCTCATAATTTTACAAGTTGTAGACTTTCTTTTCTTTTAGAGGTTTTATTGAAGATCAGAATATAGAATAAAATTAATCTACTTTAGGCAATTCCTGGCTTATAATAAATATTTACTCTAAGGGAGGTTTTACAAAGATATTTTTTGGTCCAATAGTACTGGGCACAAGACTCGGTGTTTTACAAATTGTATTCACCATTTCTGTAATTTTAAAAAATATTTTAGGGGCACCTGGGTGGCCCCATCGGTTACACATCTGACTTCAGCTCAGGTCAGGATCTCCTGGTTTGTGGGTCAAGCACCTTGTCGGGGTCTGTGCTGACAGGTCAGAGCCTGGAGCCTCCTCCAGATTCTGTGTGTGTCTCTCTCTCTGTCCCTCCCCTGCTCATGCTCTGTCTCTCTGTCTCAAAAATAAATACACATTAAAAAACTTTTTTAATATTTTAAAGTTTCAGGGTAAAACAAGAAAAGACAAAATGTTTTCCCCAAACCTTAGGGAAATCAAGTCTTTTGCTACTACTCAGCGGTGCAGACTTATTACCACTTTGTCACTGTCTCAGTCTTCCAAATTCATACTGATAAAAGCCATAGGGTATATCTACACACACACACACACACACACACACACACACACAAGGATGAAAGCCTATAAAGCAAAGAACATTTATGGATAACTAAACAAGAGAAAGTCAGTAGGCTTGGAGTAAGTGTTCTCTTTCTCAGAATGAAAGCTGGACACCCCAACCCCCATTCATGCCAGGCCACAAGGTAGAAACAAACATTCTTGTATGTTACCCTATGAAACGCTGTTCCTGTTATGAAGTAGTAGAGGAAAATAGTTCTCACAACCCCCTGTCTCATCCAGCTGTATTCCTGCCATTCACAGCCCCAGCATCTGTCTGATTTTCTTTTCTTCACTCATTTCAGTTGGTCAAATGACGAACTGGTTTGGGGGACCATGGACCTTATTTTCCTAGATATCTCAACATTAGTTACTCACGCGTTCCTGACATTTATCCCACACTTCTCTTGAAATATTCTTCCTCCTCAACAGGCCAAATTGCGTGGTCCCTTCCCAGGATATCCGGTGCTCGGCGGTATCTTACTACAGTTTATGTAACAATTCATTGTCATTATGAAACTGTATTTTTAAATGTTTATTTATGTATTTTGAAACAGGGAGAGAGCATGCACAGGGGAGGGGCAAAGAAAGGGAGAGAGTGTGAGGAGGGGAAGGGGAGAGAGAGAATCCCAAGCTGGCTCAGTGCTGCCAGCACAGAGCCCAACACAGGACTCGATCTCATGAACTGTGGGATCAGATCAAGAGTCAGACACTTCACCAATTGAGCCACCGAGATGCCCCTGAAATTGCATTTCTATTCTAAGACCTCAGTTGCAAACTTTTCCATGAAAAACACTAGACCACTAACAGCTTGCTTGTGTCTGATCTGATAATCACAAGCAAGTTACACGTATATGCATCAAATATAATATTATGTGTATTTCAAACAAAGATAGTTTAAAACATCTGAACCAATAGCTAAGAATGTGTGCAGATTTGCTATACAATTTCACAAAAGTAATACCTGCACAGAAATTGTGGAATAGAAAATACCACATTAATTATTTAACAAAAAATGACCAATGACCATGTCAATACAGTTTGATATTGTTTTTGTTTCTTAGCTATTCTATTTTTTTTCTTTTTCAAATGTCAAAACAATAATTAGGTAACAACAGTTTGCCATAAATTATCTTTCACTATATTTTCAAGTAAATTTAATTTGATTCTAAGGTTTGGCTAGTTTCCTCTTTTCTCACCATATTTGCTTCACAGATTTAAATGAGTCAAAATATGACATTGAGGAACTGTTTATCCCCACGAGGGGCTTGTGATGTAGATACAAATAGAAAGTAATTTGGGGTAAGATTTTACGTGTCCTGATCACATGTTTTTTCTGTGCATGCCTTCATGTATTTTTTCCAAATAAGTCATGTCATAGGAAATAAATAAAATAAATACCTAAACAAAGTATCTTCGTGAAGGAATATATGCATTCATTATACATACATACGTTCCACTTTTGAAATGTTTATTTGGAGCAGCTTGATTTAAATCAATTTAGCATGAAATACATTCTGAATGTTCCTGGGAGCAAACAGAAAGCTAAGCAGTCATTTCTAAAGTGGAAAAAAAAGAAAAATTTAAAAGAGGCACTTCTGGAAAGGCAAGATGTAAAGTTTAATCAGTTTAATAAATTGTGGAAGGACTAAACAAATATGACCTTCAGGGGTGCCTTGGTGGCTACAACTCCTGATTTGATCTCAGGTGATGATCTCACAGTTTTGAGTTCAAGTTCCACATCAGGCTTGACAGTGCAGAGCCTGCTTGGGATTCTCTCTCCCTCTCTCTCTGCCCATCCCTGTGTGCTCTCTATCAAAATAAATAAATAAACATTTAAAAATTGTTAAATATGATCTTTAGGGACGCCTGGCTGGCTCAGTCAGCAGGCCTCGCTGCTCTGAGCTCCAGGTGGTGAATTGAGGCCCCACGTTGGGCATAGAGCTTATTTAAAAAAACAAAACAAAACATAAGTATTAAAATATGATCCTAAAATTGAAAATCACAAGGACAGCAGCTCCCAAATGCAGGGCTTGGTTTGTAATGAAAACAACTCCCTCCTGAACCACTTTAAGGGACACACTACACATGTCAGACACCCACAAAAATCTCTTTAACAGAAACTCTCCAAAGCGATCATTGATTCTGGCTGCACAGGCACAGACATCACTCGGGAATGGAGTCTGGTCATCATTCTGTCCCCCTTGCAGATAGCTAGCCGTGGCTCCAAGCCTCGGTCACACGTGGGAGTCCGTGTTGTCATCTCCTTCATTTTACACCTTTTCTGCTGCCATAGGTTTCCTCTGGATCCCCTGAGTTTCAAGTCCTTTCAAAACTATATCTTAAAAATGAGGTCCCTGGAGTTCCTGGCAGAGATGAAGCAAACCAAGTTATTAGGCAAGATTCCCTCAGACGCGAAGTTGAACTCACATTAAAAAATTACAGGATTTACAGAGACATGAGGTACAAGGAATGAGTGTCATTAGAAATGACTCTCAGGGGGCACCTGGGTGGCTCTGTTGGTTAAGCATCTGATTTTGGCTCAGGTCATGATCTCATGGTTCAGGAGTTCAAGCCCCGCGTCGGGCTTTGTGCTGACGGCTCGGAGCCTGAAGCCTGCTTCAGATTCTGTGTCTCCCTCTCTCTGCCCCTGCCCTGCTCATGCTCTGTCTCTCTTTCAAAAAGAAACATTAAAAAAAAAAATAAATGACTAACAGTAGGATTAGACTTCTAAGCAATTCAGTGTATAGAATTATGAAGCACAGAATATAAACCATGTGAGTTTGGAAGGTTAAAAATAATAACATATGGTGTAAAATCATAAAGAAGGGACAAGACAGTGTTCAAAATGACTGCAGTCCTCTTAAAAGTCACTAGTGAAAGGTATCCAGAGAATTATTTAGAGGAACGGACCTGGGCATGACTTACTTATAACTTTGATAGATCCCAGACATTGTGAGGCTCTGTGTTCATTTGGGGATTTACATAAGGATAAATAATCCCCAATTACTATTATTTCCCTTTAGTTTTGTTTTGTATCCCACCTACGGGGTAACAGTACTACTTTTTAAAAAATATTTTTGATGTTTTATTTATTTCTGAGAGAGAAAGAGAGACAGCGTGAGCAGGGAGGGTCAAAGAGAGAGGGAGACACAGAATCTGAAGCTGGCTCCAGGCTCTGAGCTGTCAGCACAGAGTCCAACGCGGGGCTCGAACCCATGAACCATGAGATCATGACCTGAGCCGAAGTCGAACACTTAACCAACTGAGCCACCCAGGCGCCCCAGTACTACTTTTCTTCTAACATTTATTTATTAAATTTCCTACAAATACTCAGCTCCTCAAATATTCTTTGTATTAGGGTTCTCTAGAGAAATAAAGCCAATAAGATGTGGGCATTATAAGGAATACGTGAGACTTATAAGGAATCAGCTCGCACCATTATGAAGATTGCAGTTACCAAGGTGTGTGGTTACCAAGGTGCAAATCCAGGAAAGCTGGTCTGTCGTTACATTGTGTGTCTGAAGGCCTGAGAACCAGGAAAGCTGATGATGTGAGTTTCAGGTTGAAAACCGGCAGGTTCAAGACCCAAAAAGAATCAGTGTCTGAAGGTTGAGAAAGACCAATACTGAGATATTGCTCTCAATCACCTAGGCTGGAAAAATTCCCTTTTACTCTGTCTTTTTGCAGTATTCACTTCTTCAGCTGGTGGGATGAGGCCCACCACACTGAAGAAGGCAATCTGTTTTACCGGATCCACCAATTCAAACGTAAATCTCATTCAGAAACACCCTTACAGACACACCTTGGGTAAATTTTGACCAAATGTCTGGGCACAACACTGAAGAGTCACTTTGACATATAAAGTTAACCATCACACTCTTTGAATTGACCTCACCAACATGGACTTACCTCATTAATTAATGAGCTGAATGCAGTAAAAATGGACTCATGATCATTTGAACCCAATAGTCCGGTTTAATCACAGTTCTAGTGAGAGGGCAGTTACAATTGAGATTTTTGTAGAAATTGCAGATTGTCCTTTCCAATCCAGTTCCTCTCTTCCCTAGCAATAGAATTAGAGCCAGGCATGTAAGTGAAAAGTGGCTTTATTTCCACACTCCAGTACAGTCTGATATGACTACATGACCAATAGTTGCTAATGAAATGTAAACACAAGAGGTCTTTGTTTCTGCTAATTCTGAGCTCTAAAACATTGAATTATAGTCTTTCATCTTACTTCCCCCTCTAACGAGCTATAACACCAAAGTGTCTGTGACCCAGCCTTGACAAAGGGATGAAGTTAGCTGCCTAAGACAGAAACAAGACTCCAGCAATGTAGAACATGGTACAATGCCTACTTGCCCTGGATTTTTTACATGAGAAAATATATCCATTTGTCCTTTAAGTGAAGACAAATTGACTTTTGTATATTAATCTATTCTTGGTGGGGTTTCTTCCTTATATTGGTTTAGTATTTACTTTAAATACCTTAAAGTATTTCATCTTTAAGTGAAGGGCAGGGCAGGGGTATAATACGAAACCTAAACCACATTGGCGATAGAGAGGGGAAAATACGGCAAGCTAGCTACTTGGTGGTACCTATTGATAATCCATGCGAAACATTTGGTAAAGCTAATGTTTTTTCACAACTTGGAAGGACAATGCGTATACTCCAGAAGAAAGCAGTCTGTGTAGCGGTACAGACTCTTAAAGGAACTTAGCTTTCAATTTATACATGGCCAGAGAGGAAAATGAACCAGGAAGAAACGCTCAGTGGGCGAGACCGAAGATGGTGGCTGAAATCTACAAGGAATAGAATCCGAAGCATTCGAAAACTCCCTCTCAGCTCCAGCTCCTGAGAAGAATTCCGTACTGCTAGGAATCAATTACTGCTGAGTGTTTTTCAGTAGTTTCTTCTCCAAAAGGGTATTTAGTTTAATCCCCTCCCACCTTTTTTCCCCCAATTAACTCATTGCTCACAGGGTATTGGGTATGTGGGTGGAGGGCAAGTGTCCTAACTTGTCTTATTTATGTTATCAGAATGCAAGAGCTCTGTGCTGGTCAAGCGGAGACTATAGCAATCAATGGATCCGATTTGGGGTCAGCTTTTTGGAAATGAGATGAGTCAGTTCTGTTCAAGGGAAGGTGGATGAGCATAAATAATGCAGCTGCCAGAGAGGCAGCCCGGGGGTCAAATCTGCTTGTTTTTTACCAGGACATCTTTTGTCTCTTTTCACTTATCACTGTGGATCAGCTGATGCAAAAGCAAAACTTTCCACTCACAGCAGCTCCTGTTCAAGAGATACAAAAACCGAGTACTGTTCTCTCTCAACCCTTAATTACTATGACCATGAATGCTCTCACCCGCCACTCTTCACTAGCTCACTAATTTTTTTTCACCCCAGCAAACATAGCAAGTAAATTTATTACTGGACCTTCTCCCTTTGCATTTCAAGGAATTCAATTCAATATTCATGTGTTGTTTATTCTTCCTTCATCCGGAGGTCCCACCAACACTCACTTCACCTAGATCACTCAACATGAAATGTTAAGACCCAAATATCAAAGGGCATGTCCATCCCAAAATTCTGAGTGTGCTGCTTGGGGTGAGGAAGAAACCGATGTCTCCAAGGCTCTTTGTGACACGTAAACTCATTACAATCCTAATTCCTGTGTCTATACGGCAGTGTGTCAGCCTTTTACTGAGGTTATTTTGGATTATGATGACTCGAAGGGAGAGTTTCTGGGCTCATTGAAGCTACAAAGCTCTCTGGAGTTTCAGCACAAACAAGCAAGCAATTTGTGATTCCACCATGGTCAGCTTCTTAACTGGTCAGAAAATCTGAACTATTGGGTGTATAATTCCAATATAGACTGATATAAATGAAAATGAGGAAACCCATGACTCACGTCATAAGGCATCTGGAAAGATGGCAGCCATTATGCTGATCAATTTAAAAACTCATATGAATACATGAAAATTGAATTTCTAATGCTTTAGATGTGCCTGCACTTAAAAAATTCTGATAGTCACCCTGGTTAATGAAGTAGGCAACTCAGTTATTATTTGTTGTTCTTAGAGCCATTGCCAGGGGTCCTATTTGCTATTTTCTTTTTCAAACTTCATATCCCGAATTCAAAATAATAGAATAGCCAAGGTTAATTTATATCCAAATCATCTTGGAAGTCTTCTCATTATCTGCTAGAGCATGGAAAAAAAGGTGCTCTTTCTTTTTATAAGAGGAGGGATAATAGAAATAATTAGTATTTACCCTAACTTATGAATTCTATACAATTTAGTAACTCCACACTATTATAAGAGGTGATTTAAAAAATCCATTCTACAACATTGGGAATATTCCATCTTCTTAGAAGTTAATTTAACTTATTATACAAACCCATTTTAATGATTCTACACAATTCACATTGAGAAGAGATGTACTTGTATTCATTCACAAAGACAATGGATATCTAAAAGACTTTTATCTTAGAAAGAATTTGTGTTTAGGTTACATATAGAAAAACTGTAATACCACTTAAGGCAAAAACCAAAGGCTCTAGAAACTTTGTCAATAGTCAAGTCATCCCTAATGTGGTCTTAATCAATATAATTATTAACTAAGTGCTTATAAATTGATATACATCATAACTCAATGGTTTGATTTCACATATTCTGGTTTTATGGGTTCTTATAATAGTCTTAGCTCCTTAGATTATTTCGTTTTTTTTCTTCACACTGACTGAAAGGACTTTTGTATCTCCTAAACATCCAAACATAAAAAGTACCAAATAAAGATCATATTGTAGACTTAGTTGTGTGTTCGTTTTTGCTTGTTACTTTAGAACAATTTCAAACTGGCAAAAAAGTCAAAGAACTGTTTTTAATTGAACAATTGTAACGTCATTTGTGGACACGATGCTCTTCCAAACATCTCTGGGCGCACACTGGATAAGCAGGGACGTTCTGTACACAGCCAACACAGAAGTCCACACCAGGTGAGGGACACGGAGGTAATTAATACTGTCATGTGATTCTCAGACCCACCTAGCTTCTGCCACTTTTCGGTGTCTTTTGGGGGAAGAGACCCCAGTTGATAATCACAAATCACACTTAGCTGCCATCATCATTTCCATTATCTTCAATCTCGATTACTTCCTCAGTCTTTCCTTGACCATCACACTTCGGTGCTTCTGAAAGGCAGAGGCCAATTACTCTGCACACTATTCCCCAATTTGTGTGTTCCTGGTGGTACCTCATATTTATTTACATTCAGGTTATATACATCTTTGGCAGGAATATTTCAGAAGGGATCCTGTGCTCTCACTGCATCTATCCAGTAGAATACAGTCAAGATCTATCCAATATTTTTAAAGATATGATTAAAATGTAAATCAATGGACTTTGAGTAAACCAGATTACCTTTCATAATACAGGGGCACCTCATCTTATCAGCTGAAGGCCTTAAGAAAAGCAATTAAGGTCTCTGAGAAATAAAACACAATTTTACCTCCAAACCACCTTCATATGTAAGACACAACACTGACTATTCCTTGTTTCCAGCCTGCTGGCTGGTCCTAAAAATTCCAAACTGCCAATCACATGAGCCAATTCACTAAAATCCCTCTCTCTCTCTCTTTCTCTCTCTCTCTCTCACCACCTTCTGAGATGGAGATATCTCTCTATCTATCTATCTATCTATCTATCTATCTATCTATCTATCTATTTATCATCTATCCCACTGGTTCTGTATCCTTGGAGAACTCTTGCTTATAATACTGTTTATGACATCTTTTCAGTCAGCTGCCCCTACTCCCCTCCCTAACACTCACCAAAAGGGTGGAATCATTTCTCATGACAGCAGCCTTCCCCAGTATAGGCTGACATCATTAACATAAACAACCACCTGGTAGATTATACCAAACTACTGAGTAGGATTTCTCATGGCTATTTTGTTACAAGCTAGAAGACTTACTTATATAAGACCTTTCAAAGAAAATTGTTATACTTTACAGCGTAACCAACATTTTAAATTTGCTTGTACATAGGTTTAATCAATAAAATATACAATTTTATTTTTACAATGAACTTAGGCTATGTTCAACTCATTTGTTATATTTAGAAAGGCTATAGCTGCAGTACAAGATTTAACTAACTATAATGTTTGTCACATTTTCATCCACTGTGGAGATGTGTATGGTGTGGTCCCTTCTTTTTTTATATTTTTTAACTTTTTCAATGTTTATTATTTTTGAGAAAGAGAGAGAGAAAGAGAGAGCAAGCAGGGGAGGGGCAGAGACAGAGGGAGACACAGAATATAGAGCAGGCTCTGGGCTCCGAGCTGTCAGCACAGAGCCCAACATGGGGCTCAAACTCACAGACCATGAGATCATGACCCTAGCTGAAGTCGACCCCTTAACCTACTGAGCCCCCCGAGTCACCCCCTAGATGTGGTCCCCTCTATTAGAGCATACTACTGAACGTGTTATAAGCCACAATTATGATAACATTTATCTATAAATATTAATTTATATTTTCTATTAATAATCCTGTCTTTTGAGAAGCATAGGCATTACCATCATATTTGTAAATATGGCATAAAATTTTAACTATAAAAATGATTCGTTTTGTTTGTTCATTAAGTTATGTAGCATAAAATCTTTGCTGATGGTACGACTTCTTTAAACAAGAATCCCCTTAAACTCGATGCCCCCCCTATGGCTGAGCTCACTACATTTTTCTATTCTGACCTACTCTGTGCGTTGTTATAACAATCTCTGAATTTGGAGATGCTACCTTAAAAATAATCACAATTACTCAGGATGTGTACCTACTGGTTTCTGGCATTTATGTCAAGGTTATATCAACCCACCGTGAGGGCATTGGCAAGAGAGGAAGTGGTCTGCTCTCTACAAATATTTTGAGTGTCTTTGCTTCCATACTCCCTGGTGGTATCTTAATTGACCAAATATTCACTCATTGATGTGCTCACTGAAGTGTTTCTCTTCCAGAAGGTGTAAGAGATTCTCGTTTCCATTGTTTTATGTGTGGATGACTCCTTTGGGATCACTGAATGAGAACACATAAATGTCCTTTTTGAACGCAACCACAAAATGAGTCTGTACAGACGCTCAAACAGGGAATCTGATCTACCATAAGGGTGATTGGACAGTACAGTTACTATAGGTCATTTATTAGCAGAGAAATTTAGCATTCGTATGATGGCCAACAACTCCTGTTGAATGTGGTTAAATGTTCTAGGATAACTAAAGAAGTCTGGAAGTAAAATGAACCAGGCAGCTCTTTGACATTGAGCAAAGTGATCCTAGGGACCTACTCTGGGGACTTGGCGTGGTAGGTAGTCTGGGCTTATTCCACAAATATTAGTAATGATGCTTTTCCCCTAAACATGCTGGCATGGCCTGCACCCCATCAAGCTATATATTTGGTGTTTCCCTATTAAAAAAAGGGGAGCAGCTCTGATAGACTTAATGGAATCCTGTGCAAATGACATATGGAAGTAAAGACCTAATTTAGGTGAATGTGAAAACCTCAGGATTTGTGTATCCACAAATCTGTGTCCGTTCTGTCATCCCAGCATTTGGGTGGTGCTAGAGGTTGGCTTGCAAAAGGAAAACCTTTCCATCGACCCCAGTGCTGGCCTGGAAAATACCAAAACCAAGTGCCCTTTTCAACAAAAATGTGGCTCACCAGGTGCCCCTGTCGTGAGTGACCCCAAACAGTTTTGGGCGTAGTAACAGCTCCATCTATTAGTCACCTGAGAACTACGCCCCCATAAACAGAAGGCCAGACCCTAAGAACCTAATTGACTGACGAAACACTGCACTATACCGACCTGCTGACTCGCTTGGCCTTTCTGGACTTCTATTTCTCACCATTTCGTTAGCATAAACATTGTGGAGACCTCTTGCTTTTTCCCAGACGTGGACACCTCAGGGAATAATTGGGTGACATGGGGTTCTCGTCAGTGATATGTAGGTGATGGCACTATGTGCCTCATTTAGGAAACTGAGACATTGTGATTCCACTTCTTCACACCCTTTCTTACTCCCGTCTGTAGAACCATTGGCCTGTCTGAGTCTGGACATCAACTATGCCAATGGGATCAATCCCCTATCCAATGTCACATAAGAAAAATGGAAAAGACCAGTGCCCGGTGAACAGCGTGACAAGGCTCTCTGCTTGCACCAGCATCCTTGTTCTTCAACAGCTGTAATTTTAGCCTTCTCTGTTATGGAAACTAACCTGTGGACTGTAACCTGTTTACTGTACTGTGGAGGTAATAGGTAGAGAAGCAAAAAAAAAAAAAAAAAAAAAAAAAAAAAAAAAAAACCAAAAAAAAAAAAA
The DNA here is from genome assembly GCF_003009895.1 of Hyaena hyaena. Classification (NCBI taxonomy): domain Eukaryota; kingdom Metazoa; phylum Chordata; class Mammalia; order Carnivora; family Hyaenidae; genus Hyaena; species Hyaena hyaena. The sequence continues at coordinate 2,205,574 of NW_024080733.1, read as the reverse complement.
AAAAAAAAAAAAAAAAAAAAAAAAAAAAAATCCCCAATATTTTCCACATTGATGAATAATGTCAATCCTCAAAATTCAGTAAAATAAATTTAAATCCAGGTAAATAAACAGGTATGTATTCTTTAAACATTGTGATTAAATTATAGGGGAGCATAGAAATTAAAGAGAAACACTAAAATTATTTTTAAAATGATTAACTATAAAGAAATAAAAATTAGGGCTCCTGGGTCACACAGTCAGTAAAGCATCTAACTCCTGATCTCAGCTCAGGTCATCATCTCACAGTTCAGGAGTCTGAGCCCCACTTCAGAGCCTGCTTCAGATTCTGTCTCTCTCTCTCTCTCTCTGCCCCTTCCTTGCTCACACTCTGTCTCTTTCTCTCTCTCTCTCAAAAATAAATAAACATTAAAAAATTTAAGAAGAAATAAAAGAATACACTGATAATTAATTTCTAAAAACAACCAAAAAAAAAAAACAAACCCAAAACACTATGAAAATCCAGAGATTAAAAATGACTCTTAGCTTATAATTTATAGTTGTCATTGAAGAACAAAAGCCAAATGAAAGCACTTCCAAGCACAAAATAATTGACAAAATTTGCAGCAATCTCTTGTGATTCAGGAAGAAGAAAAAAGATTGCACAAAAGAAGTCCTGTCATGTAAGTAGAAATTCTGAGTGCATGAACTCGTTAATCTATTTAAATAAAATCAACCACCAAATTTCTAGGGGATAGTCACAATCCTTATTTTGCTAAAATTTGGAATACAAGCATGGGGTATCAATAGTACGTAAGACAAGATAACCACCAAAAAAGACAAGTAGTAGGTAAATTCAAACTTTAGTGGGAGAAAAATAATAAGAAAAATTGAATTATTATAAAAGAGAATTAATATAAAGTCATAAATATAAAACAGAAACAGCAAAATTTAGAAAAGCAGCATAAAACAAAGCAACAGAAATAAATTACAAGATATCCATAAATATAAATGTATACAGTAATAGCTCTAGGAAAAGAAGGACCAAAATTAAGGAGACAGGTTATCACACAAATGAAAGACCAAGTCTACCATCCTATTGGATGCTTTAAGTTATATACCTGAGGGGCGCCTGGGTGGCTCAGTTGGTTGAGCATCTGACTTCGGCTCAGGTCATGATCTCACAGTTTGTGGGTTCGAGCCCCGCGTTGGGCTCTGTGCTGACAGCTAGCTCAGAGCCTGAGGCCTGTGTTTGGATTCTGTATCTCTCTCTCTCTCTCTGACCCTCCCCTGCTCACCTACTCACGCTGTCTCTCTCTCTCAAAAGTAAATAAAATATTTTAAAAAATTATAAGTTATATACCTGCAACATTGTACTTACAGTATTTCCAAACAAATATGAAAGAAGCATTGGCAAATGTATTATCAAATGGTGATTTTTCTATAGTTGATTTTTTTTTATTTTTTTAAGTTTATTTCTTTATTCTGAGAGAGAGAATCAGAGCAGAGGAGGATGGGAGGAGAGAGAAGAGAGAGAATCTCAAGCAGGCTCCGAGCTGACAGCACAGAGCCAGGGGTGGGGCTCAGACCCTTGAACCACAAGATCATGACGTGAGCCAAAACCAAGCCTTGGCCACTTTAACTGACTGCACCACCCAGGCACCCCTCAGATGGGAAATTTTTGACAGCTTCCTCAGCATAACTAATTCTAACCAAGGGGAGTGAAGGAGAAAGGTGACATAAGGGTCACAGAGAAACTGAAGGAAGAAAGAAACACCGAGTAGAGACACCAAGAACAAAGAGATCTTAGGAAAGATTTGAATGAAAACACATTTTAGCTGTGAGGAAGGGCCAAGTATGCATTTCTTAACAGCAAAATGGAGCCAGAAGACAGTGGTAGAGAATTTCAGTGTGCTGGGGGGATATGAAGCCATAGCAGAAATAAGAAATATATCCATGCTAAACAGTTTTCTAAGAAGTGCAAACAAGAGATTGAAACCAACAGACCACTCCTAGTGGCGTTAATAAGAAAAGTAAAAGTTAAATAAGGTTTTTTGATAGAAAATAAAGTGGTTGCAGAAAGCAGGTAAATACAAGGGGAAACAAGAAACCCTTGGCCACATTAAATAATAATACCTAACTCAGTGCTCAGAGAACATAATAGAACATCTCGTTCAGCCAAAAAGAAAAAAAAAAAAAAAGGAAGTTTCCCTCTGGCAAAATCCAAGCAAATTTGCGCACTAAGATACAGGTTGATACGTTATAACCCACAACCCACAGAATAAATTAGGAGTCCTTGCTTCACACTGATACAAAGAAAGAAACAAATACAAAGTTTGAGAGGGAAGGGAAATTACATACTCTCAAAGTCACCCAGCCCAGCCAACTAATTAGAAGGAGAAAAGAGGTAATTTGAGTCAAGTGCTGGAGGAGGTCATCAGTGGGCATGACAGGCAGTTGACCTGTGGCTGGACCCTGGCGACCTACAGTCCTCACCCCCTCCCCATTCTTAGAATGTGCATTCCTCTTGTCTTCCCCCTCCTGGAAGCTGCCCCAAGGGCACAGCCCTGAGAGTGAAGTGATGCTGACACCATCTGTACGGTGCAAGTGACAAAACTCCATTAAGGACTCTAAAATATTTCAGATTTGAGGGTGGGGCAGGGATCTCATCTTGTGGTCCCCAAGACAAACCTCAGATGAAAGTTCCCTTGTTCATGACACCTGCCGCCTGCGCATGGCGGGTGGCGGCCTCCGTCTTCCCTCTCTTCCTACCCCGCGCCCACAGGGATGATCTGACACCATCAGATCTCACCCAGGAGGTCCCCAAGGGTGAGCACCAACAGTTGGCAGTATGGCAACAGGGACACCCTGAAAACCCCAGCTGCCTCAGCGCCCTTGTTTCAGGGACTAAACTGAGTGCATTGCAGCAGAGAGACACCCTGGGGAAGGGAAGGCAGGGGATAGAGGGGTGTTGTGGTGCCTGACAGTGAAACAGACACAGTGTCGTCAGCCTCCCTCCCCCCACCTCTACTTCTAATATGGAGGAAAGTGAGAGCACAGCCACAGGAACCCCACTCAGCAGGGCGGCCCCGGTTCAGGACCCTCTCCTGACGACAGAAAACATTCCCTCTGAGCTTACTGATACAGCTGCCATGTTCCAGAAAAATGCCAGGAGGTCATGCACGTATGGATGGTGTGGCCATGGGATGTGGGGCTCTGGGAAAGGTGCCTGTGGCACTACTCTGACAAGCAGGATATGGAAGGAGTGAGCAATCTCACCACCCACTGCCTTCTAGCAGCACCTTCCTGATGCTTGGGGGTTCAAGGCACTCACTGCCTTAGAAACTGGGTCCTTCTATTCTGCAGCCAGGCTTGACCCGGGGACCTCCTTGGATGTGCTAGACCCAGGAAATCCACAGAGAAGGAGCAGTAAATTCTTAGGAAGCTGGGGATGAGACAGAGTCTGGAGGGAGGCACATTCACTGCAGGCATGGAAGCCAAGATTCTCCAGTTCCTCTTCTAGCACCTGGCATGGGGTGCTGATACCCATGCTGAGCCCAGTCATGGGGCAAGAATTTCATGATGTTGGGCAATTCATTGTTGATCTTGGGAAAACCGAGAAATTCTGGGAATGGGAACAGGTTGTGGGAAAGATCCAAGAAAGAGAGGAAGCTCTCAAGACCAAAAACTCTCCCAATCCATTGGAAAGGGCTGGTAAAAATAACCTAGAAGCAAATTTGGTTTCACTTCCTCGCTATAAGAACCCTACCTGAACATGTAGACAGGCAACCCAAGTCTCGGTTGGCCTTAAAACCTGAACAACAGCTCAGACCTGCCCCATCTGCCGCTACAACCCCGGATGCACCCCCCACTCCAGCAGAGTCTTCAGAAATACAGTCCCATTCAGGGTGAGGACCAAGATTGTCAAGACTAGAAGTAATGCAAAGCCTCATGTTGAGCTCACTACTCTCTTGTCCTCCAGAAGTGAACAAGAGATGGCGGCTTTGGTGGATACTGGAGCTGGATGTACTCTAATATGTAGTACCCCCTTAAGTTTCCTGGTCCCCTTGGTGCCATTGATGATTATGGGGTCAAGCAGTTATGGGCTGGAAGGTCCTTTGACACTGAAAAGTGAGTATTCTTCCCCATAAAAAGATGAGGTTTTTACCTCTCCAATACCAAGGAACACATTGGACACAGGTATCTTACAAGGTCAAACTCTGCAAACCTCTTTTGATGAAGTTGGCCTCCGGCTTAGAGTAATCAAACCAGAGCTGTGGGGAAATGCCAGCTACAAACCAGTAAACCTGCCCCTCACCCCGTGAAGGGTGGTGACGTCAGACAATATAAATTGCCTAGAGTGGGAGGCATCAGGAGACAGACGAAACCAAAAACTGTATCACGTTGGTATTATCAACACTGCCCAAATTGTTTTCAACAGCCTAATATGGTCACTAAAAAGTCCTATGGCCAATGGCGGTTAATGGCAGTAGGACTATTGACACCTGAACAAGGTGGTGCCCCTTCCACGCACGTGTCCAACATTGCCGCCATCTTAGTTCCCTTGGCCATAGTCCTAGGAGGGTTCCATGCTGGGCTGGACTTAGCAAATGACTCTTTCATTGTACCACAGGTCCCTGAGTCACAAGATCAATTTGCCTTCAAGAGGGAGGGGCAACAGTGGACCTTCAAGTGCTCCCCCAAGGTATTGGCACAACCCTACCATGTATCAAAATGACAGCCTAGGACTTACCCCCATTCTCCTTCCCCACATCAGTAAAATGGGCTCAATTATATTGATGGTATAATGTTAGTTTACAGAGACTTGTTTCTGCTTCAGGACACCCTGCAGGCTTTGCTGGAATATTTATGAGGAAGATAATGGGCCATGAACCAACAGAAAATTCAAGACCAAGACATGGCTAGACCATACGTTTTTGAGAGTCACATGTTTGGGTAAGATGCATCAGTGTTGTCCCAGTAATTGTGATTGATAAGGTGCAAACTTATCTCATGCTTGAAAATGTGAAAGAGGTGCAGGCCTTTTAGGGGCTTGGGGTTCAAAAGACTCTTCTCCATGTGGCACAGTGCCATTAGGCCTTAGCCTAGAAAAGGCACATGTGGGAGTAGGGATCAGAGGAACAAGCCAACTTTGAAAAGGCAAAAATACCAAGGAAACAGCTCTCCCAAGTAGGGCTACCATTTGAGTTAGATGTGCCAGTGATTCTGGAAGGTGTGGGTCAGGTGCTGTGGCAGAGACCAGAGGAAAGAGTTCCCCTGGGATTTTGGTCTCAGCTCTGGAAGGAGACAGGAAGCAGATATACGCATATAAGGCACCAGCTCCTGGCGACATACACCATGTTCCTCCAGGTGGAGTCTCTCCCATGTAGTCAGCGGGCTTCACTCAGTGGTCTGACTTGTGATCATTCATGAGCTCTGGCCACTAACCCTTTATGCTGACAGTTGGGCCATTCTTGAGAGATTAACTCTATGGCTTGGACAATGGGAGTCCAAGGAGTGGATGATCATGAATAAGTTCTTTTAAGGCCAAGACGCACATGGGAAGGTATTTGGGTCACCCTCAGGAGCCTGGGGCAGTCCTTGCTGTCTTCCATGTCCCAGTTCATAAGGCACTGACATTTGCCTTATGTCAGCTGACGCCCAGGCTGAGGTCCCAACCCTAACAACTGAGACTTCAGTCGACAGACATAACAGATTGGGTGCATGCGAAGGAAGAGTGGCCATCATTGCACCCAGGTGGATGGCATGTTGCCAAGGATGCCAGAATGCCCTAGAAATCCAGTGACATGGATAATGCAGTAACAGCATGTCCTGTAGGTTCCAAATAATACCATCCACCAGAGTTCCCAACAGGGAAGGGGTGGACAGACTGGTTACAGTGGGCCCTCCCTTTGTGTGAGGGTTCTAAACATATCCTGGTTTGTACTGACATGCCAAAAAGCTGGCATAGATGTGGACCAGGAGCTAGCTAGGGCGAAATCTGTGTAAGAAAGGGACTTGATAATCAAGTGTTCTTCAAGTTGAATCTCAAAGTCATCCCAGACTACTCAGTCTCTACTGCAATCCCCTAGTCATGCTGCAAGCTGGACCAATTGAAACAAGCCAGGCCAAGTGGAACACACACCATTTCAAAAAGGGGTTGGAGGTCCTGGTCTGGCATGTGCCACTTCCAGTCCATCTCCCCACATGTGACAATCCTGCCTTTCCCAGCCATCATGCATGGCATGCACAATCAGGTCAAGTTCCTAAGACTGCCACCCTCCCTCTTCCCTTCTTCTCAAGTCTGGGTGGGCACATTCTGTTCTCCACGTGTACTATCATCGTCACTGCCTTCGTTCCCTCTATTGGCCTAGAAGACATTATAGCACATGTGGAAGACCTTACTAAATTCACCCGGCAAGCCTTGAATGATAGACCACCAACCCTGTCCTTATTGAACACTGAAGGGTCTCCAATGAGAAAAACTGTCCTCCGAAATAGGATGGCCTTGGACATTAGTACTGCCTCTCAAGGAGGCTCCTGTATCATTATCCAAAGAGAATGTTGTCTGTTCATACTTGAGGCATCTGCTACTGTATCATCTTTATTAAATTACATGAGACATGAGGGCAGGAGAGAATACCTTGAGGGATTTGTTCCCTGGCCTAGGGGACTGGATAAATCAGTGGTTCACATCATGGAGCTCTTGGTAGAAAAAGTTGTCACCGATTTTAGGAATCACAGCCTTAATCTGTGTTTTGTCTTGCATGTGTCCAGATTGCTGCTCTGGTAGCTGCTGCCCAAGGCAAGCCTTCTATATAACTTCCCTTGCTTACTACATCTGTCACTTGTCATTGGCCTCCTCTTTCTTCAGTCTCTCCCTGCCATCCATATACAGAGGCTGATTTCAGATCTCACCTGGGAAGTTCCCAAGGAGGTTTTGAACCAAGAGGAAGTCTGACAGCCTCTTGATTAATTAATCACTAATAACTGGGTGAACCCGGTGTGTCACCTGAGAAGATGCAAATGTCCATCAACACTCCACTTACTAAATACGGTGGAAATTCAGAGAACAATGAAAATGAATTAACTACAAATACAGCCAATATGGCGACTGAATTTTACAACTATTTGGATGAAAAACAAGTCACTAAAGAAGATTCATAGATTGATCTGTTGGACTCCATTTAAAACTACTTGAAAAAAGAAAGCCTAACCAAACATATGGGCTTGGGTTTCATAAGGTCAGGATCATAAGGGACAGCAAGAGGTTAATGCAGCTATCTGGCACAGTGTTGGTCTTTGGGCGGAAGAGAGGACGCTGAATAAACTGCACAAAATACTTCATTATTTTAGTGAGGCTGTGGGTTCCATCATGATTACATAATTAATTAAACCAGTTGGTATGTCTGCAATATACCAGAATATGTTTTTGAAAGATTACTTTGCTATTGGATGGATTATTAGCAGCAAGAGTGGAAGAAGGAAGACCAGCTGGAAAGGAACCACCTTAATCCTTCCAAAAGATGATGTTGTATCATTGCTTGACCCCCGGCGGATCTGAGGCTGTGGCACTTCCCCCACCCTCCCCTCAACCCCCTGCAACAGGGAAGCAGCAACCAGCGAAACTGTTAATGGCGGTATAACAAAGCCTCTCAGGGGTAATAAGACCAGATAGTTTCTCTGGATAAAACCACTGTCTTTCTCTCACCTCTCCAACCATATTCCACCCTTTAGCTCTTTGAAAAAAGCTTCTTATCCCTTTTGCCTGTTCATTCTATTTCCAGTTTTGTCTCATCTCCGCCCTATCATCTCTCTCTTTCTCTGTGCTCTTCAACCAGCACTGCATACACCGGCTATTGAATTGTAGCTGGAAAATCTGGTTATATGCTTTAAACCGATCTTTGCCTATCGGCTTTCTTCTTTCTTCCTTTTCTTTTCCTCTTTTTGACTTTTTAATGTATTTTTATTTTCTATCATTCTCCTTCCTTCCTCCGTCTTTTCTCATTACTTTTTAGTTTTCCCTCTTGGTTACTGTGATTGTTGGATTTATCTGTATGTTTGTGTCCCTCTGTTCCCTGTGTGTTTGTCTGTATGTTTTCTTCTCCAGGGCTACCTCAAGAAACAAGACAAAGTACACATGGTGGAGAGTCCCAAATACCACTATGAGTAGGAAAATAAAATAACCAAGATCTCAACAAGAGAGACCAAGAGATACCATTCAAATAACACTTTCTGAAAGGATAGGCCCTGGACAGTCAAAGAGCCTTCTTGGATACAGCAGCGCTCACAGCTGCAGAGAGCATAACAAGTCTTTAAAACTAACAAGAGATAGAACGCTAACCAAAATGACGAAAAAAAGAGCTCTCCTACAAAGAAACTCCAAGAAGAATTGACAGCTAATGAACTGCTCAAAACAGATATAAGCAGCATAACTGAACAAGGTTTTAGAACAATAATGCTAAAATTAATCGCTGGGCTTGCAAAAAGCATAGAGGACCTCAAAGAAACTATGGCTACAACAAACATGGAGAACAAAAATAGGCATGATGAATTAAAAAATGCGATAAATGAAATACATAATAAACTGGAGGCGTCCAATGCACGGAGTGAAGAGGCAGAAAAGAGAATAAGTGATTTAGAAGACACCATTATAGAAAAACAAGAAGCTGACAAAAAAATAGAGACAAACTGATCCAGGAACATGAAAGAAGAGTTCGAGAGCTCAGTGATACAGTCAAACGCAACAATATCTGTATCATAGGAATCCTAGAAGAGGAAGAGAGAGGAAAAGCTGCTGAAGGAGTCCTAAACAAATTATAGCAGACAACTTCCCCAAACTGGGGAAGGATTGAAATACAAGAGGCACAGAGAACTCCCCTCAGATGTAATTTGAATCGATCTTCTGCATGACATATCATAGTGAAAATGGCAAAATACAAGGACAAAGAGAGAATTCTGAAAGCAGCTAGGGAGAAAAGGGCCCTAACATACAAAGGGAAACCTATCAGAGTGGTGACAGACCTATCTACTGAAACTTGGTAGGCCAGAAAGGAATGGCAGGAGATCTTCAATGTAATGGACAGAAAAAATATGCAGCCAAGAATCCTCTATCCAGCAAGCCTGCCATTCAAAATAGAAGGAGAGATAAAAATCTTTCCAAATAAACAAAAATTGAAAGAATTTGTCACCACTAAGCCAGCCCTACAAGAAATCCTGAGGGGGACTCTGAGGGAAGAATTGCAAGGAACGAAGACACCAGAGACGTCACCATAAGCATGAACCCCACAAAGGACACAATAACTCTACACCCACATATTTCAATAATAACACTGAATGTAAACGGGCTGAATGCTCCAGTCAAAGACATAGAGTATCAGAATGGATAAAAAACCAAAATCCATCTATTTGCTGTCTACAAGAAACGCATTTTAGATTGGAAGATACCTTCAGATTAAAAGTAAGGGGATGGAGAAATATATATCATGCTATGGGAAGTCAAAAGAAAGCTGGAGTATCTATACTTATGTTGGACAAACTGGACTTTAAATTAAAGACAATAACAAGGGGTGAACAAGGGCATTATATAATAATTACAGGGTCCATCCATCAGGAAGAACTAACAATCATAAATGTCTACGCACTGAATATGGGAGCACCTAATATCTAAAACAATTAATCACAAACAGAAACAAGCTTATAGATAAGAATGTGCTAATAGCAGGTGACTTTAATACTCCGCTTAAAGCAATGGATAGATCAACCAGACAGAAAATCACTAAAGAAACATGGACTTGAATGACACAATGGACCAGATTTATCTGACAGATATATTTAGAACTCCGCATCCTGAGGCCAAGGAATTCACTTTCTTTTCAAGTGCGCATGGCACATTCTCCAAGATAGATCATATATTGGACATAAACCAGCCCTCAATAAATATAAAAGAATTGAGATCATGCCATGCACACTTTCAGATCATAATGCTTTGAAACTTGAAATCAATCACAGGAAGAAGTCTAGAAAACCTCCAAAAACATGGAGGTTAAAGAACACCCTACTAAAGAATGAATGGGTCAATCAGGCAATTAGAGAAGAAATTAAAAAATATATGGAAACAAATGAAAATGAAAATACAACAACCAAACTCTATGGGAGGCAGCAAAGGCAGTCCTAAGAGGAAAATACATTGCACTCCAGGACTATTTCAAGAAATTAGAGAAAGCGAAAGTGCAAAATCTAACAAGTCGCCTAAAGGAACTAGAGGCAGAGCAACAAGAGCACCCCAAACCCAGTAGAAGAAGAGAAATCGTAAAAATCAGAGTAGAAATAAACAACAGAGAGACCAAAGACACAATGGAACAGATCAATGAAACCAAGAGTTGGTTTTTTGAAAAAATAAACAAAATTGACAAACCTGTAGCCAGGTTTCTCAAAAAGAAAAGAGAGAGCACCCAAATAGATAAAATCATGAATGAAAATGGGCTTATTATAACCAACCCCTCAGAAATACTAGCAATTATCAGGGAAAACTATGAAAAATTATATGCCAACAAATTGGACAACTTAGAAGAAATGGACAAATTCCTAAACACACTCACTACCAAAATTCACACAGGAAGAAATAGAAAATCTGAACAGACCCATAACTCGTGAAGAAATCGAATTAGTTATCAAAAATCTCCCAACAAATAAAAGCCCTGGACCTGATGGCTTCCCAGGGGAGTTCTACCAGACATTTAAAACGGAATTAATCCCAATTCTTCTCAAGCTATTCCAAAAAATAGAAATTGAAGGAAAACTTCCAGACTCATTTTATGAAGCAAGCATCACTCTGATTCCCAAGCCAGACAGAGATCCAGCAAA
>NW_024080733.1:2002430-2192492 GCF_003009895.1 Hyaena hyaena | reverse complement strand
GGAGAGGGAGAGAGGCAAAGCATGAGAGACTCTTGAATGCTGAGAACAAACTGAGGACTGATGGGTGTCGGGGGGGAGGGGGGAGATGGGCATGGAGTAGGGCACTTGTGGGGATGAGCACTGGGTGTTATATGGAAACCAACTTGACAATAAACTATTTGTAAAAAGATAATAATAATAAATAAATAAAAGTTTCCACCTCTCTTTTATCTGATAAAAGGGAGCAATGGGAGATTGGAGGAAAGAGAAGATATTTACAAATTTTTATCGTTTTCATCAATTTCAAACAATTATTTGATTCATCCAAGTCCTTGTGATTAATATTAACTGTAAACTTTATCTTGCAAGAAATTTTCAATGACAGTAGTTCTCAAAGTGCTGTTGAAGGACGCCTGGAGGGCTACGAGACCTTTTTAATGAAGTCAAAATTATTGTTACTAATACTAAGATGTCATTGAAATTTTCCCACTCATTCTCTCGTGAATTTGCAGAGGGATATTCCAGAAGCATACTGAGGTGTGGTGATGCCATTGCTCTGATGAGTAGAGGGATTTATATTTGTGCGTTCTAGTGCTTTCATTGTTAATACAGTAAATACTGGTAGGTGTAACCTACATTAACAAAATCTCTTTAGGGTCCTCAATCATTTTAAGTGTAGAAAGAGTCTTGAGGCGAAAGTTTTAAGAAATATTGTTTTAGCTAAATTATCTTGTCCTTAACATTATGGAAAAGTTTATTTCTTTAAGAAAAATGTTTCTTTCAGTTAATAAATATTGTATATGAAAAATCTAAAAGGCAAAGCCTTATTTGAAACACTAATGTCTAGTCATCACATGTTTTTTCGTAAGACAGCTTATAGAAGCCTCCTGTAATGTTTATTTTACAGGATCCAATATTAATTTTTGCAAAAGGTCTATTGGCTTTTTATGGAATCATTTTCATGAGGATTCTCTGCTGCCACACTTTAGTATGTTTGCACGCAAATACTCAAGTGCCACCTTGACTATGAACACTGTATTTTAAATGATTAAACCAATGTCATCTCCACTTAACCTTCCAGACCCCTAGATCCCCTTTCCCTGACCTATATTAGATCCTCTTTCCCTGACCTATATTGTCCCCCAAACTATTGCCACTTGATATATCACTGTTTATGAACCAAAAGGTGGATGATTGCTAGACACCAAATCTTCCAGTGCCTGATCTTGAACTTCCAGGCTCAAGAACTATGAGAAATAGATGTATGTGCACAAATGAATAAATGTTTACCCAGGCTATGGTATTTTTGTTAAAGCAGCCAGAAAGGATTAATATAGGGCCACACTTTCCTCGTTGTTGTGTTTTGTGTGAAAACTGGACATTTGAATATTATAACATGGCTGATCTAGAAATTAGACTCTCTCCTCTGCTGTTTGTGATTTCTTTTTTATTTGCCAAAACATGTTGTGGTCAATTGGGTTAGTTATTGCTGCAATTACGTTTGTAGAGACTATATTCCTTGTTGTGTGTTTATTATCATTCGTCTCTGTTTCTTAGAGTCCATTCATTGAGGTATTTGACACAGATTTCCTTCATTTCCAATGAAATCTGTCTTTGCAGATTGGCTGTGCAATTGAGGTTCTCTTTCGACACTTACCTAGGCTAGTGCTGAGCCCAAGGACAACCCACGTGAATACTTAGGGTGCTCTAAGTTCTTTTCTGAGTATACCTCTTGCCCTAGGTATATGCATGACTTTTTAAAGTCCCTGATAGGCTCTATGTGATTATTTTTGAATGCCCTAACTTCCCAAAGAAACTTCTTTTTGCAAATTTTGATTTCAGGCTTAAGGCAAACTGTTCCTTGTCTCAACTGTAATTTTGTGCTATCGGCACCTTCACAGTGTTCATCACCTAACAATTCTGTACCCAATTACAATATGGGAGGTCCCCACACCTACAAGCAATTTTCAGACACCAGCTGGCAAGGGGGGTCCTACCATTCAACCCAATCTGATACGATCTACCCAGAGATGGCATCAGACCCCACAGGGCACAGCCCTGTAACTAACCACCACCCACGTGAGACATCAACCAAAAATTCAGGTTGTCACCTTTGCCTCTAACCAACAGTCTATTGCTTGGAGGTTCCCAAGCCCACTTTCTGTGGTTGGATTAAGGTGCTCAAACTGCTCACAGAACTTAGAGAAACATTTTACTCTCTAGTTCACTGGTTTATTGTAACAGGCTATAACTCAGGAGTAGCCAGATGCAAGGAAGAACAGGCCATGAGTGAGAAAAGGGCCCCCTCCAGAGTGCCACTCTCTCTACGTGTTTAACAACTCAGAATCCGGTCCTGTCCTTTGAGCTATTTATGGAGACCTCACAAATGATTAAATCATTGGCCATTGGCATTGAATTCTATCTCCATTCTCTCACACTTTCCCTGGGGCCAGGGGGTGGGACTAAAAGTTCCAAACCTCTAACCACTCGTCGTCTCCACTGCCAACCAGCCTCCTCAGGTGAGTCCCAAATGTCATTGACATGACAAAAGACACTTTAATTGCTCTCCTCACTTAAGAAATTCCAAAGGTTTTAGTTTTGTGCCCAGAATAGCCAAAGACCAAATATATATTTCTTATTATAAACCACCATATCACACCCCTTACAGTACTTTTGAGCAATGGAAACTGCTTTTCATGCATAAGTGAGTTCAGAGCTACGCAAACCAGAGATGGAATTTGGTGTCAGTTCTTCAGGTAGCTTCCAGACAGGTTAGAGAAGACATAAACAATACTTTGCTAATGAGTTCTGCTCTTCTGCCTCTGGAAATAAAGACCAATTTCCCACTCTGGGAACATGGATCAACATCTTTTTTTTTTTTTTTTAACTTAAATTCAAATTAGTTAACATACAGTGTTGTCTTGGCTTCAGGAATAGAACCCAGTGATTCACCTCTTCCATATGACACCTGGTGCTCGTCCCCGAAAGTGTCCTCCTTAATGCCCATCCCTCATTTAACCCCCCCCCCCCCCCGCTTCTAGCAACCCTTCTTGTTCTCTGTATTTAGGTATCTCTTATGGTTTGTCTCCTTCTCTGTTTTTATTTTATCTTATTTTCCCTTCCCTTATGTTCATCTGTTGAGTTTCTCAAATTCCACATATGAGTGAAATCATAGGTTATCTGTCTTTCTCTGACTTATTTTGCTTAGCATAATACCCCTCCTGTTCCAGCCACGTTGTTGCAAATGGCAAGGTGTCATTCTTTTTGATCGCCAAGTAGTATTCCATTATATATATACACACACACGGAATTATATTATATATTATATATATCATATATTATATATACACATTATATATTTTATATATAATACATATACATTATACATATATGTATATGTATATACATATGTATATATGTATAATATATATATTATACATATATATATATACCACATCTTCTTTATCCATTCATCAGTCTATGGTCATTTGGGCTCTTTCCATAATTTGGCTATTGTTGATAGTGCTGTTATAAACGTTAGGGTGAATGTGTTCCTTCGAACCAGCATTTTGGTATTTTTTGGATAAATTCCTAGTGGTGCAATTGCTGGGTCAGAGGGTAGTTCTATTGTTAATTTTTTGAGGAACCTCCACACTGTTTTCCAGAGGGGCTGCACCAGTTTGCATTCCCAACAATGCAAAAGCGTTCGTTTCTCCACATCGTCGCCAACACCTGCTGTTTCCCAGCATGGGCCGACATCCTTAAGACCGGTGCCAAACCAGGGATAGGGTGGGGCCTGACAAGATTAAAAACGGCACAAGGCTTTCATACCATTTTCACCCTCCCTTTTCCTTCATTCAGTATTTGCTTGGTTGCGATAAACCTTTGACCGTTTTCTAGAGTTCTGACAAAATTGGTTCTGAGAGTTTCTGCTTGTTTTTCAACGTTTCTGTGGCAGGATTGAGTCTCAGAACTGCCTCCTCAATCGTTTTTCTGACACCACTTTGCTAGGGATTTTTTTAAGGAGTTTATTCTCCTGGGTCTTGCAAGGGAACTGGGGTTGGAGAAGGTAACACAGGACCAAATACCATGATGAGTTTTACCAAAAGTAGATGTTTCACAGATACCATGTGCACTTCTTTGGGGAATTTTCTTGTGGGGATTCCGCTTAATATAGGATAACAACATGATTGTTGCAAAACGAATGACCAGGTTTAGGATGAATATAACTGGCTATGGTGCCTCAACTTCCTAAGGGAGCTTCCAAAAGTCGCCAAACTCTGTGAGCCTGTCTTCCCTAAGACAACGGTGATCATAATTACCTAACATTCTTCTAAACATATGCTGGAAATGATAAAGAAAAAAGAAACTGGGAGGGTATTAACATATAATGTTCTCTTAAAATAATTTATAAAAATAATGCCAATGGTAATACTCTTTTACCTAAGTATATTGCAATTTCTATCATATCACTTCCTTTATCAAACTTTTCAATTTTTTAATGTTTATTTATTTTTGAGAGAGAGAGAGAAAGAGCACAAGTGGGAGAGGGGCAGAGAAAGAAAGAGACACAGAATCTGAAGCAGGCTCCAGGCTCTGAGCAGTCAGCACAGAGCCCTACATAGGGCTCGAACCATGAGATCATGACCTGAGATAATGTGAACCGTGAGATCATGACCTGAGCCAAAGTTGGAGGCTTAACCTAACGAAGGGTGCCCCTTTACTTTTCAATTTTTAATATCAAAGTGACTTTGTTGCAATCACACAGCATTTTCAGGGAAGGAATCTTGCCCACTTACTGAAATGTCTGTAAGGAGAAGAAAGAAATACATAGAAGGAAAAAAAAAAAAAAACCAGTGGATCTGTCACCAAATCTATGAGTCCACTGGTTTTTTCACACATTGACTTTATCTTCCTTGGGTGCTCACAACTAAAAGAAGAAAAAGAGGAACTCAATAATGTCAGCATCTGTGAATTATTTAGATTTGGTTCAGAAAAGTTCCCTTTATTGCATTTAAAAGTGTTCAGAGAGCTTCTCTCAAAAAGTCTTTGCATTTAACTAGACAGTTTGGATGTCTGAGTTTACATAGGGTGAAACATCCCCTTGCCTATGGAAGGAAATCAAAGGTAAAGGAAATTTGCTCATAAAATCTGTAAGATAAAAATAGCCACAAGACAGTTTCAATGCAGTAAAAATACAGTCTGAGGTTTCTAAATGAGTTCAGTGTATCAAGCATTAAAACAGAAATGCTGTGCCTTTACTGAGCTGTGCATTAGTCAAAGAATTCTCAAACCTGAGCTTTCCAGGAAAAGGTTAGCTTTTTTGGGTTAAAACCTAAAAAGTCACATTTCTAGTTGGCAACTAACATCCTCTTTCACACACTTTGAAACTTCATTAGAAATTTTCAATCGTGTCAAAATTAGAGAGAGCAGTGACACAGATCCCCACTAACCTACTACCCAAATTAACAATTATTTACACTTTATGAATCTGATTTCACCCAGACCCTCCTGTGCCTCTGCCCACACACATGCTCACTCACACACAGAAAATTATTGAGAAGCAAATGCCAGTCTACCCGTAACCATCAATGACTGCTTCAGACTGTTTCTCTTAAAGATTAGAGGTCTGCTCTTTTTTCCAGTTTTTTAAAACAATTATTTATTTAAAAACAAGTTAGTTACCCTACAGTGGAGTAATGATTTGAAGAGTAGAATCCAGGGATTCATCTCTTACATGTGACATACAGGGCTCATCCCAAAAGTGCCCTCCTGAATGCCCATCCCCTTTTTCGCCCATCCCCCCACCCAACTCCCCTCCAGCAATCTTCAGTTTGTTCTCTATATTTAAGAGTCTTTTATGGTTTGCCTCCTTTTCTGTTTTTATCTTATTTTCTTTCTCCTCCCCTCCATTCATCTGTTGTGTTTCTTAAATTCCACATATGAGTAAAATCATATGATATCTCTGTCTCCTATTGACTTCTTTGGCTTAGCATAGCACATTCTAGTTCCATCCATGTGCTTACAAATGGCAAGATGTCATTCTTTTTGATCGCTGAGTAGGATTCCGTTGTATACTTATACCACATCTTCTTTATCCATTCATCTGTCAATGGACATTTGGGTCTCTTCCATAATTTGGTTATTGCAGATAATGCTGCTGTAAACATTTGAGTGCATGTGCTCCTTCAAATCAGCATTTACCCAGGTATCTCGGTAAATACCTAGTAGTGCAATTGCTAGGTCATATAGTAATTCTATTTTTATTTTTTCTGAGTTATATTTTCAATATAACTTGAATACCATTACAACTAAACATAATAATACTGTAGTATCTTTAAATATTCGATCAGTATTTAAGATCCTCCCTTTGGGTCATTTTCTAAGGTTCACATATTATACTTGCTTGATGTGTCTACTGAGGTTATTTTAATTGACCACAGTTTCTGTCTTTCTTTATTTGACTTTGTAGTATATTTTTTAAAGATACCAGTTACTGTTCCTGTAAAATTCTCCACGTCTGAATTTTACAGTCCCACATGTTCTTCTGTCATTTCATATGTTCCTGTGGCACCTGTGTGTCTCATGAACTTGTAGTTAAGTTTATGTTCTTGAACTAATTCAGGTTGATTTTCTTTTTTTTTTTTAATGTTTTATTTATTTCTAGGAGAGAAACAGCATGAGCAGGGGAGGGTCAGAGAGAGAGGGAGTCACAGACTGAAACAGGCTCCAGGCTCTGAGCTGGCAGTCAGCACAGAGCCCGACGCGGGGCTCGAACCCACGAACCGCGAGATCATGGCCTAAGCGAAAGTTGGATGCTTAACCGACTAAGCCACCCAGGCGCCCACAGGTTGATTTTCATAAGAAGGAATTTTGGGGTTATACTGAGTCACAAAAATATAAAGTATCACCTGCAAACTTGAGTAGATCATGGAAGAAGGTTTATATATATATACATTTTTTTTTTTTAATTTGAGAGACAGTGGTCGAGGGGCAGGGGAGAGGGGCAGTGGGAGAGGGAGAATGAATCCTAAGCAGACTCCATGTTCAGCACAGAACTTGATTCAGGGCTCGATCCCACGACCCTGGGATCATGACCAGAACTGAAATCAAGAGTCAGACACTCAGCCAACTGAACCACCCAGGAGCCTCATGGATGAAGGTTTAGATCATAGGGTCAAGACGAAATGTCAATTCAGTGTCTGGGGGAAAATGATGAGAAAAAGGAGGCTGCAAATCTTAGTTCACAAAATCAGAGTTACAAAAGATTACTTTTTTCCCCATAAGTCAGCATAAATTCTGACTTCAAGCTCCCTGTCTCCAGGCTGCAAGAAACATTAACTACCATTTACCAGCAGTTTGGCAGAATGAGAACTTGTAGTCAAAAAGAAAGTTTCTCAGAAAGAGCAAAGAGATGTCATATTTCTGCACATTTGCATTTGTAAAATGAATCACACCCACTCTTGAGCAATGATTCCCTACCTTCTTCACAAATCCCACTCTGCATATTTGCATATGCAAATGCAATTAATACCTAGAAGTGGGACTCCTGGATTTCAAAGTTTATGAATCTAAATATTTAAGGACTGTATTTAATTCCCTCCTGAAAAGTTGCTCTGGCTTACACTTCCATAATCGTTCCCATTCCTGGAAACAGCGTTCATTGTCAATTTTTTTTTAATGTTTATTCATTTTTGAGAGACAGAGTGTGAGTAGGGGAGGGGCAGAGAGAGAGGGAGACACAGAATCTGAAGCAGGCTCCAGTCTCTGAGCTGTCTGCACAGAGCCTGACATGGGGCGCGAACCCACAAACTACAAGATCATGACCAGAGCCAAAGTTGGATGCTTAACCAACTGAGCCACCCAGGTACCCCTCATGGTCAATTTTTTAAGCGGAAAAGAAATTATGAACGCCAGTTTCCTTAACACATGCAACCTCATTGTATTATCATAATCATCCTGTGAGTTAAGCAGGCTACTGGGAAGTCACTATGGAATGCCACACAACTTCAGATAAGAAACTGTTGTTTGGACTTGAACACGTCCACCTCCCAAACTGGTCCCCTTGGCAATGACTGGGCTTCTCCCCGAGGGGCAACTGCAGAGACGTGGCTTTCAAATGATAGCACACACAGATGAGGTTTTTAGCAATTGCTGAGAAGTAACAAGGTTTAAGTGTGTTGGTTTATAGATCTTTACGGTGTGGGGATCCTGAAATAATGGCGAGAATCTAAATGACCTTTATCTGAACTTCCAGATGGGGGACTTATTTCAAGAATCAAAATCCCACATAACAAAACTTTAAGAGATTTTCATCTAACATATTTGCTGGCCAAGAAAGTTGTGTGTGTGTGTGTGTGCGCGTGTGTGTGCGTGTGTGTGTGTGTGTTTAAAATAGTTTATGCTTTACTCCCTCAAGGCTGCGACTCCTTTTTCAGTTACTTTTTGAAATGAGTGTTTTTGGAAGAACTTCACCCTGTTTTTCCTTAGTTGTCCCTACAAAAAAATAAATCACTCTTCCCCAGCAAGTTCCGCGTTGCATTTGTGACAAATTTCCAAACCTGACTCACTGAAAAATAGGAGGGTTTATTTTTCTTTCCCTTTTGTGAACGAGGCATTGAGTCAGAAATTGCCTTCAGTGACAAATTCCTTTCATCCCTAATCCCTCATAGAAATACCGTAGTGAACTACAAGTGACAGAGGGTTCAGAGAAACAGGTGCCCTCAGCCTTATACATAAAACCTATCTTGAAATATAGAAGTAACACAGAAATGCTTACTCCGCAGCTTTTTTTTTTTTTTAATTGGGCTTAAATGGCTTAGGGCATGAAACAAAATACAATGGTATTGAGTCTTCTAATTATTTCATTACCTATAATTTGCCCAACATACCATTCACCCACTTAAAATGTGTAATTCATGGTTTTTGGTAAATTACATTATTAACTTTTAAAAATTGTCATACAATGCATACAACATAAATTTGTCAGTTGAACTGTTTTTCAGTGTGCATTTCAGAGGCATTAATTACATTTATAATGTTGTGTAATATCACCAATAACCATTTCCAAAACTTTTTCATTTGTTCGGAACAGAAACTCTGGTACCTTTAAATATTAATTCCTCATCTGCCTGTACTGTAATTTCCATTCCTAGAATTTGCCCATCTAGGTACTTCACACAAGTGAAATCACTTATAAGTTGTGTTATAATGTGTTTTGTTTCCATTCATCTTCAGGTCTTTTCTAATTTCCTTTTTGATTTATTCTTTGACTTATTGATTGCTTAAGAGTCTTGATTTCCACACATTTTTGAACTTTCCACTTTTCCTTCTGCTACTCAGTTCTAATTTCATTTTGCTGTGGTTGAAGATGTTTTTTAAAATTTCAATCTCTTTAAATGTACTAAGACTGATTTGTGGCGGCCCCTGGGCGGCTCAGTTGGGGAAGTGTCCAACTCTTGTTTTCAGCTCAGATGTCAGAGCTCCGTGTCAGGCTCTGCTGGCAGCTTGGAGCCTGGAGCCTGCTTCAGATTCTGTGTCTCCCTCTATCTCTCTCTGCCCCTCCCCAACTCGTGCTCTCTCTCTGTCTCTGTCTCTCTCTAAATGTTTTTGATGTTTTAATGTTTTTGATGTTTTATGTTTATATTTAAAAAAATTTTAGACTGATTTGTGGCCTAAAATGTGATCCATTTTGGAGATTGTTCCTTGTGCATGAGAAGAATGTATATTCCACTGTTGGGGGTAGTGCTCTGTTAGGTCTGATTGGTTTGTAGTGTTGTTCAAGCCTTATTTCTTCAGTGACCTTCTATCTGAATATTTTATCCATTATCAAAAGTAAGGCACTGAAACACCCACCATTATTATGTGACTATTTCTCCCTTCAATTCTGTCAATTTTTGCTTTGCATATTTTGGGAGTCCTATCTTAAAAGTATATATGTTTATAATAGTGTAACTCCTTGCTCCATGGACCTTTTGTCAACATACAATGCCCTTTTTGTTTATTGTAAATCTGCTTATTCAGAGTCCATTTTGTCTCACAATAACACAGCCACCACTGCTGTCTTTGGTTACTCTTTGGAGAGAATACCTTTTTCTATCTTTTTACTTTCAATCTTTTTGCCTCCTTACACCGAAAGTGAGTGTCTGGGCATCCGACTGGCTCATTCGGTTAAGTGTCCACTCTTGATTTCGGCTCAGGTCATGATCTCATGGTTTGTGAGTTCAAGCCCTGCATTAGGCTCTGCATTGACGGTGTGGAGAATGCTTGGGATTTTCTCTCTCTCTCTGTCTCTAAAACTAAATTTTTAAAAAAAGTAAATGTAAAAAAAAAGTGAGTCTCTTAAATGTAAAAAAAAAAGATCCAAAAATGGATCTTGGCTTTTATATTTTATTCCAGTCTATCAATATATAACTTTCAATCACAGAATTTGATACAGTTCAACTTAATGTAATTATTGATAAAGATTTACATCTTTCAGTTAGCTTTTTATTTTCCTTATGTCATATATATTTTTCTTAATTTCTCCATTTTGACATTTTATATTTTCTTGAGCTTTTGTGGTAGCTTATTTTGAATCTTTCCTTTATCCTGTCTTGTATTTTTTGTTTTTAGTTATTTTCTTAGTGGTTAATGAGAGGTTTACAATTGACATCTTAAGCATATTAATAATCTAGTTTGACTATCATCAACTTAATTTTAATCGTATACAAAACACTCTTCCTGTATATCTCCATGCCTCCCCCTTTATTTTATTATTTTCACAGATGATGATACCTTTATGTATTATATAGCCATTAATATTGTCATAATCTAACATCTTCATCTATTTCAAACTTTTCCTTTAGAAGTATTCCAAAGCTTCCTGGCAGTAGGTTTCAAAATTCTTTCAAGTACATATTTCATTTTGTCTGTAGCTTCTTAAACTGTTAAGTAGAATCCCATGCATAAATTTGACTTTACTCCATGAACAAGTTATTTTATCTCCCATTACATGGGAGACAACATAAAGCCTGGGACATAAAATGAAATCGCTGTGTTGCCCATTGCATTAATATTCTTCTTAGGTTGAGAAGTTTTCATTAAATCTCCAAACAATCAGGAAGATATAAGCAGATGATGGAAAGATGCTACAAGTTATGTGTGCAGAAAAAATGGAGCCATAAAGTATAATTAGAATACAATACCAGCCCTGCATCTTCAGGACCTGATGGAAGAGATTAATGCTGTCAAAATTATGAATCCATTTAGAAAACACAGAAACAAAGCTGTAAAAATATGGAACTCCAATGAACCGTTACTGTTTCTTCTAGTTTAATGCATCCTTAGATTGTATTAACTCCCTATGTCCATATTAAATGTTCCTTTCATGCAAAACTATGTGTTTTATTATCTCAACTACTTACTTTTGTAGGATTGGATATTCTCTTCTTACATATCTGTCTGTCTGTCTGTCTATCTATCTATCTACCTATCTACCTACCTATCTACCTATATTAAGTTTATTCATTTATTTTGAGAGAGAGAAAGCACAAGTCGGGGAGGGGCAGAGAGAGAAGGAGAGAGAGAATCCCAAGCAGGCTCTGCACTGTCAGCTCAAAGCCCGATGAGGGGCTCAACCCCACAAACTGTGAGATCATGACCTGAGTCAAAATCAAGACTTGGATGTCTAACTGACCGAGCCACCCAGGTGCCCCTAAATATATTTATTTTTGATCCCAATCCAGATCTGCCCTGATATTCTTACCTAGGACTTAGCAGAGTTCTTCCATGATTGATTCAGTAAATCCACAAATCAATGAGTATATGTACCTCATTCTTATTATTCGAGGAAAAATCCCTGACTCTTTTAAATGCACTGTTAGAATCATATGATTCACGTATTTGCTTTCGTCAGGTTTTCAAATATGCTACAATTCAATCAAAATCTCTAATTGCATTTAAGACTTACAGATGTCTCTGTCAAAGAAAGAAGTTTGATTTTACCAAGAGTGTTTTGTTATTATTGATGCCTTCCAGTAAATTTAATTCAGTGGGACCTAGAAGCATCAGACGAACCTTTGGGCAGTTCCCTTAAGACATCCATATATTATATTGAAAACAAGACAACAGTCCGCAAATGGAGTTACTTATGCTAAATTTCCCGTGACCAAAGCTAGACTTGCCTAAACTCCAGTGTGGATCTCCCAGAAATTGAACCTTAAACCAGTGAATCAGGAATTTCCTGAGCAGGGTTAGTAGGTAATCTGTCTGAGGGACATCTGCCACCCCTGAAGGAAGGTAACGGCGAAGTAATCTGTCTGCTTTTTTGCCTAATACAACTTCTTGACTCATGTAGCTCTTTGGAGCTTCTCTCTATCTGCTAGATTGGAAGCTGCCCAGTTTGTGAGTTGGTGAGGGAAGCCAAAAAGATCTTTGAATTTTGTGGGCTTTTTTTTTTCATTAGCTCGTTCATGTATATGTATCTAATGATGCCAGCTTCATAGGGTTGATGTGAAGATTAAAATATATTATAATGCAAAACATCTAACGCTTGTGATTACCATGATTCAAGAAATGCTGGTTTGGGAGTACCTGTGTGGTTCAGTTGGCTGAGCATCCGACTTCAGCTCAGGTCATGATCTCGGGTGTCATGAGTTCAAGCCCCATGTCAGGCTCTATGCTGACAGCTTGGAGCCTGGAGTCTGCTTCCGATTCGATGTCTCCCTCTCTTTCTGCCCCTCCCCCATTCACCCTCTGTCTCTCTCTCTCTCTCTTAAAAAATAAATAAGCCTTAAAAATAATTCTAAAAAAGGCAATAAAGAAATGTTGGTTTCATTTCTTTCTAGTGATTCTCAGTGCTCTCATGAGTTGATAGCATTTCTGTTTTAAATGGGGGGAGGAGGGTCAGGTAGGTGGCAAGAGGGGGTCATGAAATGAGTGGAATTCAACAGAAACAAAAGGAAAGAAGTGCTTCAGGAAGACATGGGGTTGGAACCGGCTCTTCTCAGTACATGAAATTTCTTGTAAAATTTGGCTGAATGTATGTAGCTAAGCAAATCACAGATGAGTCATTTACATCCTCCATATGGGTCCAAAAATTTATCTTGTTACTCAACACAGTCTTTAAATTATTTGGTATGCTATGCTTAACGCAAAATGTATGGTCTTTTAAGCTAATCCATTAGTCATGGCATCAACATTTGGGAGGAAAGTTCTATGCGATGCTAGCTCAAAGCTATTTTAGAACGTGCAGAAAACAAAACAAAACAAAACAAACAAACTAACAAAAAACCAACAGAAAAGCAGACTGTGTCTGAAACTACAAGGATATATTTTGGGCCAATCATAAGATGTGCAGAATGACAAAATTCCTGTCTTCAAGCCATTTTTCTTGCTATGTTAATTGAATGCCTATCTTTGCACATCGTGAAAACATCCTTGTAAACCTGAAATTAAATCAATTACATTGAATCGAGAAAGAATCAATGCACAGATCTCCAGTGGCAATCACTCCAGAGGCTGAAAGCCCTAAGTTTTAAAACGTCTTCCTTATTTTTCAATGTGTGGGTTAAGGACGGCAACGGCACATTGTTGGGCTTTTTATTTATTTTAAAGCCTGATTTCGGACGTCCATCTGATTCTCTGGCCATCAGCCTTTTAACAAGCTCCCCAAGGTGATAAGTTGGCACAGAAAAGCTTGAGAACCATGCCCTCAACATAAAGAATCACTTTCATAGTGAAACACTATATTCCACTCCTTGACCAGAGCCATGATGCTGGGTCAGGTCATGATAAAGATCGCCCCATAAATTCCCTACATGTTTACATTCGTGTGAGTATATCCTATGACATCTCAATACGATCCTTTCTTTTATATGCCTTAATTGTGTTCTTGTGTTTCCCTTTCTTAAAAATACTAAACACAGCAGCTCTGTGGCTCCTCTAACCCAGTCCCCAGCTGGGCAGTCTTGAATTCGATATCTGCTCTGAGAGGAGACAGTCTCTAATTTGTAGGATACAAGCGTATAGTAAACTTGAGTAAATTCAACCAACTCTCTGAAGTTGCTTCCCAGGCAAATCAGAGCATCCTGGGTTTGAACTGTAATCTAAGACCTGATGGATCATGTTGGATGCAGGGCAGTTGGCTAAGGAGTTGGGATAAGGAGGCGAGACAGAACTTCAACATGGATTCGTATGATGAGATGAGAAAGGTCACGTCCGTCACTACTCATCTCCTGGGTCTGTAACTCGGTACTGACCTCCTCCTGACCATCTGTCTGTAGGGCACCACTACGAGAAAACCTACCTGATCGTTTTCTGTTAGAAAATGCTGTAAGCTTCTCTTCCTCATGACTTCCTGATTTCCTTTTAGTCAACTGCCATTCAAAAGGTCCTCACATTGTTAACACCACATTTATTATTATTAATTATTATTATAATTATTATTATTTAAATTACATTTTAGTCTTTGGATACTTTCTGGCTTACAGATAATTGAATGAAAATGAGAGAGTCCAAATAATCAATCCCTTACCTGCCCCACCTTCCCCTATTCTCAATAACTCGCTTTAATAAGGTAAAAATGTTACCTTATGTTCTCAAATGCTACCAATGAACCAATATTGATACAGTAATATTCACTGAGGTTCACAGTTTACACTTGGGCTCACTCTATGGGTTTTAATAATGTGTAATGACATGTACCCACCACGAGAATATCACGTGGAATAGTTCACTGTCCTAAATATCCCATGCTACCACTAGTCATCCTTTGCACCCTCTCCTCCTCAAAACCCTGAAAACCACTGGCCTCTTTATTGTCTCCATAGTTTTGCCTTTTCTAGAAGATCACAGAATTGGGATCATACAGCATGCAGCCTTTTCCGATTGGTTTGTTACACTCAGTGATACACTTTCAAGGTTTCTCCCTGTCATTTTGTGGCTTGATCGCTCATTTCTTTTTAGTGCGAAATCATCTTCCATTGTCTGGATGGACCATTGTGTGGACAGACGCCCTACTGAAGGGCGTCTTGGTTGCATGCGACGTGGCACTTGTGAATACAGCTGGGAGAAACATCCGCGGGCAGGTTTTCGGGCGAATAGACGAAAGAGCAGGATTCCTGTCTTGTACAGTGTGGTTTGTTTCGTAAGAAACTGACAAGCTGCCCTCCAGGGTGGCTGAGCGCTATTGCGTTCCCACCAGTGATGAGCGGAGACTTCCTGTGGCCCCCCAGCCTCGCCAGCACTGGGTGTTATCAGGGTTCTGGATTTGAGCCGTTCTAGGTATACGGTGATAATCCATTGTTTCCACTTGCCTTTTCCAAATGCCGCATAATGTTGAGCATCTTTTCATATATGAATTTGTCACCTGTAGATCTTCTTTGATGAGGTGTCTCTTCAGACTTCTTGGCCATATTTATTGATTGATTTTCATGCTTTTAACTATTTTTGGGTATATTTTGAGATCCAGTTCTTTGTTAGCTACGTGATTTGCAAAGGTTTCCCTTCCAGTCCACAGCTTGTCTTTTCATGTATTAACAGCGGTGTGTGTGTGTGTGTGTGTGTGTGTGTGTGTGTGTGTGTGTTTTACAGAAGCTTTTAATCTTAAAAAGTCCACCTCATCAATTTTTTCTTTCATGGATTATGTTTTTGGTGTTGCATGTAAGAAGTTATTGCCAAAGCTAAGGTCATCTAAGATCCTATTTTATCTTCTAGGGGTTTTATACTTTTGAGTGTACGTAGAGGTTAATAAACTAACTTGAACTAATTAAATTTGAACTAATAAAAATAAAATTTGAATTAATTTTGTGAAATAAGTAATATCTGTGTCTAAAATCTTTTTTCTTTCTTTTTCTTCCTTCCTTCCTTCCTTCCTTCCTTCCTTCCTTCCTTCCTTCCTTCCTTCTTCCTTCCCTCCCCTCCCCTCCCCTCCCCTCCCCTCTCCTCCCCTCCCCTCTCCTCTTCTCGTCTCTTCTCTTTTCTTAGATGTGGATGTCCAATAGTTCCTGCATAATTTCTTAAAATGACTATCTTTGCTGCTTCTCAGAGGTAAGTTGATATTTGTGTGGTCTATTTCTGGCTCTCTATTCTGTTCCTGATCTATTTGTCATTTTTTTTTTCACCATAATGTCTTAATCACTGTGGCTTTATAATAAGTCCCAAAGTGAAGGGCAATATCAATTCTCTGACTTTGTTTTCCTCCTTCAATAAATGTTGGCTACACTGGGTGTTTTGCCTCTGCTTGTAAACTTTAGAACCATTTGGTTGATGTCTACAAAATGACTTCCTGAGATCTAATAGGATTGCATTCAATGTACAGAGCAGCATGGGAAGAACTGATATCTTGACAAAATTCTCAACACTGTGTATTCATTACATCCTTCCAACAACTAAAATGTAAATTTTGTAAGGCAAGGCTGTGGGTTATTTTTAAACTGTTTTTTTTTTTTTCAATTTTGAGGATTGTTCTATTCCTGCATAGACCCTGACACATACAACATGCTCAATAAATGCCTGTTGAATGATTGAATATCACTTGCTACTTTGGATTTTATAAATCTGTGTATATGTCTAAACTCACTGTGGGTTTGTACATTTATTAAGGACAAGGCTGTATTATATGCCAACATGTCTTCTTCATATATTGCTTAATATCAGTATATATCAGTATGTGTTGAGTTAAAACATTTAGTAAGTAATGAGTTAAAACATCCCTGAATTAAAGAAAAAATGAGTATTGGGGCACCTGGGTGGCTCAGTCAGTTAAGCGTCCAACTTCTACTCAGGTCATGATGCTGTGGTTCATGGGTTCAAGCCTCACATCAGGCTCTGTGCTGACAGCTCAGAGCCTGGAGCCTCCTTTGGATTATTTGTCTCCCTCTCTCTCTGCCCCTCCGCCTTTCACACTCTGCCTCTGTCTCTCTGTCTTTCTCTCTCTTTCTCTCTCTCTCTCTCAAAAGGAAGGCTGGGAGCCTAGGTGGCTCAGTTGGTTAAGCGTCTGACTTCGGCTCAGGTCATGATTTCATGATTCATGGGTTTGAGCCATGGGCATTGAGCTGACAGCTCACAGTCTGGAGCCTGCTTCAGATACTATGTCTTTCTCTCTGCCTCTCCCCTGCTCGTGCTCTCTCTCTCTCCCTCAAAATTAAATAAACATTAAAAAAAATAATAAAAAATGAAAATCTAGTATTTTAAAATACCAAAAAAAAAAAAAACCAATTTGCCAAAACAAAGTGACAATAAGCAATAGCATTGTTTCTATGAGAATAAAGCAAAGCCAAAACATCACAGCATCTTATACATTATTTGGAGGTTGGGTTTTTTACATATTCTTAAAATGATCTGATTTTCTGGTAGCTTCCAAGATAGCCTCTCTGTGAGCACGTTCATACCCAAGCAATGATTTATCATTTCTTTCTAGGGCTCTGCCCTCACATTCCTCTTTCCTCTAATGGCATCTCTTTTAGTGAGACAGCATCCAAGTCAGGAAGTCCAGAAAGACCTGACATCCTAATAACCTTAATTTGTGAAAATGCACTTAAATCTGCATCATGCATCTTGCTTAATAGCTTAATTTCCCCTTTGGGAGGATACCAAATGCTTACTTACTGATTAAAATTTTGGGTCAGGGGGTGGCATGCCTGTGTCCCCCATGGTCCCCGTCCTGTGCCTACGTTTTCCACATTCTCTTGATGTGTCTCTCTCCACGCAGGCGAGGGAACAGACTGAGTGGCCCTGAGCCCTATGAGGTGAAGTCATTGAAAATGGAAAGTGCGGGGTTTGTCTGGTCAGGGAAGGGCCTTTCTGTCGCCAGCTCTTCCGCCATAAACAGATGCAATATTTGCATCAAAAGCAACTTTCATGGCTTCAAATAAAACTGTTACTGCTGGAACATTCTTTCCCTGGCAGCCCCTCCGCACACTCCCACTAATTTCTCCATGGCACTAGGCAGAAAGGAAATGAATGCAATTTGAATATACAAGGAGGTTCAGAAAAGAAGAGGTCTGTTCTGCTTTTATAGAATGTTGGTGTCACCATGTCTACACCTGTGTTTAGAAAAATGTCTCTGACGGGCACCTGGGTGGCTCAGTCGGTTGAGCGTCGAACTCTTGATTTCAGCTCAGGTCGTGATCCCAGGGTCATGGGATAGAGCCCTGCATTCGGCTCTGCACTGACAGCAAGAAGCCTGCTTGGGATTCTCTCTCTCCGCCCCTCTCTCTGCCCCTCCACTACTCGCACTCTCTCTCAAAAAATAAATATGTCTCTGCAACTTATCTCATAGGTGACCCTACATGTGGTTTTACTGCCCTTCGGTCAGCTTCAGTTTTGCAAATTCACAAAATGGCAATATCAGTTACATCATTGGATTTGAGCTCAAAGAAATAATTGATTCAAAACAATGTCATGACTTCGGCACAACAACAAATTGAATATTTGTGACCATCATGTTATGTTATGCGATTGTCACATCTTATATGAAACAATTCAATTTTCCTTAATTCCTTTTGCTTACTTGGATGGAACCGACCTTTAAAATGATGTACTAGTGTTCTAAACTCAGCTCCCTTCTCTTCTCACAGCCTGAGGAGATGCCACCTTCTGCTGAGAAATGACCAAGATCACTTTGATTGTTGAACATGGCACATTGTTTTCATCAATATGGGTTCCCTCCAGCACAGTGCTTGGAAGGGGGTATAGATCTCACACACACACACACACACACACACACGCATGTGTGCACACACACACATCTTGGTACCAGGCTTTGTGTTACAATAAAAGAAGTACAAATCTACATCAGCCAAGCATACAAACATGTATTTTTTTCACATACAGACGCAAAGCATAACTTCCTCCTATGAGCTTCTTAGAATTTTTGTTCTGTGTCATAAGTAAGCTTTTCTAGGAAGCCTTTGGATGACTGGTTCAGTCTAAGAAGAGTACAATGATAATTCGTTGCTGTGTTAGCCAAACATTTAGGTGAGTAAGTCAACAGAAATCAGCTTTAAGTGGGAATCCGGGACCAAATTGAGGTCAAGATCTCAGTGACTACTCCAAAGGTGTGAGAAGGGTGGGCATATTACATTCCAGCATCCATTCACATAAGAGACAGAAGTAACTCTGTCATATTGATTTGTCTCTAATATATCTTAAACTCATTGAAATCATGAAAGACTATTCCTATCTACTGCCATTCTAAACACACCTCCCCTGAAGTTCTAGATCGCACTATGTGAATTGCTTTGGGAACAAAAAGCCCACTGAGAGGCCTTCAGACATTGCCTCTTCATCCCTGGTGTGTCATCCTGACTATCATAATCTAAGTTTGAGCAGATCAGCCGAGGTTCCTAGGTCAACATCATTTGGCCAACAAACGTATCACAGTATAGCCACTTAACTACATTACATTATGCATACTTAAAGTCAATTGTAGACAATAACCAACTCCCCTGGCTTCCATGTGCATACTTAGGCAGAGGACTCTCAGGTGTGGGTCTTTTTCTCAAGTAGAGTTAGTTTTCCATCGCTGCTGTAACGAATTAGGAGAAAGTTAGTGGTGCAAAACACAGACCTTTTATCTTATATCACCATAGGTGGGAGTCCATTGGAGGGCCTCATGGGGTCTCCAGCAGGGGATTCCAGGGCTGTGTCCCTGTGAGTAGCTCCCAGGGAGTCTGAGTCCAGGCCCACGTGGCTGCTTGATCTTCCTCTTAAGCTCCTAATATCTCCTGCGTCTTCCATCATATGTATCAGGTTTGCTCTTCCACCATCCTCTTCCTCTTTCAAGGACCCCAGTGATTAGCCAAGGCCCACACAGACCCTCCAAGACGATCCCCCCAATTTCAAGTCCATAATCTTAATTCCAATGGCAAAGTTCCTTTTGTTCTGAAAGATGACACCTTGACAAGCTTTATGGATTCGATGTGGATATTTTGCGGGCCATTATTCTATCTATTTATGGGTTCCAATACTGAGTCCCACCTCATCTAAGAGTCAGCTGGAAAACCATTCATGAGTGCTTCAGAAGCACCACTCATGAAACTTTTCCAGTACCAAAGTCCTTGACTTCAAACCTCATTCATGCACTTACGTGTATGTGTTTAATCTCAAGCAACAGCTGATCCATTCGCTAACAGGAAGTCAGGAGTATCCTAAAGTCTTCTTCCATATTTGTCCTGATTCCAAAGTCCTGTTGGTTGTAACTCATCAAATATTTCCATTAACACAACTCTTCATTCAGGCCACGGTCAACTGTCAAGATGAAAGGTTTGCAAAGTCCTCTTAACTGATATGCTGGCTTCTTCTTTATTCTCTTTCTGCAATTCACTTTTCCAGATCTGAACCGGCGGGTTCTTTTCTGAAAAGCCATGCCATGCTTACCCTGGAAATTCTGCAGAATGCGCCCCCTTCCTGCTGCCCTTATGATCATGGCCAACGTTTAGTCAGAGCAGCCAGAAGATGTCTCTTGCTTTGACTTCTGAGTACTCCAGGCTCTTTGAATCTCTTGCTCTGCTCTAGTCATGCAGACATACTTAGAATTTTCCAGAGGTTTTATTAAGGATAACATGATAGGTAATGTATTCAGAAGAGTCCCTATGGACCAAACTGTTTCAAATACTTACCTGTGTTAACTCTTTTTTAATTCTGCACGCTTCCATGACACTTTTAATCCCCCTTTATAGAGGAGAGTGAGACACAGAGAATTTAAGTAACATGTCCATGGTCAACAGCTAGTAAAGGGTAGTGCAACATTTCCAGCTCTGTCACGCTGACCCCAGACACTGGGTTCAAAAACTTTACATTGTCTTACTTTCTTTTTTTGTTATTAAAAGTCTTTTTTTTTTTTTAAGTTTACTTATTTATGTTGAGAAAAAGATCAGGGGAGGGGCAGAGAGGAAAGGAGGGAGAGAATCTCAAGCAGGCTCTGAGCTGTCAGCACAGAGCCTGATACAAGACTCGAACTCACAAACCAGGAGATCATGACCAGAGCCGAAGTCAGATGCTTAACCGACTGAGCCCCCCAAGAAGCCCCTACACCATCTTATTTTCTGAAGGAGGGGGTTTCCCACTCCCACTTGATCTAGGTAAGAGCGACATCATGGCTTCATATTCATATTGTCTCCTACCAGAGGACAAGGAAAGCCCCCCAGGGATGGGTTAAGGGTGGCTATTCTTTTGTTTATACTTGATAATAGGTAGAATAATGCCCCATGCTCAGGTGTCCACGTCTAATCCCCAGAAGCTGTGAATGTATTGTCTTGCATGGCAAAGGAACTTTGCAGATGAGTTTAAGGATAGTCAGCCTAAATGGTGAGATGATCCTGGATTATCTGGATGAGCCCAAATTAATCATGTGAGTCCTTCAAAGCAGAGAATCTTTCCCAGCTACAGTGAGAGAGGGAGAGAGAGGGGCAGCAATGTGACGGGCTGACAGCAGAGCCCTTGGCCTCGAAGATGTAGTGAGCGAGGTTTCTCATTCACATCAAGCCTTCAATATCACGAGTATTTTAATTTTTAAAAATATTTATTTATTTTGAGTGAGAGAGAGTGCATGCCAAGTGTGGGAAGGACAGAGAGAAGGAGAGACAGAATCCCAGGCAGGCTCCACACCATCTGCTCCGAGCTTGATGCAGGGCTTGAACTCACGAACTGTGAGATCATGACCTGGGCTGAGATGAAGAGTCAGATGCCCAACCGAATAAGCCACTCAGGCGCCCCCCTATCACAAGTGTTTTATGAAATTCTTACAATATGGGGAGCTACAATTACCTAGCAACACAGGCGAAGCATGTCGTTGGGGATCTGAAACGTTGAGACTGATTAAGTAAGTCCACAGTGTCATTTTCATATCTTGAGCTGCGTTGGTGAAACAGAACAGCTTACTGAGAGCAAGATAAGACAGTTTTGGAAGAAATCTTAGATCTTCCCACCAGCAGGGGACTGAACACAGTCAGGGAGAAATTTTCAGCACCGACAGAGGTGTGAGAGCTTGGTGTGCAAAGCAGTGTCAAGAAATCTCGAGTTCGTTTATTATAGATACCTTTTTCTTATAGATCTCAACTTGAAATACAGTCCCCATTAAACAATTTTGGCTTACTATTGTTTTATAAACTGGAAAACAGCCACGGTACAAGAAAATGCTAACTTTAAGAAAATCCAATGATAAAATCCTAAATTAACACAGTGAGTGCCTGTTCCAAAGGATTGCCTACAAATCAGAATGTAATTCGCTCTGGCATTTTCAGGAACATGCTTGCTGTCTAAAGTCAGGGAAAATTAATCGAGCCTGAGTTAATCAATCCATATGCTCTCTACTTCATGGAAATGCTACTGTTGCCTGTGATCACTGTATTGCAATTATTTATCTCTCTGACCCGAAACATAAGATAGAAGGGAACCCCTAAAAACCATTCTAACAGAATTCCCAATTTTCATAGTTAATCAATTTATCAGTGTTGAATGAAGAAATTTTTAATACATGAAATGTTATCACAAAATACAGGCCAAATAATAAGTTTTATTACAGTGTCTTCCTAGATGTGGATTGGTTGAACTAAGACTACTGTGATCTGTCTTCAAAAAAAGCTTGTAAGTTTGACTGGATTTGGGCTTATCCTTCATTATGTGACTGTGTTGTTTTTTTCAGTGTTTCCTTCTGATTCTCTTCCCACAGACGGGAATCCCTTCCGGGTACACATATGACCTTGGTCACCTGCCGCTTTCCTCAGTCAATCATCATCCTTGATCTGGGATTGGAAACGCCACCTGATTATCCTTCCCTACCTTCTCTAATGCCAAATAACCAGGAGTGTTCACTTCTGACCAATACTAAAACCTCTGTGAGATGATTAGAACTTCTGGGGTGAAGGTCAAGGGAGTTAAACGTACACCAACAAGATCTACAAAGAGCACCACACCTGCGGATGACAATTCCCACGTCAACACACCTTGATGATGTCAAATGTGTTGACGCTGTAGTCCTGATCAGGTCATTACACTGCAGTGTGCTACTGTTGTAGAATATACTCAGCAGAAGTTGCCCCTCTCAGCCCATCCCTTTCCGTTCCTCCCCCAAGCTCCCCCAACACAACTTATGCCCATGAGCACAGCAATCTGTCCACCTAGATAATGAAGCTGGGTGCCCTCATGCTTCAGGAGCTTTCATTTCTCTGGCCTTGATGTCTGGAACGTTCTTACGTATCCCACTCTTCTGCAAAAACCCCTTTTCAACCCTCAAGGCTCACTGTGAAAGGTTCCTGCATTTGAAGCATTAGTCATTTTCCCCAGGTAAAATGAGTCACACCCGCCTGTGTGTCCCAGTACATTGAACACGTTGCGTGTGAATGCATCGAACAGATTTCTGCATCATGAAGGTAGTGTGGGCTTTATACCTCAACTGCCTTCACAGCTCCACTTTGCTGCAGGGCTTGGCACCAGGTAAAAGGCACAGAAAATGCTTCTGAGTGTGTCTGAGTTGAGTCAGATTGAATTGAATCGAACTGAAGTGCATTCAGGTTTATAGAATTGCTGGGGACTGGTGCGCTTCTGAAGTTTTGTGTTTTCTTTTCTTTTTTAAACAAGCGAATGCAGCTTTAACTGGAGCAATTATTTTCATTTTAATCATCATAAGTAATTGGCCTCTAATCAAATGCTGATATTAATATTCACTTTTAAGTGTACTGTACTGATTCTCTTCTATGGTTTTATGATGCTGGAAATAGTTACCATTTTCTCTCCAGGGTTAGTTTAAAGGTGTAAGAACACAGGGGGATGAATTGTATTTTAGAGGCCGAAGCCATTCTGGAATGGTCGATTTTGCTCTCCTTTGCAGCTCTATATGGAGTAGTTCCTGATACTACTTGCCACTCAGATATTTGGGTTGTGTCTAACGGAAGAGAACACCAGAATGGAAGACTAATCTTTGTCTCCCCAGTGTTGAGGGTCAGGCACACACGGGGCCTGCCTCTTGAAGGGGACAGGTGTGGGGCAGGTGAACTTTTCTGTAAGCGCCCACTGTCTCCCATCTCATCTGTACTGTTCACCAAGTCCCCCTCACAAGCCTCTGCTTGGAGTTCCAGAATGCTCCCTGGACTCTCCGTACATGCGGAGGATTTATATTCCTCATCTACACTCCCCAGCTCCCTGAAATGTCCTCTCTCAAGATGTAATCTGTCCAAGTTGGGTTTATTCCTCAGCCCCATAACCACAGCTGCAGGGAGAATATAATTATCCCCGTTTATCTGCTTCCTCATTATAACAAACTTTTTTGTTATTAGATGGCCACTGTCTACCACAATACGTGTAATATTTGTATATGTTTGTTGGGTGAGAACGAGTGAATGAATGAATAATCATCCAGCCTGATGGGGTGACACCCCTGAATTAGCCGCAACACCCAGCAATTATCTTTGGACTTCCAGAAATCGGCAGAAGTAATCAGTAAGCAAAGGAGAGAGGCCATTTAACCAAGCAAATGTCCTCAGGTACATTTATTTCCTACCTCACTGGGGGTCAGATGGCTGAGAAATCTGTTGAGAAATGGATTTCTCCGAGATTCAAGAGGGGGTGTGTTGAGCCCTCTGGGTGCACACCATTTCTGTTTTCCTTTCCCGGGTAAGCCACCCATTACTGACGCAGTGAATTCTGAAAGCTTGTCTCCCAGCTTCAGGAGAAGGTTCATAGCTAGAGGAAAGCATACGTTCAGCCTGAAGGTAGTTTCCCAGATTGGGAGAATTAGGAGGAAAAAAATTATAAAGAAGAGCAGGATAAGGAGACGCAAAGAAATCGAGAGCAGGTTGGAGGGGATGGAGAGGCTGAAGACACAAAGCCCAAACACAGGTAAGGGAAGCCCATCACTGGTATCAGTTATTGGGGAAGACACATCCTCAACAGCACAGAGAGACCCCCAGGCTCCAGAGAACCCCTGTGTGAATTTCTCATGTTGAGTCTCCACTTTATACACCAGGAAGATATCTGGAAATGTTTGTGATTCTCTTCAGGGACAAAGAAAAACCACACAGTGGGGACTTTGCTGACATCCAATGATGCTGAAGGTGAGCACACAGCATTTTTATCCTGCATCATTCAAAGAGATGCTGCTGTCTGCTCATGTGAACCTTCTGCTACCCCAATAATGCCTGGTCTATCCTAAATCTGGTTGTTCACGCTTGGACCTGGCCCAGGACAGACAGCCTGGGGTGGCTGCTTTCCCGATGGAGAGGTGCCTAGGGCACAGAGGCCAGACCATGGTACCCTTTAGTCCCTAAATGCTGACTTTCCATTCACTGTCATGAGTTCATGAAAAGAAATGAAAATTTCCCTAAATGGGATTTCAACCCAGTCCACAGTTTTGTTTGTTTTTCTTGATTAGTGGTGCCTCCTTTTTCTTGAAGCTGTACATCTTTTGTGAACCTGAACAAAATCATGAGCCCCAGTAAAACAAATATTCTCACAAGCACAAATGCTTGTGTACAATTTTGTGATATTCACAGATGTCCAAAGCCATGTGTGGTTGACAGTCAATAATATTGCCCTAGAAGGAGACTGCTGACTTGGAGCATGAGAGGCATGGTCTGTGAAGGAGGGTCTGTATGCTGGAGGTCAAGGGTGACCTACCTCTGGCAGATGGGGCACCTGGGTGGCTCTGTCAATTGGGCAATCAACTCTTGGTTTCGGCTTAGGTCATGATCTCATGGTTTGATGAGTTTGAGCCCACCTCGGGCTCCATGTGGACAGTACAAAGACTGCTTGAGATTCTCTGTCTGTCTCTCTCTCTCTTTCTCTCTCTCTCTCTCCCCCTCTCTCCCTCTCTCCCCCTCCCTCTCTCTCTGCCTCTCCTCTGCTCCTGATGTCTTTGTCTCTCTCAAGATAAATAAATACACCTAAAAAATACCTACAGCAGAGCTGATCACACACAGTGCCACCTCCCAGGAGGTAGTCTGGCAGAAGGCAGGTGATTGCAGATCAGCTCTATCTCAGGTGCATCCAGCCAAGTGGTAGAAGCCCCAATCAGGGAAGTTTCAAATCCTATAACGTCTATGCAATTTATGTAAAACTAAACCATATTTGCACAAACTCGAAAGGAGAAAGAGATAGAGAGAAAATCTAAATAAAGAAAATGAATTTCTTTTTGTTTTACATGATCGCCACCCCCAGCGAGGGGCTTGAACTCACAACCCAGAGATCAGGAGTCGCACGCTCCACCAACTGAGCCAGCTGAGCACCTCCATATACATTTCTAAATGTATAGTCACCGTGACTGGGAGAGTGACAAGGTTGGGAAGAATAAAGTTGAAAGTATAGATTGTTCAGGCCAGGAAACTGAAATACGCAAGTGTGGGAGCAGTCTTTCCATGCTCTCCCCACTCCCCAGATTTTTAGAAGGTGCACTACAGAACAAAATACAGTTTTCTGGGAAAAAGTCTGGGGTAGCAGTTAAGGATCTACAGGGAGAGTCAAGGAACATGTGTACAAACTCTGAGATCTTTCATTCCCAGGAGCCTGGAGAGGATTCAACAGCCACTTGAGGCTTCCGGGATTTTTTTTTTTTTTTTTCTGTAAAAAGTACAGATGTAAGTGCTCAGCTTCTCTCTCTCTCTCTCTCCTTTCTCTCTCTCTCTCTCTCCCCTCTGAGAGTCACTGCACCCCTCCCTCATCTCAAACCACATACCTCACTGCCTGAAAACCTGCTTTGGGAATGGATGTGGCTATCTTCTAGAACCACTGAACTTTGTAAAAGTCTATGGTCATTGGATATGAGCAGAGAGAGCTGAGTGCTGCCAGCTCATCACAGTTGGTGTCAATTAAAAAGCTCAAACTGGGGGCACCTGGAGGACTCAGGCGGTGAATTGTCTGACTTTTGGTTTCAGCTCAGGTCATGATCTCACAGTTCCTGGGATTGAGCCCAATATCCAGCTCTGTACTGACAGCGTGGAGACTGCTTGGGATTCTCTCTCTTCCCTCTCTCTGCCCCTCCCCTGCTTCTATGCTCTCTCTCCTCTCCTCTTTCTGTTAAAATAAATGAATTAAAAATTAAATTAGAATTAATTTTTAGAAATTAATAAAAATTAATTAAAGTCCAATTAAATAATAATTAAAACTTTTAAATAGAAATAAAAAACAAAGAGCTCAAAGTACTATTTTTTTTTTAAAAACCCACATATTCCACTTATTCTCCAGTCCTCCATTCTACAAATATTTACTGAATCAGCACAGTTCAAGGCACTGGAGAACCATCACTAAACAAACCAGTCGTGTTCCCACCCTCACCCTGTGGTTTGGTGACGCCTCTTCAACAGATATGTGTGATGTCAGTGCTATGAAGAACAGGGCAGGTTAGGGCATCCAGGGGGTTGGGCTCTTTTAAACACAGACGTCCTGTCTGTGCAAATCACATTCGAACAGATTTGAAGCCAACGTCCTGGATGTATGTTAAAAGTCCAACGAATAGGATTTACTGGCAGATACAGTGGGCAGGAAAAAGAGAAATGTGAAGGATGAATAATCCAGAGTTTGGGGCCCGTGAAACTGATAGAACGGAGATTTCGTGGACAGACGTGGGAAGTCTGTCGGAGGCGCGCTTTCAGGTCTGGTAGGAGACAGGGTGTTTGGAACATGACTTCCATTTTGGACACTTCATTGCTTAGATGCCCAACATAGAAGCATCCAACATGGAACACCAAAGATACCCAAGTAGAAGCACCTACTATGCGACATCATATATGAACCTAGAGCTTAGTGGAGTTGGGGGCTAGCGGTATGTGAGCATGCCCACGGTATTAGCGCCAAGGGCAGAAGGAGCTCGTAAAAGGGGTAGAAATGGGTGGGAAGGAGAAGAGAAAGAATTGCAACGATGACAGGTTTGGAAGACAAGATAGATTCAACAATGAGGTGTCACTTCGCACCTTCTAGGTTGGTTATTATTTTAAAAAAATGAGGGGCGCTTGGGTGGCTCAGTTGGTTGGGCGTCGGTTGATCTCACTGCTCATGGGTTCAAGCCCACGTCGGGCTCTGTGCTGACAGCTCAGAGCCTGGAGCCTGTTTTGGATTCTGTCTCCATCTCTCTGTCCCTCCCCTGCTTGTGCCCTGTCTCTGTCTCTGTCTCTCTAACATAAAAAATTTAAAAAAAAAAACATAAAAATATATTTAAAAAAAGAAAGACAACAAGT
This sequence comes from Hyaena hyaena, assembly GCF_003009895.1. NCBI lineage: Eukaryota > Metazoa > Chordata > Mammalia > Carnivora > Hyaenidae > Hyaena > Hyaena hyaena. The sequence goes on along the minus strand of NW_024080733.1, from coordinate 2,164,365 downwards.
GTTAGTGACAATGTAGGGAAATTGACAGCTTCATGTCCCGCAGGAAGGACCATGAACTAGTACAGGAGGCCACTGTGGAAAATACTTTGGTGTTTCCTCTTTCTAGAAGCTCACAGAGAATGATGATGTGAGCTAGCAGTTCCAGCCCCGGGTAGGCACCCAGAAAGCAATGGGCAACAGGGAAGCAAATAGGTATTTGTACACCCATGCTTAGGACAGCATATTCACAATTATCTCCCTGTGCCCTTCTCCCTGGCTTGTACGCTCTCTTTCTCTTGCCCTAAAATAAACAATAAAATGCTTAAAATTAAGAAATTAAATTAAATTTCAAAAATAAGAAAGGAGTAGAAAAAATGAGTGGCCCTAGACTGATCTGGATCCTGGGTTCCACCTTCGTATAATTGAAATATATTTAGAAGAGAGAGCCCTGAAAGTCATCGGTCCATCCCCTGACATACAATGCTGGCCTGGTCCCCTGCCCATCTGTCCTTCCCTTTGCTCAGTGATGTTAGTTACATATCCATTACCAAATTAATCACTTTGCATGTGCTAAAAATTTTCCACCCTAGAAATTCCCCCTCCCTACCTTTTTGGAACTGGCAGACTTCCCACAAAATTTTATGAGCTGGTTCGAGTATTTGTACTTCTTTTTAGACTCTCCGCCTTTTCCAGTCAAACTTTTTGGATTCCTCTTGTGTTCGCAAGAGTTTTTGTATTGCCTCTCTGATAGATTCTACTGAACAATATTCCTGATAATTGGAACCATGAGGTGAAACTGCGTGTGTGTGTGTATGTGTGTGTGCATGCACACTCTCACCTGTGTATCTATCTGTTGTATCTCTTCTAGAAGGTCAACTCTCTGAGGCTCTAGACTCTCTCTTTGTTATTTATCTCTGGTTCCTTGAACATTTTCACAGTGACTTTCACATAATGAAAGTTCAACACATGTTTATTCAATACATAAGTGAATAAATGTCAGGCACTTTAAGTTCTAGAAGTGGAAATTCAAAAAAATTGCACCTAGCCATGAAAATGATGATCTAGTTTCTAGTCCCCTAACCTAGGAGCCATGGTTGCCTTCAAATACGTGTTTTCCAAGCAGCTCTTAGCCACTTGCAGTTGGCTGAGCACCTAAAACCCACATGCACACTCCTGACTGCTACAAGTTTCGATGGGATGCCCCTGTCTCTTACAATGACACCAGGTGCACCTGTCTGTTGAAATGACACCAGGAATAGCAAAGCATACCCTCCTGACTCTATCTTGTGAAATTTTCATTAGATAAAGACATAAGTGATATCAAAGGGCATAAATTATATAAATTATGTAAGCCCCGGAAGTAATAAATGAGTAAACAGTAAATCTATTTCTTGGAGAAGAGCAGCAGAATGGAAGAATCCCTATCACGCACTACGATGTACGAAACGGAGCAGAAGAATGTGCAAAACACAGAGTGAGAATGCCAAGCAGTAGATGGGCATCCACAGAGAGAAAGTGCACAAACATATATATTTACTCCAAAACGCAATTCAATGATTATTTACTTTACTTCTTAAAACTAAATGTATTAGTGACAGAAACTCAAAAGATTAAATTTCCATAGGAAAACAATAGCAAAACAAAATGATCTGTCCCCCAATGGTTTGATTTTTTAAAGTGTTTATTTATTTTTGAGAAAGGGAGTAAGAGCAGGGGAGGGGGGAGAAAGGGGGACAGAAGAGCCAAGGTATGCAAGCTCTGCACGGATAGCAAAGAAACTGACGCGGGGCTCAAACCAATAATGAGATCATGACCTGAGGCAAAGTTGGACACAATCAACTGAGCCATCCAGGAACACCTGCCCCCACCCCCTCCACTGGTTTAAAGGTATATAATTCCACTCCTCCAAAAAACTACTCAATACTGTTAAAAATAAAAATATAAAAACCTTTTCTATTACTTGTTAGAGTACATTTACATGAAAACTTAAAAGCATTGCCTGAAAATGAAGCGTGGATGAATCTCACTTTCAAGCATCAATATAAAAATTCTTTGATAATATGCCATCAAACAAAATCCAATAATAAATTAAAATGCATCATATTATCACTAAGTAAGATTGATTCCAGAAATACAGCCCAATAACGTGGGCAAACATTTTGAACATAGTTCTTAGAAGAAGAAACAGAAATGATACTGCATTTGTTAGGTGTGAGTTCCAAGATTTGCCAAATTGGGATTGTCAACTTCGCCCTTACAAGAAAAAGAACTCGAAAACGGTGACATTAACAAATGTGTCTTGAGGCCATCAGAGAACTCAGGTAGCAAGGCAGACTTCCAACTCAAAATGGGGAGAAAAATGGGCACCTTCAGAAGGAAACACGACTTGTAATGTGCTTGCTGGGACAGACACTTGAATGTCAGATAAGCCATTAGGAAGATTTAACTAAAATGTCTGAGAAACTGCTAACTGATGACGAGGCTAGCATTCGAATGGGGAATTAATGTCCTAGGGACCCACTTTTAGTGAATAGAGTTGTGATAGGTAGAAATGGGAGCTTCATAGCAGAGACATCTGGTAGACCCCATCTTGCCGGAGGTGCCATGTTGAGATGATGCACCTTGATAAGAAAAGCACTTCACCTCTGTCACCTTCTTCCCCAAATGCCTAACCCAAGTGCAACTATGAGATAAAACCAGACAAACTCAAATTAGGGTCATTTGACAAAATATTTGACCAGTATTCTCCGTAGTATCAAAGTCATGAAAAATGAGGCCACGCTGAAAACTTATCACCAACGGAAGGACAGTGGAGACATGTCAGATGTGAAGACAAAGCACTGTGGGTCCTGGCTGAGATCTTGAAGCAGAATAAAGAAATCAGTGGAAAAAGCTGACATGCACACAAAGTCTCATTTATTTATTAGTATTGTATACTGACATCTTAATTTTGATAATTGACCATGATTTTGTCAGATGTTAACATTAAGGAAGTGGGCATGTTTTAATCCCTTGTACACTTCTTGCACTCTTCTGTAAATCTAAAGTAATTTCAAAAACTAAAAGTTAAAATAATCCTTTTTAACTATGGACTATTTTTCAAATTCAATTATTGCAGGAAAAATTAAAATTACCTTGAGATATTTTTCATCTATCAGCTGGCAAAATGGCAAAGTGACAGACAGCAATATATGCTCAGGCTGCGCATAAAATGGGGCTATAATATATTCCTGGAAGGGACGTAAAGTTATACTCTATGGAGAACAAAAATAAAAAATATCTGGAAAGATCTAGAAGAATGGTATAAAATTTCCCTCTTAGTTTATCAATATTGCTCCTTTTAACAATGCATACTGGTCACCAGTCATCATTTCCATTGTGACTTTATTTCTAATAGCAAGCATTGGAAGCACATCAAATGTCCATAAATATGAAATTGGCTGTATAAATAGATCTACAGTCTGCTATTTTATGCATCTGTAAGAAGGATATGAAGGATCTCTGATATGAACTGTTCCCCAGAGGATTTTATTACATGAAAAGGAACAGAAATCTGTCTATAGCAGACTACCATTTGTAACTGCAGAGGGAAGAAAAGTGGGATGGGGGAAGGGCAGAGGAGATTATACACTTCCAGAAAGAAAATCCAGAAGTACCATGTGTAAAGCAATGAATGGGAAGGAAGGAAGATGAGTAAGACAGAGATGATAGTGAGGCTCTCCTGAAAAGATTTTGCTAAACAGCGTTAACTTCAAATTCCTTTTAATTTATTTTTACATGTTAGGAACATAAAATTTAAGAAGGAATTGTAGTTGACCCTTGACCCTTGAATAACACAGGATTGAACTGCACTGGTCCACTTATAGGCGGATGTTTTTCGATAAATTGATACAGCACGGTAAAGGGATTTTCTCTTCCTTATAATTTTCTTAATAACAGTTTCTTTCCTCGAGTTTCCTGCATTGTAAAAATACGGTATATAATATGTATAACATACAAAGCATGCGTGACTGTGTACAGTATTTGTAAGGGTTCTGTTCAGCACTAAGCTACTAATAATCAATTTGGGGGGAGCCAAAAAGTATACATAAGTTTTAGACTGCATGATAAATGTCCCTAAACCCCATGTTCAGGGTCATGCTGAAAGGACACAGGACTCAAAAAAAAAGGGCCTCATTTTGATGAAGAAGGGACATGCTAAGCATAAAAATATTAATAATAATGGAAACCCTTGGGGTGCCCTGGGTGGCTCAGTTGGTTAAGCATCTGACTTCAGCTCAGGTCATGATCTCACAGTCCATGGGATCGAGCCCCGCATGTGCTGACAGCTCGGAGACTGGACCTGCTTCGGATTCTGTCTCTGTCTCTCTCTCTCTCTTTCTGCCCCTTCCCCCACTCACATTCTGCCTCTCTCTGTCTCTCAAAAATAAATAACAGACATTAAAAATGTTTTGAAAAAAATAATAATAGAAACCTTGAAAACCATTAAATGTACACAATGATCAGTATAATATAATGTTAAATGAAGAGAAGAAGGGAAGGAGGGAGAGATGGAAGGGAAAGGAAAAGAAAGAAAACCAACTGGATGCCACCACGGACACTGCAGTGGGTTTGGAAATGTGTGGCCACATTCTTTGATACTCCTCCTTCCAGAAGCAGGGCCTCGTTCTCTTCCTCCTGAGTGCTGGCTGGACCCAGTGCCTTAGGTAAAGCAGAAATGGGCCGTGAGACTAGATCATAATTGGCACGGTGGGTTTCCACCTTACTTTCCATTTTGGATTCTTCCCTCTGGGGAAAGTAGCTGCCATGCTCTGGGGAACCCTATGGAGAGGCCCCGTGGCAAGGAATGGAGGCCTCCAGCCAAGAACCACTTAGTGAACTTTCTTAGAAGAAGACCCCAGGGCCCAGTCAGATGTACTGATGACCTTAACCCTGGCCCACCCCTTGACACACCTCACAGGGTCCTGAGGCAAGATCTTCAGGGAGGCTATTCCATTGCACCAGCCCTCAGGAGCTGCGGAGAGAAGTGTTTGCTTTTTTTTTTTTTTTAATTTTTAAAATGTTTATTTATTTTTGAGAGACAGAGACAGAGAGAGACAGAGAAAAACCGCAAGTAGGGGAAGGACAGAGTGGAGGGGGAGACACAGGATCTGAGGCAGCTCCAGGCTCTGAGCTGTCAGCACAGAGCCCGACGTGGGGCTCAAACTCCCAGACCACGTGATCATGACCTGAGTCGAAGTCAGATGCTTCACCTACAACTGAGCCACCCAGGAGCCCCAAGTGTTTGCTAAGTTAAGTTGTGCTTTGAGATCTTTTGCTACACAGAAATGAGTAACAAATCCAGATCTCATTAGAACCAACCTATCCCTGCCCCTCACCCATAACATTGGACTCCAAGGTGAGATTAAGCATTGGTTTTACTATTCAAGTATGAACGATAGTTATGGGTAATCTAAGACCTCGTTAATAAGGGGAGGTTTCTCTCTGCAGCAGCATTCCTATGAATAAATACAGAAAGAAGGAGAGCTTTAGAAAAATCATCATTTAGTAAGCTCTATGGTAATTGATGTAGGCGATTGTCAGTAACAGATGTCAATGTTAGGTTAGATGGGATGTTTCTCAATGGCAGGACTATGCCATCACTGAATGAACTCACTGATTAATCTTAGCAAAACTACATACAGCGTGTGGCCTGTTTTTTGTTCTTATTCTAACTAACCAATGGAAAACCCCATGATTGAGAACATCTGTGAAATTTGAGGCCAATTTTTAAAAAAAATTTAAATTTTTAAATTTTTAAAAATTTTATTTAAATTCAAGTTAGTTAACATATAGTGTAATAGTGATTTCAGGAGTAGAATTTAGTGATTCATCACTTACATATAACACCCAGTGCTCATCCCCAAAAGTGTCCTCCTTCATGCCCATCACCCATCTAACTCATCCCTCCACCCACCTCCCCTCCAGCAATCCTCAGTTTGTTCTCTGTATTTAAGAGTCTCTTATGATTTGCCTCCCTCTCTGCTTTTATCCTTTTTTTCCCTTCCCTTCCCCTGTGTTCATCTGTTTTGTTTCTTAAATTCCACATTTGAGCAAAATCATATGATATTCATCTTTCTCTGCCTGACCTGTTTATAGAAGTGCAGATTAAATATGCATGCATGAAATGACATTGTGCCTTGGTTAGCTTTTAAAATAAGGAAACAGGGCCACCTGGGTGGCTCAGTTGGTTACATATCTGACTCTTGATTTTGACTCAGGTCATGATCTCACAGTGTGTGGGTTCGAGCCCCTCATCAGGCTCTGCACTGACAGTGTGGACCCTGCTTGGGATTCTCTCTCTCCCTCTCTCTCTCTCTGTCCTCCCCCGATGGCTTTCTCCCTCTCTCTCAAAATAAATAAATAAACTTAAAAACAAGATTGCCTTTTGAAAAAATAATTAAAGAAATGAAATAAGGAAACAAAGAAGTAAATACAATTTTATACTGGGACAAGTTTTGATATCTGTTGTTGAAATGATATAGAACATTAAGTACATAATTATCACGAATTTCAGAAAACTTGCTACTTCCAGTGTCGGTGTCTGGGTAGGCTTCTCGAGGCTTTCAGAGTGCTGGCAGTGCAGCATTTCATTACATCCATCACATGGACACCTACTGCATACTTATTTAGCATACACCACTTACAGGCTTTACACACAACTCTCTGTGTAAATTCCAGGTGATAATAAAAATTAAAAAGAAAAACTTGCATTTGTTTATAAAACAGAATTAAGACTGATGGTGTCATGTTATTAGTCAGCAAAACTGATTCATCGGTCCTAGCTAATAGTAAATCTATAATCTCTACATTTGATAATTAAAGGAGATATATAATATTTGAATTTCCACTTGTGATATGAGAAGAACATGAGCAGCTAAAAACGTACATAGTTTAAAACATTTGCTTCTGGGGTGCCTGTGGGGCTCAGTCGGTCAAACATCTGACTTTGGCTCAGTTCATGACCTCATGGTTTCTGAGTTCAGCCTCGCGTCGGTCTCTGTGCTGACAGCTCAAAGCTCAGAGCCTGCTTCAGATCCTATGTTTCCCTCTCTCTCTGCTCCTCCCCTCTTCACACTCAATCTCTCTCTCTCTCTCAAAAATAAATAAACATTCAAACAATAAAAGGAACAAATGAAAAATAAAATATTTATTTCTGAGTAGTGAACCCAGAAATAAACGATATTTTCCTTATTGATGTACTACCTTTCTGCAGCATTAAATTTTTTTTTGTCCAGTGTATATTTCTTATTTTTATATATTTATTTTTATAAACAAACCAGCAAACAAAAACACTCACGAGGTAAAGACAGAAGGGGATTCTGGAGGCACTGTACTGGCAACCCAATTAAACCTGAAATTGGTAGCCTAGCCAACAAGTCAGTCTCTGCATGGATCATACCTGACAGTATTGTACACACTATTTTATTTTCCACCTTGAGGATCTATCCATCTCTATCTCAATGCCTCAGCCCTTGCCAACTCTCCGTCTACTTGCATTCACCATTGGGCTTTCCATTAGTCTTTATAAGCACTACTTGTCATGAATACTGTTTAAATATTAGGTCTCACATATTTTTCCCTCCCTGGGGAGAGACGTCTACCTAGCTCTTTCCTCGACTTCCAAGATGCCTGAGCTCTAGGGGAAAAAAAAAAAAAAAACACCCTCTCATTTCTTTGCCATGCTACACATTTCAGCCCAGCATCTCACTTTGGGCTCAATATTCAGTTTCTAGAATCCTCCTAGAATATGGAAGTTGAGGATAAACCAAAGTAAATATAGGTCATGTGGCCTTTGCTCCTTGACTGGTTCATACTTCTTAGGAAATAGTAAAACCATGAGTGAATGCATGGAGAAGAAATAAATAAGTAAACAGAAACTGTGGAACCATTAAAGAAAGAGATTGTGATTTCACTCATCACAGAGAGATGACCCTCTCATTGTGGCCGTGTAGAAGATGGTTCTAGAGAAGGGAGGATTTTTTTAGGTAATTTCATTACACAGCACCTTGGCATAAAATTAAGCCTTCCTAGATTATTCAAGAAACGAAGTTGAGGAACGGCTGAACTATTTAAGAAAACTATTTGCATCCACATAACCTTAGCATGCTCACTTTATTTTAAAAATTATAGAAGAAATAGCACCTCTAGTAAAAATGTCTCATGCTTAGGGAAAAGCACGTTTTTAATTTAAAAAAAAAATTAGTATGTAGTAAGTCTGGTTTGAAATTGTTTCCGAACCTCACTAACCTCTATACCAAAACTATAGGAAAGATTTTGAAGACAAAAGTTAAATTAGATTTTTAAAATCTTGGACGACAGGCACTCTGAGGTTTAGAAGAGGAAGTATCCTGAGTATGTGAAAATCAGTGAAGAGGAAAGACAGAGTGATGGAGAGAGAAAGGAGAGCAGGGGCTGGACCTGGAAATAGCATGGAAATTCACTGAAGACAGACGGAAGGCGTATCTTTGGAGGGATGAAAATATTCTAAAACTGCACCGTGGTAATGGTCTACAACTCTGCAAATTTCCCTGACATGATTCCATTCTACATTTAAAACAGGTGGATTTGTGGTCTGTAATTGTGTCTCAATGAAGCTGTTTCAGTTCAAATGCTGTTTAATAAAACCATTCATGTTTCAGCTCTGGCATCCGAAGATTTTGGAAGCCATTGTTCTCATCCCTATAGCAACCAAAAGCTGGACAAACTGAAATCTGTGACCTTTCTTGTACATATGGAGGTGTGTTTGTGGGGACAACTTCATCCCCAAGTCCGGAGAGTCAGACACCTCCGGAGAAGTTAAATCGATCTGCCCAGCTGAATTAGAGAGCAAAGGAGAGGTAAGCTGGCAGAAACACTTACATAATAATTATGGCCCATTGCTGGAGGCTGAGTGTGGATTGTTGTGAGAGCCAGGGACTCTGGGTCTCACAGAATTGAAGGGGTGTACATTTTATAAAGAGTTCCTGGACGGAACACCTCCTGATTTGGGGGGGGGGGAGGGAAGAGTATCTTGTGAAATACACCCAGACTCTTGTCCATCACAAAGGCCAGTTCCCCAGGGGAAAGGGCTTTGCAAAAGCTTTGTCTCTGCTGGGAAGGGCATGTCCCTCCACCAGGGATTCGGGGACTCAAGGGGAGTTTGGAATGAGCACCAAGGATGAGAGGAGGAGCCAAGGATGGAAAGCTACACCACTGGACAATCGCTATTGGAGATCGCCCTCCAGGGCACGAGTCTCCTGTAAGCTGGAGACTAAACCAAGGATAATGGAGTCCTCCTGCCCTATTCTGGTTACCGTCAGCCACACCTCATTACTCTACTGCAGGTTCCAGTGCAGTAGAGTCCATTAACACTAAAAGAGCAAAAGGGCACAGAGTGTCTGAGGATTACCCAGGTAAGCCCAAGGTGAGGAAGGGAGAAAGTGAGAAGACTAGGGAGTGAGCTGACTCTGGTGCCTAGAGCTGCAGCAAATGTACATACAACCAGCTCCCCCATAGGCACCACACATCCCCACCCTGAAGGCTCATGGGGCTGTTATTGCCCACTACATGTCTAGCCTTTGTAACCCATTCCAAAGCATGAAGAAAGGCAAGAACAATCACAATCGTAGAGTCAAAACAGTCATGATGACCGGACTAAGATATGTTACAGAAGTTGGATGGGACATTTCAAATCACTGAGCTTCATACAATTGATCTTATCATTCCTTTCTTAAAACGTTAGGGCTCTAAATGGAAAAAGTCGATAATATGCAAGCATCGACTGGAAACGCAAGCAGAGAGATGTAAAATCCAAGAAAGAAATCGCAAGAGAATGCTGTAAGCCTCACACAGGAGCAGAAATGAGCACAGCATTTAATGAATTTATCAGTAGATTCGACATGGCCAGGTGTGCTTGCAGATAGAAACTTGCCAACATGAGATACAGAAATAAAAAGCCTAGAACATTCAAGAACTATGGAACACTATCAAAAGGTGCTGCACATGTGTAACTGGGCTACCCGACAAAAGAACAGAACAGAGGAAATATTGAAGAGCTAGTGTCTAAAAGAACATAAAGATGTGAAAATAGAAACAAACAGAAACAAAACCATGTAGGCATAGGATGTTCAAAATACAGAAAACTAAAGACAATGTGTAAGTCTTGAGAGAATTCAGGGCAGAGCCACGGGAGGGCTGCCATCAGGAAATAAGAGCAAGAGGCAGCGGACATCTTGGAAAAGAATGGGCGCGAAATTGTAACGGAAAAGAACGGGCGCGTAATGTAACACTGGGAAGATAGGAGCCACCCATCGGAAATTCTGTGTCAGCCACAAAAGTAAAGGAGAAATAAACACTTTCTGAGACAAACAAAGACTGAAGTGATTCATCAGCAACAAACTTGGCCTTCACCAAAGGGTAAGGGGATTTCCACGGGCATAAGGAACATGATATAGGCCAGAAATGAAGACACATGGAGGTACAATAACATCTTCTATTTTTCTTACTCTTCTTGGGCCTAAAAGATAGGTATTTGTTTAAAATAGCAATGATAACAATTATATTTAAAAAGCTTTTTAATATTTGTTCATTTTGAGAGACAAAGTGTGAGTGGGGGAAGAGCAGAGAAAGAGGGAAACACAGAATCAGACGCAGGTTCCAGGCTCTAAGCTGTCAGCACAGAGCCCAACGTGGGGCTTGAACTCATGGACTGTGAGGTCATGGACTGAGCTGAAGTTGGACGCTTAACTGACTGAGACACTCAGATGCCCAACAATTATATTTTAAAGATAGGAAAACGAAAACACACTCTATTGTCAGATTATAGCATACAAGTAAGTGAAATGAACAGCAGTGTCAGAAGGGATGGAAGACAGGAAAGTGAAATCCTTTATCACAGCTGCCTGCACTGACCTGACTCAGTCATTCAGTTATGTTAAGGTGGTCATTGATGAGTTAAAATATACCTTGAAAGCTCCAGGGCAAGCACTAAACACAGCTTAAAAAGAAGTATAAGCGATACCCCAAGAAAACATATAAAGCGGAATTATAAAATGTTCAGATGACATCAGAGAAAACAGGAAAAGAGCAGAAAAGAAAGAGAAAACATTTGCAACAGCTAGAAAACAGTTACAAACACCATAGATATAAACTGACATGCGTCAATGATCATTTTAAATGTGACTGGTCTGGGGGCTCCTGGGTGGCTCAGTTGGTTAAGCATCCGACTTTGATTCAGGGCATGATTTCATGGTCCATGGGTTCAAACACCATGTCAGGCTCTGTGCTGACAGCTTGGAGCCTGGAACCTGCTTTGGATTCTGTGTCTCCGTCTCGCTCTGCCCCTCCCCTGCTCATGCTCTGTCTCTCTCTGTCTCTCCAAAATAAATATACATTTAAAAATTTTTTTAATGTGAATGATCTGAATAGACCAGTTGAAAGACAGAGATTGTCGAAGTGGATTAAAAAAATCTGTGTTGTCTACAAGAAATCCCCTTTAAATATAAATACACAAATAGGGTAAAAGTATGAACAAAGACGTGCCCTGCTAACAATAATCACCAGTAAGGGGAGGAGCTACAGCAAATTTCAGAATCACGGATGAAGAAGTACATCACATAGTAACAGTGGACTCACTCCTCTAAGAAGGCATAACAATCTTGGGGTGCCAGGGGGGGGTCCGTCGGTCAAGCATCCAACACTGTTGGCTCAAGTCATGATCTCATGGTTTCGGAGTAAAACCCCTGCGTCGTGCTCTGTGCTGACAGTATAGATCCTGCTTGGGATTCTCTCTCTCAATCTCTCTCTCAAAATAAATAAACTTAAAAGAAAAAAAAAAAAAAGACATAGCAATCCTGACAAGAGAAGATAAGAATGCACAAGGCAAAACTGATTGAGTTGAGAGAAAAAAGACAACTTCACTATTATAGTTGGAGACTTAACAGCCCATTTCAATAATCGATGCACCAAGGAGGCAGAAAGTAGATATTCGGATGGCTGGAACAGCATTATCTCACAGCCTGATTGAATTGACATTTATAGAATACTTCATGAAACAGTACAGTGCACATTCTTTTCAGCCTCGTGCAAACCCTGCACCCAGATAGACCACATTCTTGGCCATAAAACACATCTTGAGACATTCGAAAATATAGGAAACCTAACAAAATAGATTCCTAGACCACACTGGAATTAAACTTGAAATCCACAACAGAAAAGAGCTACACAATCCCCAAACAGTTGGAGATGAAATAGCTTACCTCTAGATAAGTGATGGGTCAAAGAAGAAGTCACAAGAGAAATTAAAGCATATTTTCAACTAAATGAAAACACTATTTATCAAGATTTGAGGGATGCAGCAAAAGCCGGGCCTGAAAGGAGATTTATGACATTAAATGCATACATTAGACAAGAAGAAACAGCTAAAATGATAGCCTTGCTTTCCAAGTTAGGGAAACAAATTTTTAAAAAAAAGAACAAATTAAGTGTGAACCAAAGCAGAAGTAAAATAAAAATTACAGTAGGGATTAATGGAACTAATAAGCAAGTGCAGGGCATCGTAGGGAAGGTCAATGTGCAAAAGTCAATTGTTTTCCTAGATACCAGTGGTGGATGATTAGAATTTAAAATTAAGCAAAATGCAATAGAATTCATAATGTTATGCAAAAATAAAATATGTAGGCATAAACTCAAAATATACATAGGACCTTTTTTATGGAAAACTGGAAAACAAAGGCGAAAGGAATTAAAGAAAATCTAAAGAAATGGAGAGATTTCGTGTGCATGGATTAGAAGACTCAATATTGCCAAGATGTCAGTTCTTGCCAACATGATACAAATCTTCTGGGAACCCCAATCAAAATTGCAGCAAGCTATTTGTTAGATAGCAGCAAATGCATTTTAAATGTATGTGACAAGCGAAAGATCCTACAATAGCAAACTCAGTTGAAGGAGAAAGACAACATTGAAGGACTCACGCCTTCTACTGCAAGATACCATAGAGCTACAGTAATCAGGAGAGCATGGTACTGGTGAAGAGAATGGACAAATGGAGCAGAAGACAGAGTCCAGAGATAGGCCCCCGGGATAGCTGATTGACTTTGACAAAGGTGCAAAGGGACTGGTGAATGAAAGATCATCTTTTCAACGAATGGTGTCAAAAAAACGGGGATCGATCCCTATTCCCCCATATCGAACCTAGATATGGATTTCTCACCTTCTGCAAAAATTAACTGTGGATGGCCCACCAACCCAAACATAAATGCAGAATTATGGCAGGTGGTGTAGAAAACATAGAGGAGATTTGCCATATAATAAGTGGAAAAATCTGACTACACTCAGCAAAGGGATCAGTGGCTTCCATGGATAACCAGTAGAGCTTAGGAGATGTACGATTTGGTGAACTCGTATTATATTATTATATATTATATTATATATATTAATAATAAATAATATTTATTATTATAATATAATATATTATATTATTATGTATTATATTATACTGTAATGCTGCACATGGCTACTATGTATCTATCAAAACCCTTAAGACTTGAGAAAAGGAAGATGAAAACATATGTGTATTTTTAAAGTTTATTTATTTTGGACAAGTCGGCAAGATGGCAGAGAAGTAAGGAGCTCCGTACTTGCACTCGCACCCATACATCACACAGAAAAGATCTGAAGCCATTGGAAACCTTACAAAACCTGAGAGATTGGGAGAAAAAAGACGCAGAATCCACTGAGAGAGCCTTCTAACCGGGCTTGGGCTACGCGCACCCGGCAGGCAAGCCCCCGCGCATGCGCGCCTACCGGACCCAGAGAAGGAAGCAGCAATTCTGACTCCGCCCCCAGAGCTTGGCAGGGAGCCTGGAATTGCCCGAGGGGGTTGCCTGGGAAGTTGTATCTAAGGCAATTTCAGCGGGGTGCACGGACGGGGATTTGGAGATTGGAACTGGCCTGGGTTGAAGAGTGCAACCAACTTCGGCTGCGTCCCCGGAACGGGCAGTTGACACGCCCAAAAAAGCGAGGTGCAGCGCGGGGTTCAAGGAGGGACTGGAGCACCGTCACTCTCCTCCCCACAACCGCCGAGGCAGAGCTCCCGCCTGAGGCACTGGATCACGCCATGCCCATCCCTGCCTGAGAGGTGCCCTCCTCCCTTTTTTTTTTTTTTTTCTCTTTCTTTTTTCCTTTTTTTGTTTTTTTCTTTTTTGTTTTCTTACTTTTTCTCCCCTTTCTTTTCTCTTTCTTTTTTTCTTCTTCTTTCTCTTTTCTCGCTTTTTTCCCCAGAACACTGACTGGACTAACTCTGGTCGCCAGCTTGCTTAAACAATCACAACGAGTCCATTCTGTAAATGTAAATTCTACACCTACTGACATTTTCAGCTATTTCTCTCAGGAGTAATTAGACTATATAGTTTCTCTGGATAATTCCAGCATCCTTCTCTCACCTATCCAACCATATTCTACCCTTTACCTCTTTGAAAAAAGCTTCTTATCCCTTCTGCCTGTTCATTCTATTTCCAATTCTGCCTCGTCTCGCCCTGCCTTCTCTCTTTTTCTCTATGCTCTTCAACCAGCACTGCATACACACGGCTATTTAACTGTAGCTGGGAAATCCAGGTATATGCTTTAAACCGTTCTTTGTCCATCGGTTTTCTTTTTTCCTTTTCTTTTCCCCTTTTTGACCCTTTTATGTATTTTCTACTCCCTATTATTTGCCCTCCCTCCTCCGTCTTTTCTCTTAACTTTTTCGTTTTCCCTCTCGCTTTGCATGTTAGTTGAATTAGCCTGTGCGTTTGTGTGCTCCTGGTCCCTGTGTGTTTGTCTGTCTGTTTTCTTTTCCAGGGCTACCTCAAGAAACAAGCTAGAGTGCACAAGGTGGGGAGTCCCAAATATCACTACGAGTAGGAAAATAAAATAACCAAGGTCCCAACAAGAGAGACCAAGGGATACCATTCAAAAAACACTCTCTGAAAGGATAGGCCCTGGAAAGTCAAAGAGTCTTCTTGGATATAGCAGCGCTCATAGAAACAGAGAGCATAACAGGTCTTTAAAACCAACAAGAGCCGGAAAGCCAACTAAAATGACGAAACGAAAGAGCTCTCCTCCAAAGAAACTCCAAGAAGAAATGACAGCTAATGAACTGCTCAAAACAGATATCAGCAGCATCACTGAACAAGATTTTAGAATAATAATGGTAAAATTAATAGCAGGGCTTGAAAAAAACATAGGGGACATCAAAGAAACTATGGCTACAGACAGAATGGAAAATAAAAATAGACATGAAGAATTAAAAAATGCGATAAATGAGATACATAATAAATTAGAGGCCTCCAATGCACGGATTGAAGAGGCAGAAAGGAGAATAAGTGATCTAGAAGACACCATTATAGAAAAGCAAGAAGCTGACAAAAAAAGAGACAAACTGATCCAGGAACAGGAAAGAAGAATTCGAGAGCTCAGCGATACGGTCAAACGCAACAATATCCGTATCATAGGAATCCCAGAAGAGGAAGAGAGAGGGAAAGGTGCTGAAGGAGTCCTGGAACAAATTATAGCAGAGAACTTCCCCGACCTGGGGAAGGAAGTAAATGTGGAAGTACAAGAGGCTCAGAGGACTCCCCTCAGACGTAACCTGAATCGATCTTCTGCACGACATATCATAGTGAAAATGGCCAAATACAAGGACAAAGAGAGAATTTTGAAAGCAGCTAGGGAGAAAAGGGCCCTCACATACAAAGGGAAACCTATCAGAGTGGTGACAGACCTATCTACTGAAACTTGGCAGGCTAGAAAGGAATGGCAGGAAATCTTCAATGTGATGAACAGTAAAAATATGCAGCCAAGAATCCTCTATCCAGCAAGCCTGTCATTCAAAATAGAAGGAGAGATAAAAACCTTTCCAAATAAACAGAAATTGAAAGAATTTGTCACCACGAAGCCAGCCCTACAAGAAATCCTGAGGGGGATGCTCTGAAGGAAAGGTTGCAAGGAACAAAGATACCAGAGACACCACCACAAACATGAACCCTACAAAAGATACAAAGACTCTAAACCCACATATTTCAATAATAACACTGAATGTAAATGGGCTGAATGCTCCAATCAAAAGACATAGGGTAGCAGAATGGATTAAAAAACAAAATCCATCAATATGCTGTCTACAAGAAACTCATTTTAGACGGGAAGATACCTTCAGATTAAAAGTAAGGGGATGGAGAAATATATATCATGCTACAGGAAATCAAAAGAAAGCCGGAGTAGCGATACTTATATCAGACAAACTGGACTTTAAATTAAAGACAATCACAAGAGATGAAGAAGGGCACTACATAATAATTACAGGGTCCATCCATCAGGAAGAACTAACAATCATAAATGTCTACGCACCGAATATGGGAGCACCTAAATATCTAAAACAATTAATCACAAACAGAAACAAGCTTATAGATAAGAATGTGCTAATAGCAGGGGACTTTAATACTCCGCTTACAGCAATGGATAGGTCAACCAGACAGAAAATCACTAAAGAAATAATGGACTTGAAAGACACATTGGACCAGATGGATCTGACGGATATATTTAGAACTTTACATCCTGAGGCCAGGGAATTTACTTTCTTCTCAAGTGCGCATGGCACATTCTCCAAGATAGATCACATACTGGGACATAAAGCAGCCCTCAATAAATATAAAAGAATAGAGATCATACCATGCACACTGTCAGATCACAATGCTTTGAAACTTGAAATCAATTACAGGAAGAAGTCTGGAAAACCGCCAAAAACATGGAGGTTAAAGAACACCCTTCTAAAGAATGAATGGGCCAATCAGGCAATTAGAGAGGAAATTAAAAAATATATGGAAACAAATGAAAATGAAAACACAACAATTCAAAATCTATGGGATGCGGCCAAGGCAGTCCTAAGAGGAAAGTACATTGCTCTCCAGGCCTATTTCAAGAGATTAGAAAAAGCACAAGTCCAAAATCTAACAGCTCACCTAAAGGAGCTAGAGGCAGAGCAACAAGAACGCCCTAAACCCAGTAGAAGAAGAGAAATAGTAAAAATTAGAGCAGAAATAAACAACATAGAGACCAAAGAAACAATTGAACAGATCAATGAAACCAAGAGTTGGTTTTTTGAAAAAGTAAACAAAATTGACAAACCTCTAGCCAGGCTTATCAAAAAGAAAAGAGAGAGCACCCAAATAGACAAAATTATGAATGAAAATGGACTTATTACAACCAACCCCTCAGAAATACAAGCAATTATCAGGGAATACTATGAAAAATTATATGCCAACAAATTGGACAACTTAGAAGAAATGGACAAATTCCTAAACACACACTCACTACCAAAATTCACACGGGAAGAAATAGAAAACCTGAACAGACCCATAACGAGTGAAGAAATCGAATCAGTGATCAAAAATCTCCCAACAAATAAGAGCCCTGGACCTGATGGTTTCCCTGGGGAATTCTACCAGACATTTAAAACAGAATTAATCCCAATTCTTCTCAAGCTATTCCAAAAAATAGAAGTCGAAGGAAAACTCCCGGACTCATTTTATGAAGCCAGCATCACTCTGATTCCCAAGCCAGACAGAGATCCAGCAAAAAAAGAGAACTATAGGCCAATATCCTTGATGAATACGGATGCAAAAATTCTCAACAAGATCCTTGCAAATCGAATCCAGCAGCATATCAAAAGAATCATCCACCAAGATCAAGTGGGATTCATTCCTGGGTTACAGGGCTGGTTCAACATTCGCAAATCAATCAATGTGATCCATCATATCAATAAAAGAAAAGATAAAAACCATATGATCCTGTCAATAGATGCAGAAAAAGCATTTGACAAAATACAGCATCCCTTCTTAATAAAGACTCTCGAGAAAGTTGGGATAGAAGGAACCTACTTAAACATCATCAAAGCCATCTATGAGAAGCCTTCAGCTAACATCATCCTCAACGGGGAAAAACTGAGAGCTTTCCCCCTGAGATCAGGAACACGACAGGGATGTCCACTCTCACCACTGTTGTTTAACATAGTGCTGGAAGTCCTAGCATCAGCCATCAGACAACAAAAGGAAATCAAAGGCATCAGAATTGGCAAAGAGGAAGTCAAACTTTCACTCTTCGCAGATGACATGATACTCTACATAGAAAACCCGACAGACTCCACCAGAAGCCTACTAGAACTGATCCAAGAATTCAGCCAAGTTGCAGGGTACAAAATCAACGTACAGAAATCGGTTGCATTTTTATACACCAATAATGAAGCAACAGAAAGAGAAATCAAGAAACTGATCCCATTCACAATTGCACAAAAAACCATAAAATACCTCGGAATAAACCTAACCAAGGATACAAGAGATCTGTATGATGAAAACTATAGAAAACTTATGAAGGAAATTGAAGAAGACACAAAGAAATGGAAAAACATTCCATGCTCATGGATAGGAAGAATAAATATAGTTAAGATGTCATTACTACCTAAAGCACTCTACACATTCAATGCAATTCCAATCAAAATTGCACCAGCATACTTCTCAAAACTAGAACAAACTATCCAAAAATTTGTATGGAACCACAAAAGACCCCGAATAGCCAAAGTAATACTGAAAAATAAAACCAAAACGGGAGGTATCACCATCCCAGACTTCAGCCTCTACTACAAAGCTGTCATCCTCAAGACAGTATGGTATTGGCACAAAAACAGACACATAGACCAATGGAACAGAATTGAGAACTCAGAAGTGGACCCAAAAGTATACAGCCAACTGATCTTTGACAAAGCAGGAAAGAATATCCAATGGAAAAAAGACAGCCTTTTTAACAGATGGTGTTGGGAGAACTGGACAGCAACATGCAGAAGAATGAAACTAGATCATTTTCTCACACCATGCACAAAAATCAACTCAAAATGGATAAAGGACCTGAACGTGAGACAGGAAACTATCAACACCCTAGAGGAGAAAGCAGGAAACAACCTCCTTGACCTCCACCGCAGCAACTTCTTACTTGACACATCCCCAAAAGCAAGGGAATCAAGAGCAAAAATAAACTGTTGGGACCTCATCAAGATTAAAAGCTTCTGCACAGCCAAGGAAACAACCCAGAAAATTAATAGGCAACCAACGGAATGGGAAAAGATAGTTGCAAATGACATATCAGATAAAGGGTTAATATCCAGAATCTATAAGGAACTCACCAAACTACACGCCCGAAAAACAAACAACCCAGTGAAGAAATGGGCAGAAGACATGAACAGACACTTCTCCAAAGAGGACATCCAGATGGCCAACAGACACATGAAACGATGCTCAGCATCCCTCCTCATCAGGGAAATACAAATCAAAACCACACTGAGATACCACCTCACGCCAGTCAGAGTGGCTAAAATGAGCAAATCAGAGAACTCTAGATGCTGGCGAGGATGTGGAGAAACGGGCACCCTCCTACACTGTTGGTGGGAATGTAAACTGGTACAGCCCCTCTGGAAAACAGTGTGGAGGTTCCTCAGGAAACTAACAATAGAACTCCCTTATGACCCAGCAATAGCACTGCTAGGAATTTACCCAAGGGATACAGAAATGCTGAGGCATAGGAGCACATGTACCCCAATGTTCATAGCAGCACTCTCCACAATAGCTAAAACATGGAAAGAGCCTAAGTGTCCATCAACAGATGAATGGATCAAGAAGATGTGGTTTATCTATACCATGGAATACTACATGGCAATGAGAAACAATGAAATCTGGCCATGTGTAGCAACATGGATGGACCTTGAGGGTGTTATGCTGAGCGAAATAAGTCAGGCAGAGAAGGACAAATATCATATGTTTGCACGTATAGGAGGATTAGGAGGAACTTGACGGAGGAACAAGGGGGAGAAGAAGGGCGGAAATGGTGGGGGAAAGGGAGAGAGGCAAACCATGAGAGACTCTTGAATGCTGACAAAAACTGAGGACTGATGGATGTGGGGGGGAGGGGGGGATGGGCATGGAGGAGGGCACTTGTGGGGATGAGCACTGGGTGTTATGTGGAAACTAATTTGACAATAAACTATTTGTAAAAAAAAAAATAAAATAAAATAAAAAAAATAATAAAGTTTATTTATTTTGAGAGAGAGAGAGTGCACCCCCATGAGCAGGGGACAGGAAGGGGCAGGGAGGGAGAGGGAGAAAGAGAATCCCAAGCAGGCTCTGAGACAATGCAGAGCCGGATGTGGGGCTCAATCCATTGAACTGTGAGATCATGAGCTGAGCCCCCCCCCAAAAAAAACAAAAAAAACAAGAGACAGATGCTCAACTGACTGAGCCACTGAGGCGCCCCTGTGCATATATTTCTTAAAAGCATTTAGGTTAGGGGACCCTGGACGTAATGCAGAGTTTGACAAAATAAATTAACCATATCACAGATGTATTAAATAACCTCACTGAAGGAGGCGGGGTGGGAGCTGAGCTAGAAAACCCTGGAAATGAATGGAATCTGTAAGACTGAAGATGAAAAAGAGCCTGCACAGGGCACTACCCTACTAGATAAAAGTGTTCCCCACAGACTATAGGTTAACAACTCAGATGCTGTTAGCAATGTATAATGGAGCCAAACAGTTAAGTAAAGGTTGGCAGATGAGTGGGGCCAGGTGTTGCACCGCTGGAGTGAGAGTTTCAGGCAAACAAAGGCAGGGGGTTGCAGAATGATCCAGGTGACGATGGGTAGGACTTGGAGACAGCTGTAGATGATCACACATGGAAAGATCGATAGGTCTGTGTTGGATGCTGTCAGCCGAGAGCCCAGGGAAGAACTCTGCTTTTGTAGCAAGAAGTGCACAGGGTACCCAGATCGTGGGTTCTAATGCCATTGTCCAATAAAAATTCCTTGCAGAAATGTGGCTTCTAGAACTAGGGCAGGAAATACAGAAGATGAGCCTGGAGCATCTGAAATGCCAGGTGATAAAGGAAGTGCTAAAGAAAGAAGGGAACGATCATGGGGATGTATTTGCAGTGGCCCAGGAGAAAGAGCTCCCAAGAGCCAAAGCTGGCACAGTTTGAGCCACAAAATAAAGTAACACAGGATTATAACAAAGTATAAAATAAATATCTCAGGGCCATATGGCTATGAATCAGTAAATGAATGATGGGGGCGAACAGACAAATCTCCCATGCAAAAGATTCCAAATAATCAATGAGATACATTGCCTTCAAGATGTGGAGTTAATTCTGTACTCCCTAAGTGTGAGCTGCACAGAGTGACTTCCAAAAGTTAGAGTATGAGAAAGAGAGAATGAGTAACTTTACAGTGAAGAAAGCTGGCAAACATCATCTTTGATAGGTCACGTTGATAGCATGCCCCCTTGACGTGATGTGAGACAAACGGCGCCGGACCTCTGCTGTCTTCCCCATAAAGCCAGTAACCCCAGTCTCATCATGAGAAACATATCAGACAAATCCATTTGGGAGACCTTACAACATACTTGAGTTGTATTTCTTGAAAGTGTTGTAATCATCAAAATTAATTTTAAGGGGCACTTGGGAGGCTCAGTCGGTTGAGCATCCAACTTCAGCTCAGGTCATGATCTTCCCGTTTGTGGGTTCATGGCAGGCTCTGTGCTGACAGCTCAGAGCCTGGACCGCTTCAGATTCTGTGTTTCCCTCTTTCTCTGCCCCTCCCCAACTCACATTCCGTCTCTCAAAAATAAATAAACATTAAGAAATAATAATAATAACTTTAAAATGTCTAAGAAATGGTTACAGCCAGGAGGAACCCAAGGAGACCATGGAAATCAATGTAAACGGTGCCCTGCATAAGATGTCAGGACAGAAAAAAGGTATTAGATGAAACCTAAGGAAAGCTGAATAAAGTATTGGCTTGAGCTCATAGTATCAACATTGGTTCATTGATTTCTGAGAAACAGGCCACAACAATGTAAGATGTTAATAATGAGGGGCACTAGGTAGAGGTTACATGGGAACTGTTTGCTAACTTCTCCACTTTTCTATGACTCTGAAACGATTCTTTCAAAAAGATAATAATTACAAAATCAATGAAAATCTTGATAGGCTTGACCAAATAATATTGGAAACATGGGCATAATAGAGCTCATAACTGGAGTTAAAATATACATAACTAAGGAAAAACAGACTACCATTTTACTACCAATATGCTACCATTTTGTCTTAAAATTATCCAAGTTGTTTTAAAATTGTTATGAGAGTATAGACATACCTCTGTGAATTGGGACAAAGTTTCTAAAAAGAAATGTGAAAATACAAATGAAGAGTTTTAATCATATTTGTCTATTGACCTAAGTAATTCTGTTTTACAATGTCTGATAAAGGGGCATTAGGGTGGCTCAGTCGGTTAATTCCCCTGTGTTTGATTTCAACTCAGGTTATGATCCTAAGATCAAGCCCCGCATCAGGTTCTGTACTGATAGTGAGGCGCTTTCTTGGGAACTCTGTCTCCCTTTCCTCTGCTCCTCCCCCACTCACACACATTCTCTCTCTCATGAAATAAAATAAATATCTGATAAAAAAATTGACAGGTGGTCATTGTTTCATTGAAAGATATTCATTGAAGCATTATTTACAGTGACAAAATCTTGAGAGACCATCTAAGAACCAGACAACTTTTAAGGAATTCTACTAAATCTATATGATGTGGTAGTATATATGTTAAACAGTTTTAAGATTTTTAGTTATGACAAAGAAAAATGCTTATGACCCAAACTGGTTATAATCAAAGTTGTGAATACCAAATGATCCTCACTATGTAAAAAAACTAAACTAAACTAAACACTTATTATTTTACCTTGGGTTCCTTTGGGATGTTTGTATTGCAAGTAATGATTGTTTTATTACTTATAATTTCTTGACTTGCCACCAATTTTCATGTACTAATTTGTAATGAAAGAAAATAACATGAAAATAAATGTTCTGCTCTTCTAGGTTGAAAAACAGCCACAGGCCATTCTTTATTAATAATAGATTTTGTCCATGAACTTTTCAGCAGAACCTTTATCTAAAGACTATATATTTTTTTTCTCCTGAAAGATCAGACATCCAGCCAGAATACAGAGCTGGTTGCAAATTGCAACACCTACACCCAAGGTCAATGGGACAAAAGTCATGAAGTTAAGTGAGAATTTCTCTTGGCATCTCCACTCTTCCCATAATTAACTCATTATTTCTATTAACCATAGCTTTTCTGGGTTCCAATAGTCCATGTAGCTTCCTTCTCGATCCCACAACCTCTAGAATCAGTCATGCGTCTAGGATAAGAATGAAAAATATGTTTAGAAAAATAGAAAAGACCATACTGATGATACCATGAAATTAGAAAAATCTCCAAAGATTAGAAAGGATGGTGAGCATTGACCTGAGCCTTCAAGGGGAAATTCAGTTGGGTAGTTAGTTGGAGGGAAAGTGAGTATGAAGGGCACATTTCTTCTGTTTTAGGATATTCAAGTCTTGGGTATTCATGTATTTGAAAACAAATTAGTCAGAGCACACAGCATGCAAGACTTTGTGCTGGGCACTGGGAGTTAGAAATAAAGTCAGACAGGTGCACTGACCCTCAAAGAACCCGAACTGAAGTGCATGAGCTACTCTCCCCCACACAGACCCAAAACAAAGATGGTGCTACATAGATAGAAAAAATGTTGAGGTGGACTAAGTTGGAAAAAGTTATAGTAAGTAAAAATTTCAATGAAAGTGGAGGAGTAAAGAAGAAGAAAGATTCAAAAATGAAGGAGAAAGTAATAAATATATTTAACTGTTTCTCTGAAGGGGAAAATCTCAACTGACAGCTTTTGTGAATTTCCATGATTTCAGCCAGTTGAAAACCAATGTGATTTCAGTACCACGCAGATACCTCGTGAGCATAGAGAATAGTAAAGTGGACGAAATGATTTGAAGGCAATATGTGATGAGCATATATTACTATTGCTTTTAATGGATTTCATTGTAGGTTTATGTAATTTCATTTTCAATGATGGCCACATCCACAGCTGAATGACAAAATTTTGGAAAATGTAGCTATCAGCTCTCTGGGCCAGTGCACACCAGCTCCAACATCACACTGATGCATGATGGGTATGTGTCAATACCTGTGTGTGCTTTGGGATAACTGGATGACTGTTAAAAAAAAAAAAAAAAAAAAAAAGGAAGAAGGGTTCCCTGGAGATAAAATAGGACATTTGACTCGAGTCAATACCTGGAACGCCAGTCTCGCGGACCAAAGTCCTCAGAGGTGGAGGAGTCATGGAGGTGTGATCTTGCCCACACGTGCTTCAGAAAACCGCCATGAGGTAGATGCTAAAACTTTGTGTCAATATCCGTGGTGGACTCAAATAGGTCAATGCGGGAGAAGGCGAAGTCAGTTAGGGAGCTGCCTGCGTATTCAGGGAGGAAAGTAAAGAGAGCGTGAAGAGACAAAGCAGGAGTCCCGACCACGAGCAGAAGCAGGCTGTGAAGACCACTGTACCATGATCTGCAATCCGCCTCTGGCGTTGACAATTGTCACTGACGCACCACACTTAAAGTAAGAAAGCAATTCTCCAAGCCTAAATGCTGGCAGTTACGAAGATGACAATGCTAAAATAAGGCTGAAAGGAATCCACCCTCAGTAAAATAAAAAATTCATTTGGTAGTTTGCTGTTCCTTTCTACTTCCAGATTCCTTTTATAACATGCCTAATCTTATCTCGATGCTGTTAGCTAGCTAGTATTTTAAAAGGGAGATTATTTAACCTTCATTATGTCTAACAACTCAGTGGGGTGATTTTTAATATGGTTTCTAACTCTAGGATTCCTAGGAAAAGAGGATAGCTGTGTAACTTTATCAAAAGTCTCTGCGATAGCTTCAGAAAAGGAAGTGTCAGACCTTCTGTGGTTTTTCTATGTGGTATCGCAGATATGAGCGAATGCTCTCTATCCAAAAATCAGAATAGATTTATGAATGTTCAGCCTTGGGGGTTTGAACTGTAATTAAAATGCAAATGTGTTAGCTTAATATAATAGCTGGAAGAAATCTTAAGATCAATCTCATTGAACCATTTTATTTCATAGATGAGAGACTTGAGACAGATGTATCACAGACAGATGGCAGTGAATGGGAAACCAGAGAGGTCACGTGCACGGCTAGCATGGGGACTGGCCAGGCAGGAGTCGCTCCATGAATGTTTAGCCAAGCTGCGGGGTCAGGGGACCGCCAGCATCAAGTTTCCAACTCAGCCCTGTCCACTGGCACAGGTAACGTCATCATTATTATAGCTTTTAACGTGGTTGTTTGAAAGTCAATGTAAAGACATGGCTTATATTTCTGAACTGTATATAAATTTAAAAAAAAATTTTTAGTTTATTTATTTTGAGAGAGAGAGAGAGCACAAGTGGGGGAGGAACAGAGAGAGAGGGAGAGAGAGAGAATCCCAAGCATTCTCCACACTGTTAGCACACAGCCCAGTGCAGGGCTCGAACTCCAAACTGTGAGATCATGACCTGAGCCGAAATTGAGATGCCCTGGCACCCTGATGAACAATATATAAATTTTATGCAGACAGTACCTCAAATAGCTTTATTGGATAAATGCTGAGAACTTTATACTTCATTTTTACATCCTAGACCCCAGGTACCTGTAAAATGAAGAAAATAGTAGCCCTTTTGGGTGGTTAATCTGATGATTATCCTGGGCTGTTCACATACATTGCAGGGCACTGAGCCTCACATAGATTTTTACCACATTGTGGTACTTCAAAATCAAGCAAAGAGGAGGTTGAATTATATCGCTTTCTGATAATGGCCAATGGTTGATAGCACTTTTCTGTAATTCAAAGGCAGACTCACAAAAGGTCAGGGTCGTTTGAGAACTTAAGAATCACCAAATCCAAATCCCCCAATTTCATAAGCAAAAGTTATCTTTTTCTGAAAGGGATCTGGTGACTTACCCTCAGTAAGGACCAGCACCTCCATGACCACTCAACACGACCAAAAGGAATTCCTTCCCACGCACCCTGGGTTTCCAAGGCAGAGGTTCAGCCTTCCATCAGGTTATTCGGGGAAGTCTGCACCTAACTCTCTTAATGCAGACTCACTTTCGTATCAGGCTGAGAACAACTGAGAAACTTCTCAAATTACTGGCTGATTCTTTGCAAGAGTACTTTGGCCGTGCTCATTGTCCAAGTCCGACCCTCTGCCTCAACTTTTCCCCCCATTTCTCTCCCCAGACTCAAGCTTAAACCACCTCCCCGTATTGACCTCTATCTCTAATAATTTACATTGTGCTTAAGTCAGCCTGAGAACCTGTGATATTTTTCAACTGTTGGAGAATAGATTCAACTATATCCTCATGTTTTAAGCCAAACAAGAGACATGTTCTATATTAAGAATGTAATTAAATTGCATAAACATCATTGAGCATCTGTAGATGCCCTAGGCCTGATGCTAGAAATATTTTGATAAGTAAGTAAGTAAGTAAGTAAGTAAGTAAGTAAGATATGCTCTTTACATCAAGAACAACATCTCCCTCCAAAGTAGGGGGAACAGAAAGCAGACAAGCCAGGCCAGTTCAATCATTTCTAGGAAGGCCCACAAAAAAACAAAAAACAAAAAACAGAATGCCTATACCAGCCTGGGGGTTGCTTGAAGTAGAGGATATCTGAAATAAATCCCCAAGGTCCAGAAGACTGAGTCAAGCCAGGAGAGGGGAAGGGATACAATAGGAGATCGTATGGACTTGAAAATGGCTGTATCGACAGCATGGCTTAATGAAGAACATGTTCTATTAAGAGAGAATAAGCCCCAGGAAGCAAAAATCTTGCATGACCAACACTTTCTTGTCTTGTTTAGTGCCTTCTGGTCATGCTTAGCTAAGTTTGGCTAATCTAAAAGCAATAGAAAACCACCTAACATTTTCAACAAGAAACTTGAGATGATTCAATTGTTATATAGAGCATTATGGACTTCAGGTCTGAGGGGAGAATCTGGAAACTGGAAGAACCACTGTAGATCTACAATGATAGTTCCAAGCTGAAATGATGAAGGCCTATCCTAGAGGGAGACATAAAATGTCAGCCAATACATAACACTGGCTAATTCTGAGTGAAAAGGTAACAATCAAAATACCTTGTTTTGCTAAAATCATCTCTTTTCAAGGGGTTAGAGATACTATAATCCTTACAATTTCTAATATTTCTCTTCCCACGCTTTGGAACCTCATCGAACATTCCTGTTCCAAGGCACACAGCTGCTCCAAGGGCCAGAGTCTACTCTGATATGTGGTGTGTTATATTTTCAGCCAACCACAAGATTGTTGGTCAACACTGTATGCAGTTCAGTGAAGTTAAAGGGACAGAATTTACCCAGATAGGCTTCTCTGTGTCCGACAGCAGCCTCAGAATTTCCATTCAAAAGATACAAATCTGTGACAGCCAAACATTTCAGCCTTCCTACACCTGTTACTTCATGTTCTAATTAGGGCTAATGCCAGAGGCTCTCTCTAGTTTTGAAATTTCTAACAAGAAGTCATAGAGGTTGTTTACGTACAATCAACACACAGTAACGAAACTACATAAATATCTAAAAATGAGGGGTACTGATAGTTTGAGAGCTACCTTCCAAAAGAAAGACACCAGTTAGGTCCCAGGTGTCCTGACTAAACTCTTCCTTGCACGACCTTGAAGGTTCCTGCTGTTTGCTGGTTTTCTCTGGTTCTCACCTTTTGATTTTGCTCTCAGAGCACAATGTGAAAAACAGGCTGATGGCATTTTCCTCTACAGAAGAGTCTAGCTCACAAGCAAAGAGAAATTTGTTTTGATTCCTGGTATTTATTTGAAGGAATGGTAGAGAACTTTTACCCTGCAAATGTATTATAGACCCTACTATCATTGCAATGTGCTGGGCTGGCGGCAAATTCTTCTGGGTGGAGGTGACCAGGATCTGGTGAAAACTCTGACCCAAAGCATGCATGTTGCAGCTCTGTGCTGATAGCTTGGAGCCTGGAGCCTGCTTCAGATTCTGTGTGTGTCTCTCTCTTTCTCTGCTCCTCACTCACTTGTGCTTTGTCTCTCCTGGTCTCTCAAAAAGAAATAAAAGTTTAAAAATTACTTTAAAAATTCAAAATAAATACATTTGAGTGGAGATAGTGAGCTATAGAGTGGGGAAGATTAGTCAGCGAGCAGTAGAAAAGACAGACTAAAGAGAAAGCTAATGGTAGCAGAGATATTTGGGGAATTTATTGAAAATAACCCAAGTATAGAGTAACAGAGATAAATCATCTGCATTCTAAAGACCTTTGGTCCAAGTCCAGACAGTGTAACTCAACAAAGAACTTAATTAACTATAAAATGGAAACACTGCTTCTTAGTTTGTGAAAGTACTTTGGAAACCAATGAATGTGAACATGTTTTATAAACTCAAAAATTGTTAATAAGAAAGTCATGATATTCTTTCATTCAATGCACCCAAAACCAATAGCCTCTCAAACCCTTTCCCCCTCTAGATGTGTCAACATTTCTTTAAAGGATTAAAATCAGCTACTTTCTAACACTTTCCATAAACAAAGGCTGCTTTGTAATCTGTATTTCTTAGGTGTCTCTGCTCATGTTCAGAGTAAATATCCTTATTCCCTGGATGACAAACATGGTTTTCACTTTTAAACACCCAATTATTATGATAGTGGGTTAACATGATGTCCTGTGCACAGAACACTTATTGGGAAATCCCAACTAGCTGAACATTTGCAGCATAAAACAAATATCCTTCTTGGGCTTACTAAAATTAATCCAGAATGTTCTTGTACCTCACTTCCTGTGGTTATCGGGTTCTTGTAAAGACATTCCCTTACAGACTTCACTCAGTTCTGACCTTGAACTCCCTGAGACTGCAGAGAGACGTTTTTATGTTTTTGCCTGAAGTTAATTTATTCATCCCATTAAGTAAGGGCTCCTCAGTCAGCTGTCCCCTCTCCATGGACTCACATCCTCTTCCTTCATCATCAGATTCTAGACTCCATGTAAGACAATGACCAGTTAAGCTTTGGAGCTTGAATGCAAATCAACTTTATCTCTTCCAGCTCTCTCAACACTCTCTCATCCAATAACTCACCAACAAGATGTTATTTCTTTCTTCAACATCACCCCAAAACTTCCGTTTTCATTGATAGCACTATCTGAGCTTTGCAGACATTTATAACATTGAAGAGGCTAATGATCCGCCTTAGTGTATATATCACCACTGCCTTTAGGAGTCTGACAAAGTCAGACAAAGACTTTGACATTTGATCCTCACCACAACCTTGAGGAGAATATATTATAATCTTCACTATTTCACAGATGAGGGATAATGAAATCAAGAGTCAGAAAGTTCAGAAACTTGCTGAATGGTTAGAAATTGTGACCTCAGAAGAGATGCCTTTCCAAAAACCACAAGGGAACATGCACTTATGTGCTCTTCTTTGATTTCCTTGTCAACTCAAATTTTATCTTAATATGTTGAGTTTAATTTAAATTTTAATTAGAGGATACAAGGATCAGAGTCAATATCACATTATGTCCAGGTAAATCTCTTGTTTCAGAATCATGTAGACTGGCCAACATTGGAGACTGAAGACATCACCTACCTCAGCCTTCTGTCCACTGGAGGACAGCTGTCTATCACATAAAGGTAGAGACCATTCTACCTGATTCTATTTGGGCATCCCTAGCCTGGGTTACCCACTGTCCTCTTACTATGTGACTTACCCACAACTGGGCAGCTTTGTTTCTTTGTACTTCTCTTTGATGCCACAAAGAACACATGTACCTTTTGTTCTTATATGACTACCCTTCAGTATTTTGTTTGTTTGTTTTTAATATTTTTATTTATTTCTAGGAAAGAGAGACAGTGTGAGCAGGGGAGGGTCAGAGAGAGAGGCAGACACAGACTCTGAAATAGGCTCCAGGCTCTGAGCTGGCAGTCAGCACAGAGCCCGACGCGGGGCTCGAACCCACGAACCGCAAGATCATGACCTAAGCGAAAGTCGGACCCTTAACCGACTAAGCCACCCAGGCGCTCCAACCCTTCAGTATTTTGAAGTCATCACTGTCTTCAATAGAAAAGTGATTTATTAACAAATGTTTATTGGTTACATGATTTTACTGTAATCAACTCAGTAAATGAATGACAGGCTCAGCATTACAACAGAAAAGAGTCTGGACATCCTGAGGTTGAGCGTAGCTTGTGTTTACCAGGTAGGCTCTTGAGTTTCTCATCAGGTCACACCACAAGAATGGTTTTCAGAAGGAAAAATTACTGTGTGGTTGAAAGACTTTCACAGGTATTGAATGAAGATGATGATTACAATATTGTGTGGATTCTCTCAATAACTGACTCAGAGAACTGCACCACTGAGGGAGATGAGGACATCTTAGGTGGGTTTCCCACCCACAGTATTCATCTTGAGCAGCGTGTAGAAGCCACAAACTCTCACAACAAGGAGGCAGTGGGCTTGTCAGGAAGTTGGCTTCTCTGAAAGGTATTGTTGTCACACTGCTACAGATGCCAGCGACCAAAAGATGAATCGGGGCTGCCATGGTCATGCAGAGGTGAATTCAGGGCTCTGCTATCAGCAGCATACTATGTGCTTGCCCTCCTTTTATCTAGGAAAAGTCACCAATTCTATTGTGACTTATAGTTTCATAGCACAAACGGTGTTGTTATTGGTGGGTAGGATATCATCCATTATACTTGAATCAGTATGTGCAGATACATCCAGGCAATGTCCAGGAAACCATTCTAAAGAGCTCTACCAGAAATTCACCACTTTGATATAACCCTAAAGACATATGCCAAAGATGACCAAAGCCACTCAGTATCCAAGTAAAGGCCAGTAGGACCACCTATTCCTCTGGCTCTGAGTCATCCCAGCATCCACAGTGAGGGGCAGTCCACGGCCATGTGGGGGCTGATCCTGTATCTAATCTCTTCTAATGGTTTCCAAATACCTTTATTAAGGAAACTAAGGTAACTCACTGTCCCCTTTTTCACATGGGCAATAAACTATGTATATCATCATAAAGAGCACTGCAAAATAAAAATGAAAAACATCTACCATTTGCTTAGCCAGTAGTGCTCCTCAGGTTCTGTATTAGGTGATGAGAAGGCATTTGTCTGTGGGTTCAACAGTCACAAAACTTCTGTGCTATCTATATGCTTTTATAAATGGACTGGGCATAGATTGGAAAATTACAAATTTATTTATACAAATACACATTTGTTCCCTTCAACTCATTGGAAACCCAACTATAAACCTTCATCTTGATAGTTCAGTGACATATTCAATTTCAGATACTGTTGGGACCCTCCCTACTCCCTAGAGTCACATCATAATCCCTGTGGTTTGTGGTATTAGGAAAACGGAGATGCACATCATTATCAGTACACTGTGGTCAACTGATTGTGCTCAAGACGTTGAAGTAGTATGAAGGAAATGGTCATTACAAAAGTATGGGTCAGGTAAGGGAGCAAACAAGAGAGGGGAGTGCTCAGAGAACATCCAGGGGAGGGAGAACCCAGCAGCATGAGAGCCCACCTCTTCCTGAAAGTAAGTCAATGAATTATGCTTCAAGTCTCCAAAGTCATGGAACAGAAGAAACTATGACCCTCCTTAAGCAGAGGGAAACAGCACTACCACCAAGAAACACACACACAGAATCAAAAGACCCACTTCTCCCCCATTGCTTCCAAGCACAATGGACTTCATCCATTCATGGAAATCTTGTCCTTTAGTAGGCAAATAACATTTCTAGATTCCTGGGTTTCTTTTGGTCTTGCTGCCCAGTATCCCCTAGTGTAGTGACAAAGAAGAGCTCACTGGAAGTATTCCCCAAATACAGCTAAGAAGAAATACAGAGTAATATATTGTTATCCCTGACACACTTCACAGAATAATGATCCTTATCAAACATTTAAGAAGAAAGGAAACATATATCATTGCAGAAGAATTAACTAAAATCCTACTGGGTGACTGAGTCTTAAAATATACTCTTAAATATTATTTTTATTAATCTTCCCAAAGTCCTATAAGACCTATAGAATTATCCATATTTACAGAGGAAAAACTCAAACTACAGAGATGTTGACTAACTTGTCCAATTTCACATAATTAGACCATTTGGCTCTTGATGGAAAATGAAGTATTCAGAACTTTGACGAATCACTTCTGTCTAGTAGCCAGGAGAAAAACACACTGGAGGCACCAAGAAAAAAAGATGAATTGTACCTTGATATTGGCCATTCAATATTGGCTAGAGATTTGTTAGTGAGTAAGCAACAGTAGCTCACTAGGGATATAAAAATTGCCCAAACTTGACTATACCCTGTCTCCAGGGGGGGAAACAAAAACAAAACAAAACAGAACATAGAAAATCTAGAAGTAGTCCAAAAGACTTCATCAAAAGGCCACTCTTGTGAGTATAACCAGAAGATGATGGTAGGGAGGGGGTTGGGTCAGAGGAAAGAAGGGACCAAAACACACACACACACACATACACACACACACAGGGATAAATAAAGATTGGGAATGAAGAAATAAAACTGTCTTTGTTCTCAGATGACATAATCATACACGTGGAAAATAAAAAAAATTGACAAAAAAATCCCCCAAATTAGTAAACAATTACAGAAAATTTACAGTTTACAGGGTTAATACACAAAAGCCAACAGCTTTCCTATAGATCAGCAATGGGTGGAATTTGAAATTAAGAACACAATACCATTTATTCTAGTACCCAAAAACTAAACTATTTAGGTATAAATATTTTTTAAAATTGTTTAATATTTATATAGGGAAACTTAAAATTCTAAAGAATAAAATCAATGGACTAAATAAATAGACAGACATTTCATGTTAATGGATAAGAAGACTCAATATAATCAAGATATCACTGCTTCTCAACTTGACCTACACATTCAGTGCAATCCCAATCAAAATCCCAGCAAGTTATGTTCCATATATCAACATGCTGATTCTAAAGCTTATATGGAGAGGCAAAGACCCAGGCTAAATTTCTACTGAAACAGAAGAACACAGTTGGAAGACTGATATTTGGCATCAAGACTTCTAGAAAGCTATAGTAATCAAGAATGTGTAGTGTTGCTGAAAGAATAGATAGAGATCAATGTAACAGAATAGGGAGCGCAGAAATAAACCCCCACAATTGTAGTCAACTCATCTTTGACAAAGGAGCAAAGGCAACACAATGAAGTAAAGATTGTCTCTTCAATAGATGGTTCTGGAACAAGTGGACAACCACATGCCAAAAGAAAAAATAATGAATCTAGCCACAGACCTTACACCCTTCACAAAAATTAACTCAAAATGGATCATAGATCTATATGTAAAATGCAGAATGGTAAAATTCCTAGAAGGTAACAAATAAGAAAACTTTGATGACCTTGGCTATGGCAATGACTTTTTGTTATTATTTTTCCATTTATGAATTTATTTTGAGAGAAAGAGCAAGAGCAAAGGAGGGGCGCAGAGGCAGAGAAAGAGACAGAAATCCACACTGTCAGCATAGAGCCTGACATGGGGCTTGATCCCCATTAACTCTGAGATCATGACCTGAGCCAAAATCAAGAGTCAGATGCCTACCCAACTCAGCTACCCAGACGTCTCTGGCAATGACTTTTTAGATATAGCACAAAAGGCAAGATCCACATAAGAAATAATTGGTGATCTAGACTTTATTAAACCTACAATCTTCTATACTGTGAAAAAATAATGTCAAGAGAAAGAAAAGATAAGCCTCAGACAGGGAGAAAATATTTGTGTTATTTACAGCAATCATGTTCTTTACTATTTACTCAAAGGAGTGGAAAACATTTTCACACAAAATCCCTCACACAAATATGTATAGCAGCTTTATTCAGAATTGCCAAAATGTGAAAGCATTTCTGACCTTCTTCGATAGTAAATGGATGAAGAACCTGTGGTCCATCCAGACAATGGATGTCATTCAGTGCTGATAAGAAATGAACTGTCCAAAAACCTGGAGGAAACTTAAGGGACTCAACTTAGTGGAAGAGGACGATCTGACAAGGCTACACACACTGCCCAATTCCAACTTGAGGACATCCTGGAAAAGCCAAAGATATAAAGAAAGTAAAATGATCAGGGGTTGCCAGGATCAGGGAATAGAGGGGAGGGGAGAAATGAACATAGAGAGCATGGAGAGGATTTTTAGGAAAGATAAACTATTCTGTATTTGATAATGATGGATACATGTCATTATACATTTGTCCAAACCCAATGAACATAAAACATCAAGAGTGAACCCATACTGTAAAGTATGGATCTGGGTGATTACAATACATCAGTATAGGTTCATCAAGTTTAACAGGTGCACCACTCTTGTGGCGGATGTAAGAATGGGGTAGGCTAAGCACATGTGAGAGCAGAAGATATACAGGAGATCTTTATACCTTCCCTTCAGTTTGTTCTCAAACTAAACTGTTCTAAACAAAGGAAGTCTTTTTAAAAGTCAATGGGACTAGGGGCGCCTGGGTGTCTTAGTCGGTTGGGCGTCCTACTTTCGCTTAGGTCATGATCTCGTGGTTCGTGGGTTCGAGCCCCGCGTCGGGCTCTGTGCTGACTGCCAGCTCAGAGCCTGGAGCCTGTTTCAGAGTCTGTGTCTCCCTCTCTCTCTGACCCTCCCCTGCTCACGCTGTCTCTCTCTCTCTCTCCTAGAAATAAATAAAACATTAAAAAAAAATTTTTTTTAAATCAATGGGAGTAGCCCTGCATCTGTCACTTAATCCAGTAACTATCCAATTATTCTTTTTATCATGAATCAAATTCTCAAAAGCCTCTTGTTGAGCACCTATTACGTACTAAGTGCTATTTCAGGTAATCAGGATGCCAATATAGTGCCTCTTTATAGCATCTGTCACATCAAGTACTTATAATTAATTCCTATTTTCAACTTCCGCTTAAGTAGAGTCAAATTCTGTGTCTTAATATGTTTGTTAAGTCCCAATGCAATTGCTTCAATCTAGACTTCTCATAAAATTACTTTTAAAAAGTGGAGTCGAGTATAAAAATAACTTATAAAACACACTCTGACAATATCCCAAGGTGGACAGGCTCAATAAAAAATTAATTTACACAGCCCAGATAAAGATGTTATCTCAAAGACAGGCATCTGATCTCATTCCCTCCCAAAGTCTCACCATGGTCAGTAAAGATAGATCCATGTATCTAACTCTCTATCACTTTTTAAAAAAATAAAATGATATAATACCACTGTATGAGTCAGCTTGTGTTACCATAACAAAATATCATAGATGGAGCAGCTAATCGACAGAAATACAAAAATTTGCTTCCTCACACACGAGCATTCAAATGGTAAGAGTTCCAGAAAGACAAAAATAGATAAATAAACTATAGTGTATAATGTGAGACAGTGTCCCAGGACTAAAGACCATTGAGAGGGCCGATTAAAAGCATCCAGAAGGTATCTAAAATGGAGGGCTCAATATGCCTAACTGAAAGCATACCTTTAAGAAATCATATATAGCATATGTTACAAGAAGATCCCATGAAGTTCTGCAGAGAGAAAGACCAGACATCTCAATAGCAATAAAAGAACTAGAAGGAATGCCTTAGAAATTCGGAAGACGGTTGGCTTCCAACCCTAGATTCTAAACCCAACCAAAGTATCAGTCAAGTGTGGGTAAAATGAAGACATTTTCATACTGGCAAGATCTCCCAAAGTCCATTAACTTGAAACCATATCTCATGTGCTGCTGGTTTATAGGTATCATGCAAAGAAGGAATATGATATAGGAAACGGGAATAGGAGACCAAATAGAGGAAACAAGTAAGAGAAGATCCCAGAATGACAGCCACGCAAGAAAGGGGTTGGAAATATGTGATAAAAACAGTGCTTTGTGTCTCATTAAGGTGCTCAGAAAAGCATAGAAAAATTTAGTGTAGTCATTGCCTTCACCGATGACAAGGTGATTGGCCTGGACAATAAGGGGGGAAAATGCCCCTGAAATAGTTAATGCAAACCCCCGTGGTTCCCTTTATCTAAGTCTTAGCAAGAGCTCTTCCTCTTTAACTGCGATGTCATGCTGTAGAAACGTAGCCTGATACATTTTAAACAACGCAGAAAAAAAGTGCAGAAGAAAATAAAGAATGGTTCCTTTCAATAGATGCTAGCTACATTTCCATATTACTGTTTCCAAAACGAGACTAGTACCCAGATTGAACCAATCCTTGAGGTCAGTGGAACCTGACTCTCTGATTTTCCTGAGCCCCCTCCCTAAGCAATGTGGTGGAGGCCACGTCAGAACGAAGGAAGGCAATGTAGCCTAGTCAACTCCTATACACGGATGCAGAGCTCTGACTCACGACTCTGTAACTCGGAGTGTCTCCAATCAGACTATATGTCATCACATAGGGGAAACAAAAAAGAAATTGCATAAAATCCTACACCCCATTGCACTACGGGGTCAGTTTTTCTGGTAGGAACCCACAGAGCTTATGTGGGCACGGCAAATAAAATTGCTTCCTGGACAGACAAGCCTCTGTGTCCCATCTCTCTGTGTGAGAATCCTGCTACAATACCAATGATATGAATTTGGAAATGTTCTCTAAATAAATAAAACTATTCCAAAATAGTCTAGTCTAAGGACTCCTGGATGGCTCAGTCTGTTAAGCGTCCAACTTCATCTCAGGTCATGATCTCACGGTTTGTGGGTTCGAGCCCTGCGTCGAGCTCTGTGCTGACAGCTAGCTCAGAGCCTGGAGCCTGCTTCAGATCCTCTGTCTCCCTCTGTCTCTGCCCCTCCCTGCTTTCTCTCTCTCTCTCTCTCTCTCAAAAATAAATAATAAACATTAAAACAATTTTAAGTACAAAAATAAAAAAATAGTCTAGTCTCCATGCATTTCAGTTATTTTGATCTTAGAACCACGTGAGCAGTTGCCCAAACAGTTGTAGAAAAAACACCTGTGACTCATATATTAATCCTTAAACTGAAATACATTGTGGATGAACTAGATACTTGCTCTAAATAAATAAAATAAGTAAATTTTAAAAAGCCATGTGAAACCCGGCATATGAACAGGTTTGTTTATGTACTCTTGGTTGGAACATTTTAGTGGGAACATCTCCCTGAGCACAGGTGGAAGGCTGGGGAACGTTCTAACGGCATTTTGATCATGGCATTCAGTAAGCCACTGTAAGTCAGGAGAAACAGCTCTACCTGGGTTTGGGGTAGGACACAAACTCCAATTTAAAGATGACAATAAACTAGGAAAGGTATCTTTTTTTTTTAATTTAAAAAGCAATTACCCCAAATCCTTAGTTTATAATTAGGACCTAAATAAAAAAGAAGACACCGACTCAATATTCTAGAAGGGAGATTCAATAGTGTAAAGAAACCTGTTTTTTTTTTCTCCTATTGATCCTTAGATTAAAAGCAATTACAATTGGAGGCTCAGGGATTTGTGGGAGGGAACATGCTGAATTTCAAATCACCTGGAAAACCAGAGGCTGAAGGGGGAGGGGGGAGGAGGGGAAGCTTCTCTGCTCTCCAATCCCAGGTAAACCTCGGAGAGATGAAACTCCTTATTAGCCCCCTTTTCCCCAACTGGTGCTGAGGGCCATCAAATGGTCTTCACAGACTCCATTCTAGTCTGGAAGGAAATGTATTTCTTAGCGGCCAATGGAAGATTTGCATAAGGTAAGACATGCAAGGTTTCTATCATGGTAATTAGGATACAATGAAGCTCTCTAAAGCGTTAACCATTGCCTTTCACTTCCTTTAACCACCCTGTCCTTTTAAACCCACCCACACTTAAGGAGTCAGGGTACAAGGCCCTAAGGCTGGCAACCAGTCTATTCCATGCAAACTACCCAAGAAAGAGGTGTCACAGTCCGAGAGAAATAAGTGACCTCAATAAACTACAAAGATGAATGGGTCTCCCAGGTGTGAAACTCTTACCTGGAGAACAGCCCTCACCCTGCAAAGGACCAGTCCCTCACCAGGCTTGTCCGACCTGCACCCAGCATTGAGACCCTCTCTTTTTGCCAGATGTTTCTCTGGCTTGTGCTTCAGTAGGAAAATCCCATTCAAACGCTTTCAATCAAAACACCTGCCGCGGAAGGAAAAGAGACTGTGCTTGCATTTCTATTTCCCCAAATCAAAAAAATGAAGATACAGATGAAGGCATGGACTGCATTCTCTACCTTCAACTGTTGCCAAGGTACATTATGGTGGTACTTAAATATTAAATCTATTTGTCATTAATATTTTGACCATCTTGTTATAGATTGTGATATTAATTTTTAATGTCTGCTTCTAATATTATATAATTAGCATCTTATGTTACTTAAATAAATTTATGAATGACAGGACATCCATTTATATGAATTATAACTGAGTTATGATCATATTTAATGTATAGTGTAATAATAGGAGATATGAAAAGTTGAGCCAAATTACTATAAATATTCAGAAGCTTTGTGCATATTCCAACTCCTTTGTTGAGAAATTAGCCCACACATTTCTATGAAGATCTGTCTTCCCTTCCCCCATTAAATCTGCAAATATTGTGGGTCGAATATCTTTGTCTTTGTGTCAATTTGAATATCTGTATAAGCATTCCCTTTACTTCTGGAGGAAAAGACCTTAAAAACTCAAACAATCAGAAGATGATAAGGAACAATTTTACGTGATTTCAAATACATTTTTTTTTCTAGCTGGCTGCACCTGCTAACACCTGTGTGCTTCGTAAGTGGCAGATAATGTGATAACACTTGTAGGTGCAATTTCATTAAGTCTTTGTAAAACTCCGTGGGATAAGGAATCGTATTCTTAGTATCCCCAATCTCATTTACAGGGTCAAGAAACAGGCATTGTGAATAAGTAATTTGTTTAATCATCGGCTGGCGTCAAGGTCACAATGTTTGGAATATGGTTTGACCCCCTTTCCGACATAATATCTCCCTAATATGCACTATGTCAACAGACACGTTTTCAAAATCCATGGAGAATTGAGTGGAAGTTACTGAGGGAACCCAGAATATAACAGATTTGAAATCACCTGTAAATGGTCCTATATATCCATGATTTTATTATATCTTAGATACTTATAACCTCTGGGGCGCCTGGGTGGCTCAGTTGGTTAAGCGTTCGACTTTGGCTTAGGTCCGGATCTCACCGCTCATGGGTTCGAGTCCCAAGTCAGGCCAGAGCCTGGAGCCTGGAGCCTGGAGTCTGCTTTGGATTCTGTCTCTCTCTCTCTCTCTCTCTCTCTCTCTCTCTCTTTCTCTCTCTGCCCCTCCCTCACTGTGCTCTGTCTCTCTCTCTCTCAAAAATGAATAAATGTTAAAAAAATTGTAGATACTTATAACCTCTAATTATTTTTTAACCCTATATAGCAATTAAGCTTATTACTGCTATGCCTGCATTATGTAAAGAAATGCAAAGGCACCAGGGAGTCTAGATAACCTGCCCAAACTCACCCAGCTTCTCAGCAGCGCAGCACATGACCATGAGGCCAGCTTTAATATAAACTGGGGAAAAGCAAAACTACTCAACATTCTACTTGGTGCTGTCTTTTCTGTCAAGGAGACTGATCATCATGCTACAAATGGAAGACAATATGAGGACAAGGGAAATCTCAGCTGAGCTTGGAGAGAAGTTTATTAAGAGAACAGCAGCCTTTTGCAAATGCATTTCTGCCCCCAGACCATGGGGGTTACCTCTCCAAACAAGGAGAGATAGAAGCCCAGGTGGACCGGCTGGTGCTAGCGATATCTGAGGCAGAGCAGGAAGCTGGAAGCTGGATGAAATGAAGGAGAAAAGGAAATTAATCCAATAGGTTAGAAGAAGTGTGGCTTATTCAATTCTGGAAAAGGAAAGAATGACAACGAGCAGTCAGTCTGCATCAAGACAGATAAATGTAGTGAATCAGCTCTCCATTCCAGAGGATTCCTTCTAGGCAGCAAAGTAGCAGTGGTTATTCTCCATTAATTGCACACCCCGTGCCAGGCACTGGGCTAGTGGCTATGGGCTTAATCACCACCTAAAAACCTATAGACAATTGGCCTTTAAAGCATGATGTCACCATTTTCTGCTTGCCTCTTATGGCCACCAGTTAGCGAGTTAGCAGGCATCAGCATTTTATGGGAATGATTTCGGTCAACGTCGCGAAAGCAGCAGTGAGAGCAAAGTTTGACAGATGAGAAAGCCACACCTCAGAAAACTTCCCCAGCTCCAGAGTGGGGAAGGGGATCTAGGGGGATGTGCCACCATGTCTGAGCACACACACTGTAAGAGTTCCAGGTGGATTAGAGGAACACGCTCAAGATCGTGTGGCTACGTTTAAGCAAGAAGTCTGGGAGTGTGCTTTACATGGTTTTGTGGTTCTTCTTGAGGGCAGGAAATGTGAGCTGAGTGACAGCACAGAGAAGATGGTATAAGAGTTGGATCCTCTGACCTGAAGATCCTGGACCCTGAATAACACAGCATAATCATCATCCACCTACCAGAGAAATGTTTCTCAAACTTATGTACATCACTATACCTGGAAGGCTCATTGAAACACGGATTCACGGGCTTCAACCCCAGGAACCCTGATTAGTAGGTCCAGGGTGAGGCCAGAAGACCTGCATTTCTCCCAAGTCCCATTTGATGTTCCAGCCACACCGCGAGCATCACATCACTGTCCCTCAGGACACTTGGGTGCTTGATACAGACAGAGCTTTTGAATGTTAAGGGTTTCAATTCATGAACGATAAGAGGTTTGTTTCTAAAAGCAGATGGCTAGTATTTTGAACAACATAGTTGAAATCCAAATGTTTGTTCCAAACACAGGAGATCTGATTATGAACATGTTACATCAGTGGATGACAATGTAAGGATCTGACCTTCTATTTTTTTTTTTCAGAATTGATCTTTTTTGTTTTTGTTGTCATCATGCACAAGATGCTTCACAGAAGGATGTTGCTCGGATTCAGAAAATAAAAGTTATTTTGCTAACAGGGTCTGTAGTGTCCAGAATGCAAAAAGCAGCATGTATCTGGGAGGTACATTTTGGTTGCTGGCTGACCATGCTCCGAAACAGCACTAAACCATGTATGTGTTTGTTTCTGGTCTGTGTGAGAGCAGCAGAGGGAAGTAGCACATTCCAGAATCCAGTTTCTAAGGCTTTAATGTTTTTTTTTTTCTTAATTTATTTATTTTTGAGAGTCAGAGAGAGACAGTGCAAGCAAGGGAGGGTCAGAGAGAGAGGGAGACACAGAATCCGAAGACA
Source organism: Hyaena hyaena (assembly GCF_003009895.1). NCBI lineage: Eukaryota > Metazoa > Chordata > Mammalia > Carnivora > Hyaenidae > Hyaena > Hyaena hyaena. The sequence continues at coordinate 2,123,062 of NW_024080733.1, read as the reverse complement.
GGCTTCAGACTCTGAGCTAGCAGTCAGCACAGAGCCTGATGCGGGGCTTGGACCCATAAACCATGAGATCATGACCTGAGCCAAAGTTGGAGACTCAACCGACTGAGCCACCCAGGCGCCCCTAAAGCTTTAGAACCTAAGCAAGAAGGCAAGACTGGACAAAAGGAGACAGACCAAGGATTACTGTGGGGTGCATAAAGAATCAGTAATTGTATGTTTTCACTCATATGTGGCTCTTAGAAACTGAACAGAAGTCCATAGGGGAGGAGAAGGGCGAAGAAGTTACAGAGAGGGAGGGAGGCAAACCATAGGAGACTCTTAAGTACTGAGAACAAACTGAGGGCAGATGGGGGAGGGGGAGAGGGGAAAGTGGATGATGGTCATGGAGGAGGGCACTTGTTGGGATGAGCACTGGGTGTTGTATGGAAACCAATTTGATAATAAATATCATATATATATATATATATAAAGAATCAGTAATCATTTTACAATGCACAGCGACTCAGTCTGGATTTTTTTAATTCTCTGGCAAACAAAATTGGACCACTAACAGAGGAAACAGTAGACACACAACTCGATGTCTGTCATTTAGAGTTATGTCTGGTCCAGACACTCAGGAACACATTTGTACTACCTGAGGAGAGGGCTTTGAACAAAATCCAAGGGGTCTTTCCTTCAAATCTCCTGGAGAACATAAAGACCAGAGCAGCTGCTCCAGGGCCAATGTAGAAAGATCTAACATCACCCTGAAGGAGATGAAAAGAGGGGAAGAGAAAAACGGCATTTTTCCATAATTGCATGGAACATGCATAGTTTCTTTCTCCTGGAAGTTTCCAGAAAATATACCCGGTACTTTGAGGAAGCCCAGTGACTGTATATCATTGGAGGCAACAGGCGCAGGTGAAAGTGATCTCCAACCTTCAGAGAATAACTGGTAGGAAGTGGCTTATCTGGAATGACTGAAGCAATTTTGGAGACACCCTTATTTCTATACTGAAATTTTTGTTCGTTTATAATTTCTGGGTTTTTGCTTTACTTTTTTGTTTTGTTTTGTTTTGTTTTATTGAACTTACCCAGATCCAGGCCCTTTTGAGTATGTGCAGGGTGGCCTTGAGGCACCAGGATTCTCTCTCTGCCAGAGAGGACGTTCTGGTGGGGGATAGTGGGTATAGGAGTCACATGGCAGAGTGCTAGGGACCGCAGGGTCACAGCACATGGTAAGAATCGTGTCCCTGTCACGGGCAGCTTCTGGAAGCTTCAAAGACACCCAAGGCGTAACTAAACACATCACTAAAGGGGAGAGAACAAAAGGAAAACCTTAAAAGCTACCAGGAGAGGAGCGCCTGGCTGGCTCAGTCAGATGAGCGTCCAACTTCGGCTCAAGGAATGATCTCAAGGCTCATGAGTTCGAGCCCCACGTCGGGCTCTGTGCTGACAGTATGGAGCCTGCTTGGGATTCTCTCTCTCTTCCTCTCTTTCTGTCCCCCACCCCAGCTCACATTCTGCACTCTCTCTTTCTCTCAAAAGTAAAATAAAACATTAAAAAAAATTTAAGCTGCCAGAAGGACACAGCATATTACTTAAAATATAATAACATCTTTGCCTTAAGTATTACTAGCATTTAGTGCTCACTTTGATTTGTGGTACATTGTGAATAAATTTTACCTTTATCTTCATGAGTGAGACTGTCCTGAAGTTTTTCTTTCTTGCTGGGCCTTGATACAAGGGATGCACTAACCTCATAAAACCAGTTGAGAAGAGCTTCTAGTTTCTGGATTCCTATTCTTACAAGTGTTTGTATCAGCGTAATGGTCTCTACCTTAAGTGTTTGATATAGCCCTCCCCCCCTTTTCCTTTGAAGTATAGGTGACACGTAATGTTACATTTATTTCAGGTGTACAACATAGTGATTTGGCTAATCTACATATTGTTGTGTTCACAAGGATGCTATTTTTGTAACACACCACACCACACCACATGGCACCACATCTCCTGTACCATACCACACATCACCATATGTGGGAAAGTGTCTGACTTCAGTTCAAGTCATGATCTCATGGTTCCTGAGTTCACTCTGACAGCTCAGAGCCTGGAGCCCGCTATGGATTCTGTGTCGCCCTCTCTCCCTGCCCCTCCCCTGATCTCACTCTGTCTCTCTCTCAAAAACAAATTTAAAAACATTAAAAGAATTTTTTAAAGAGGTGACAGTGGGCATCCGTGTGTCATTCCTAATCTCAAAGGGAAAGTTTTCAACATCTCATCAGTGTAGTTACTACAGATTTTTTCTGTCTATACCCTCTATTACAATAGGAACTCTCATTCATTGCAAGTGGGCAGGTACAATACCATGAACCCTTTGGAAAACCGTTTGACAATTTCTAAAACAAAGGAACTGAAAAACAAGTAAATAACATTAAACAAACACTTAACATATGGTCAAGTCATTCCTCTCCTAGTCAGGAGTAACAAAAATTTATAAAACCCTGTACTTTATTCACAACAGCCCAAAACTGGGCACACCCAAATGTCCATTAATAGATGAATGGATAAACAGATTTTAATAGATATGGTAGAGCGGGATGCCATCTACAAATATAGCTTCAATTCTGTGTCTATATTTCACTTGCATGTGAATGCGAGGCAATTGAACGCGACTCAACACTGAAAAGTAAATCAGCTTCTGATCCACATGGCAAGGATGAACCTCAAAGACTATACTGAAGGAGAGAAGCCGAAAGCAATGGAGTGCTCATTGATTCCTCTTATGGGAAATTGGTAAAGGTAGATCTATTCTGTTAGTGCCAAGGAATAGCACTAATGATTCATTGGAGCTTGGAGGGGGTGTGCATTGACCGAAAAGGGATGCAGGAGGAATTTTCGGAGGAAGGGGAATATTCTGGAACTCATTTGTGGTTGTGACTTACGTAGTCTTTAAAACTCATTTAAAATAGACTGTTTGACACAGAATGTGTTTATTTTAACACATTTTCAATAAAGTTTTTAGTTCCATAAAGTTGCTTAACAAAATCAAAACAGATAGGTCTGCAAAGAAAGAAGTTAAGAAAAAGACTGATGATAAAGAGAAGTCCTTCTACTGCATTCCTTGTACTTAATTGATGTCACTGAACACCCCTTCCTTGGGAGGCTCCTGTCCAACATCATAGACCTGTGTCCGTGACTCAACGTGTTTAATAACTCACCTTGATGAGTACCCCTCGACCAAATAATATGGGTCCTAACCTATTTCTCAACAACTACCACCTCCATGGCTTCATGCACTTTAGATGATTTCCTCTGTTGTATCCATTTTTCAAGCTCCAGTGTAGGCACTATATATTTGGTGGCACATTTGAGTTGCCCCGGGCTTTGATTGCTTGACACTTGACTGCATCACTTGCTCTCTGGACACCAGCCTGGTTTGATTGGCACTAGATCATAACTTCTGCCCTTACCCCCATGTTGGCCATGTAATTATGGTTGCCGCATAGAAGAAAAGACAACATCCAAATTATGAGACTTCTCTAGGAAAAAGATAGTTCTTACAAGAAAGTAAGCATTTGAAATATTAATCCATAGAGTTCCATTGCCTGCTTGCTATGGATTTGAATTAAAGAATACACTAAAATAGATGATAGAGTAGAAGCCACCTTATCCACTGAAATGTACTGAAAGTTCTTGCTCTTTCTAATGTTTCCATAGACATAGAAACAACACTAGTGAAGGCTATTTCAGGTCTTCTAATATGACTTTCCCTCACTAGTGGTTTTAAAGAATCGGATTCTGGTTTTCCCTGCTCAAGATCATTATCTTCTGCTTGGAATTAACCAGTGCCCTCACTTTCATACAAGTTAAAATGCAGCTGATTGAAATGCAGGTTATGCCTGAAACGATTCCTTTAGAACAATACATCTTGATTCTCTGCTTCTAAATGGCATCTGACCTGCACTTTGGACACAGACTCTCCCAGTAGTTGGGTAAGATACCTCTGTAGAAACTGAAAGAGACAAAAATATACTAATCATGCTGAAAATTAGGACCTAAAGTTCAGTGTCACTGAGATGATGTTTTATTAACCACAGGACAAAAGATTTGACATGATCAACATGACCAGTGGCCTTCCCATGCCATATCCTGGGTAAAACAACTCCATGTATGTCTCTTATCTTTTTTTAGTGTCTTTGTCTAGCTCAGGAAGGAAAGATCTCCCTCTCTTGCAAGACTTCAGTTCTCTTTGAGGTATCTATGATGCTTCCCTTCCTTGAGCTAGCCAGACACCATAGCTCCAGAGTGGAAAACTGAGTGTGTGCACATTCTGGATGTGTACCTACACATGTCTTGGTGGTTGGTTTGTGGAGTGAGGAAACTAGAAGACTCCCTCTGCCTTGGAATAGAATTTCAGAAAGGAGGAGCTCCTGTAGAAGCAGCATCCTACCTTAGGGAAAAAGGGGGTGTGGGGTTCTACCTACATAGATGCAAAGTGAGGGAAAGACAATCCACCCTGTTGCTGGCACATTCCCTGCAGTTGACATTGAGAGATGAGGTCATCTTCCATCTTCAGAGCCCCACCGTGGACACGCTAAAGAAAGGGGTACTGAAAGCTCTCGTTCACCTGGCATGGTCTTGAATTAGGCATCACATAACTAGGTAGTATAAAAATATAGTATTGCAAGGGCAACCGAGGTCTCAGTCATTTGAGCATCTGACTCTTGATTTCGACTCTGGTCATGATATAGTGGTTTGTGGGAATGAGCCCCACATGGGGCTCTGCACTGACAGCATGGAGCCTGCTTGAGATTCTCTCTCTCCCCTTCTCTCTCTACCCTTCCCCCCTTACTCTCCCCCACTCTCTCTCAAAATAAATAAGCTTTATTTTTTTTTAATATTGGGGGGGGCGACTGGGTGGCTTAGTCGGTTAAGCGTCCGACTTTCGCTTAGGTCATGATCTCGCGGTTCGTGGGTTCGAGCCCCGCGTCGGGCTCTGTGCTGACTGCCAGCTCAGAGCCTGGAGCCTGTTTCAGTCTGTGACTCCCTCTCTCTCTGACCCTCCCCTGCTCACGCTGTCTCTCTCTCTCTCTCTAAAAAAAAAAAAAATATATTGGGGCACCTGGGTGGCTCAGTCCATTGAGCGTCCAGCTTCGGCTCAGCTCATGATCTCATAGTTTGTGAGTTCAAGCCCCGCATTAGCCTCTGTGCTGACAGCTCGAAGCCTCGAGCCTGCTTCAGATTCTGTATGTGTCTCTCTCTCTGCCCCTCCCCTGCTCACAATCTGTGTCTTTCTTTCTCTAAAAAATGAATAAACATTTAAAATATTTAAATAAATAAATAAATGATTTCTAAGGTATTTACCCTGGTCAGTTACCCCCAAGCATTAGTCATGATTTCCAATGGGGAGCCTGTTTTAGTCCCATTCTTAGCTTGAATACAAACCCCAAGGGAAAGACTACCCATCATGTCCACTCCCCACCATCCATGGAGGGCTTTCTTCTCACCACACAGCCTCACGTCAGGCCCTCATCTCATCAAGGATGTTTGCATCACAGCCCCCCCCCCCCACATTAGGGTCTTATACCTCTGCTTCCAGAATAGTTAAGCACGATCCACCTGGTACCATTCTGATGTCAGCTATTGGGACTACATTTTAGAAGGTCTGTGTTCTACACAGTATTTCTTTTTGGCTTCTAAGGAAAAACTTACTGGATTCTTAAGTCCAATTCTTGGAGAGATTGCTAGCAATCTCTGGGGAGGTTGCATGATGCCCGACCAGGGGTGGGTGTGACCACCAGGCCTACCCTCTAACGTGCTTTCTGGGGCTTCTGTTCCTTCCACTCCAGAACCAATCAGCCCCCTGACAGGTCACATTGGGGAAATCACAGGAATTATAAATAGAGTTGAAAGGAAGGCAGCATTGGCCACCCTGAAGTTAAATAAAGGGCACTCAAAAACTTTTCTTTCTAGTCCTTTCTATGCAATTTGCTCTGAGATTAAGGAAATCTCAGGGACCAGCCTAAAAAGATTACCTCTTTATATGTCAGTTTTCTCTTTGTAAAAAGGAAGATGTAAGAAGATGTGTTTCCCCACTGTACCCATCAGATGTTAACCCTCCTAAACTGAAACCCACAGGAGAGGGAAGCCCCTCTCTGCCAACATACGCCCACGAGTCCCTGGGTTTTAGGGCAACCATGTAACATAGCATCTTTAAATGACTTGGATCACACAGAAGCAGCCATGACCTTGGCAACACCGTACTGCTTTTTTTGCCAAGGGCGATGTTTCTGGAGATGGCTTTCACACACAATAGAAAACAGAAGTTAGGACCTTTGGCAGACTGACCTCTGCAGACTGTCTGAAAACTCGCACCTCCTCTCCTGCTGACCCACGGGAATTATAACTCTCTTCTACTAACAGCAGCAAATATTTGAAAGGGTCTTGGTGATGGAAGTCCTCAAACTCAGGCACTTAATGGAAGTAACTGAAATCTGACAATTGACTGCTGCCTTTCAAAGCCTCCAAATGATGGTGTGTGTGTGTGTGTGTGTGTGTGCGTGTGTGTGTGTGTGTGTGTTTGAACAGCTTTGCTGACATTTAATTCACATGTAAAATCCATCCACCTCAGTGTACAATGTCTTGGTTTTAGTGTATTCTGAGAGTTATCCAGACATCACTATAACCTATTTTTAGAACATGCTCTTCACCCCAATAAGAAAATCAGAACCATTTTACAGTCACTCCCTGCCCCTCCAAATCCAACCCCAGGCAAGCTCAGATTTACTGTCTCTATCCATGTACTGACTCTGGGCACTTCATATGAGTGGTTCATACAATATACATCGTTTTGTGTCCAGTTTCTTCCACATAACTTAGTGTTTTCAAGTTCATGTTGTAGCATGCATCAGTACTCAACTCCTTTTTATGGGTGAATAATATCCCTTTATGGAGATAGACCACTTTTGTCCATCATCTTATCAGCTGATGAATATTTGAGTTATATTTCACTTTTTGATTACATGAACAACACTGTGAAAACTTATTTACATGTTTTTATGTGGAAGTACACTTTCATCTGTCCTGAATAGAAACCTAGGAGTGGGATTGTTAGATCACATGTGGGTCTATGCTTTGTTCCTCATCTTAAGGAACAGCCAAACTGGTTTCCAAAGTGGCTGTGCTATTTTTCCTTCCCATCAGCAGTGTATGAGGGTTCTCCTTTCTCCACACCCTCAACAACACTTGTTATGATCTACCTTTTCTATTGGAGCCATCCTAGAGGCATGAAGCCATATGTCATTGGGGTTTTGACTTGCACTTCCCTAATGACTGATGTTGAGTATAGGTCCATGCGCTGTTATGAGTTTGTATTTCTTCTAAGGGGAAATAGCAATTCAGATCCTTGATCATTTTTAATTAGATTATTTATCTTTCCATTAGTTGAGTTGTAACAGTCCTATATACATTCTGGATACAAGGTATTTTATGAGATATAATATGCCATAAACCCATGAACACAGTATTGTAATAATTGTTTAGGGTAGCTCAGTCAGTTAAGCATATGACTCTTGTTTTTGGCTCAGGTCATGATCTCATGGCTTTGTGGGTTCAAGCCCCACCTCAGACTCTGTGCTGGCATCGTGGGTCCTGCTTGGGATTCTCTCTCTCTTCTCTCTCCACCCTTCCCTCACTCACATTGCCTCGTCTCTTTCAAAATAAAGAAATAAAATTAATATTAATAATAATAATAATTTTACATCGCATTTTTCAAATCAATTAGGATAAGAAAAATGTTTAAACTGTTTATACCGTTTTTTTATATTTACTTGTAAGGCTACTTTTGCTGGTATACTTTATTTCTCTATATAGATCTGAATTAACTACTAGTGTCCATTTTTTGTAGTCTGAAGGACTCTTGGTATTTCTTATAAGGCAAGTTTACTGAAGGCAAATTCTTTGAGTTACTTTGTCTTTCTGAGAATCCCTTAAGTTCTCTTTCATTTCTGAAAAATAATTTTGCTGACATAGAATATTCTTGGTAGTCTTTTGTTTGTTTGTTTCTTTGTTTTTAGCACCTTGTTTATGTCATCATACTGCACTCTGGCCTTCATGATTTCTGATAAGAAGTCAGTTGTTTATCTTACTGAGAATCTATTGTACACAATGAATTTTTTTTGCTGTGTTCAAGGTTCTCTCTTTGTATTTTTTTCTCAAGAAATTTACTATGATGTGTCTAAGTGTCAATCCCTATGAGGCTATTCTATTTGGAGTTTGTTGAGCTTTTTGGGTGTGTAGACTAAAATTTTTCATTAAAAATCTCTATTTCTTGAAATAGTGCCAGACTTAAAACTGGACTTACTAGGGGCACCTGGGTGGCTAAGTTGGGTAGGTGTCCAACTCTCAATTTTGGCTCAGGTCATGATCTCACAGTTTGTGAGATCAAGCCCTGTATCAGGCTCTGCACTCACAGTTCAGATCTTGCTTGGGATTCTCTCTCTTTCTCTCTTTCTGCCCCTCCTTGGCTCATCTGTTTTCTCTCTCCCTCTCTCTCTCTCTCTTTTTCTATCTCAAAATAAACTTAAAAACAGTGGACTTTTTAGATTATATTACATGAAGACTCTTGAGATCGGATTTTCCTGTCTCCCACAGTATTTGATATTATTGCTATATTTCTTGGTTTTTTCTTTTCTTTTATACACTGCTGTTTGCTTGTTTACGCACTTTCCTGGAGAAAAGGTGTCAGCTAACGATTGGTCAGAGGTGTCCTGAAATGTCTTGAACCAGTAAGTTGCCCACCCTGAGCTGTGAGGACTTGAATGTTTTAGGACATGTCTTAGACATTCAGTTTACAGCTCTGCCTTACCCATCGTTTGCTTGCATAAAACCCTAAAGTTGGCCGTTAGGGGTCCTCTCTGGCCTGTCTGACAGATGCACACTGCCCTGTCCAGGGTCTTCTAGATCTCCCACAATGTCAGAGTTCTAGAAACCCCCTTATGCATATAATCTTTCCAAGGTTTCTCCTCTCAATTTTTGATTAGGCCTTTGTTTGTAACTGGTATCCCAGTGGCCTGTAACTATCCCGAGAGCCGTGATACTAATGCTGTTCTGACCATGGACTTCATGAAGAGCTCCAGACCTCCCCCTAGTGGTTGTAGGGCTGGCAGTTTCAGGATCTCCTGACACTGAGCAAAGGAGATGGGTGAAGGTCAAGCCACAGAACTGCAAACCCTGCCATCCTTACTCAGGAGCCGCAGCTTTTCACGGGTAAACACTCCTCAATTTGCCCCAAGCCCGTGGCTAACTCTGTGACTGTTGAGTAAAGTTGTTTTTGATACTTTTTGACAGTGCTTTAATTTGCTTTTGTGGATGAACAGATTCATATAAATCTTTACATGGCCTTTATCCTTCCCAGGGCTGGCTTATCTGTCACTTAATGTAGAAATAACTCAATATCAGAAGACCCAGCAGACACTGAAGGGATGTTAGCATTCTTATGACGTTTGGAACATTATGTAAACTTGCTGATATTTAATAGTCTTAAGTATAATGTAGGTAAACAGGAGCTAATTGAAAATATTTTTGAGGATTACATAATCTACTGCAAGTAAAGTGCTGGGCATAAAAATTGAGTGTGTCTGACATGCATATAATGAGAAGTGGGTGTTAGGGATGGGGATAGGAAGGGAAAAGGTGGTCAGGTTACAGGGTCTTCAATGACTTGAAGAGTCCCTGAGTTTTATGAAGCAGAAGTAGAATAGCATTGCATTTATGCTAGAGAAAGAATCATTTATTTGCAGCATAAAAAATTCAATGATCTCTTTGTCAAAAGTCATTTCTAAAACAATGAAGAATGTTAAAATTCTCAATTGGGGCTAAGAACCATAAAAATGCAGCACAGCTCAGCCCACTTTCTCCTTAAAGTTTTCTCAGTGCCTCAATGGCATGCAGCATCCTGTCACAGTGAGAAATACAATCTCTGTCTGTCCCTCACTTCTGCCACATACATTTCTTGCATCATTATTCAGGAAGAACTTTCAAAGGTCCTCTATCCTCTTTAATAGTCTAATTTAAACAATGAGCATAATACAAGGAAGCCTAACGTTGTTCCTGAGCTAACGTGGTGTCAGTGGGGACACAGGCTCACACAAGGACAATGGCGGCTACCCTGCCTTTCACTGTTGAACTTCCCAATGAGTCATTCCTCGGGACATGGCGGCAACTCTTATTACCAATGCCTCCTATCTTCAGTCCCTCACAGGAAAGAAAACTTGCCAGTAGATACCGATTCCTATTCCATGCTTGGAAAGAAAGGATCCCAACATCCACAGAGTGAAGAGAATGAACAATTGTTGAGTATACACCAGTGATTTGGAAGGGCCTTCACTTACAGTTCTCTTTAGTTTTCAAAAATTTATCATTGTTTTCCTTAGTTTACACAAGGACAAACTGAGGACTGATGTGGATGGGGAGGAGGGGAAAGGGGGGATGGGCATGGAGGAGGGCACTTGTGGGGATGAGCACTGGGTGTTATATGGAAACCAACTTGACAATAAACTATTAAAAAATAAAAGTAAAAAATAAATAAATAAATAAATAAATAAATAAATAAATAAATGTTAAAAAAAAAGTCACAAGGAAACCAAATAATTCGGAACAGAGGTTTTGGTGAACCTGTCAGTAGTTAACAAAGGCCAATTATGTGGCTTAGAAAGAGTGCTTGGTGGGGCGTCTGTCGGGTGGCTCAGTCGGTTGGGTGTCTGACTTCAGCTCAGGTCATGATCTCACAGTTTGTGGATTCGAGCCCCGCGTTGGGCTCTGTGCTCACTGCCAGCTTAGAGTCTGGAGCCTCTTTCAAATGCTATATCTCCCTCTCTCTCTGACCCTCCTCTGCTCACCCTGTCTCTCTCTCTCTAAGAAATAAAACATTAAAACAATTAAAAAAAGAGAGAAAGAGTGCTTGGTACTCAGCCAGCACACGTACGGGTGAGATTAACTCAAGAAGCTCTAAACTGCATTTCGACACATCTTCCTTTACTCAAAATAATGGAGGACTAGAAAGAAAATCCATAAAGAATTCACATCTAAGGTGTCTAAATGGAAGCAATTGGTGTGTGGAGGAGAAATGGGGGAAAAATCTTTGAGAGATGAAGATCACGTTACCTTACTATCCAAGATGGTTGATGCGAAATATGATCCAACATGAATCTTAAATTTTAGGGAAAGTATGTTAAAAAATAAAGCAAACAAACAAACAAAAACCCCATCTAAGTGAAGATAAGTTTTACTTGAGAAAAAGGGATTGTGGAAGGAAAAAAAATATGTTATTACTAAAAAGTGTAATAGTGCAAAAGATTGAAATGTCCGAGTTTGCTCAAAAATATAGTGTTACTATGCTAGAAGCACAATATTTGTAAGAGATTTATCTATTAGTGGAGTTTTTTAAAAAAAGAATAATCCAGGGGGTCTGGGTGGCTCAGTCGATTAAGCGTTTGGCTTTGTCTCAGGTCATGATCTCACAGTTTGTGAGTTTGAGCCCCTCATTGGGCTCTGTGCTGACATCTCAGAGCCTGGAGTCTGCTTTGGATTCTGTGTCTACTTCTCTCTCTGCCCCTCCCTCACTGGTGTTCTGTCTCTCTCTGTCTCTCAAAAATAAATAAATGTAAAAATATTTTTAAAAAGAATAATCTAGGGGTACCTAGGTCACTCATTGGTTAAGAGTCCAACTCTTGATTTTGGCTCAGGTCATGGAACTGAGCCGAGCCCCCTGTCAGGCTCCATGCTGAGTGTGGAGCTGGCTTAATATCTTCTCTTTCTGTCTCTCTTTGTCTCTCTCTGTCTCTGTCTCTCTCCCTCTGCCCATCTTCCCCAGTCACACTCATGCACTCTCTCTTTCTCTATGTCTATCAAAAAAGAAGGAGGAGGAGGAGAAGAAGGAGAAGAATACAGGTGGAATAAAAGAATGGTAAATAAGCCTTAAGAATAATGGAAAGCCTTAAATAAATAGAACATTATAAAATGTCTAGGAAGAACAAAATGACTTAGTAGTTTTAACAAAAGTAGAGCAATGGCCCACTGCTCAGGGAAGAAAATTCAACCATAATAGCCATAGTGACCACTCAACCACTTTATGTACCAATCCTAATAGCAATGGCAGTGGCTCACAGAAAGGTAGAGGAAATGGGGGTTTGGCCATAAATTGGACAAGACAGGTCATCCATAACATGGTGTGTGAGCCACTTAGCACAGAACAAATGACCACACAGAAGCAGTTTGAGTTCGCTGAGAAATCTACCAAATTTCAACTCGTTTCCCCTTCCACAAGAGGTGACAAATGGAAGGAAGAGAAAACATGTAGAACACTCTGCCTGGAATTTGACAACTATCACGGAGAGTTTTCAGGTGTGCTTGTCTTTTTGACAAGGCTATTTAAAAGTGAGCAATAGTGATACTGGTCACGGAAATTTGTTTATTAGAGTCTGTGGGGTGATATTTAAAGCTGCAGTGCACCATACTGAAAATGCTGATGAAGGGACTCTTACACGTGCGACCTTCAAACTCTTCAAATTAAGCTCAATTGCCTACAGATTTGAGCAACAATCTCGTGTGTGTGTCTTCCTGTAGTAAAATACCATGGCGATTACAAAATGCACAAATCCGCATCTGAAGAACGACATCAAAAAAATCACCAGTAGAGAGTCCATTCTTCTCTCTTCTCATGGCAGAGTGTCCTTTTGCACACTCTGGGGGGAGGGCTCCACCAGCCACACATCTGACAAATAATTTTGGATTCTATGACCGTGAAGGTGACTTCCGCGTTTGAGATGGCAAAGATGGTTGCTAAAAATGTAGATATATTTATTTATAACTCTTTTCCTTTTCTCAGATTTTAAGATTCTCAAGAAGGAGAACAGTGTTTTGAAATCCTTTGATGATCTCAGGACCTCAATCAGGTAATGCACCTTGTGGTAGCTTTGTACATATTTATTGACTGATTGGTTGAATGTGCAGGAGATAAAATACCGGAGCCCTTGCTCACTCAGTCTGCAGGTCAAGTTTACTCTTAATTCAGATTCACTTGGAAGACACATTGGAAGATGCCTTACCTGTGGCCTGACTAGAAGTTCAGTTCCTCGGTGTCCAAATGTGACCAAGGCTCCTTGCAAACAGCAATTGCTGACCTGCAAGTCCAGGCCCCTTCTTCATCAAGTGTTGTGATTTCTAGCCTCCTTACCTTCCCCACAGGCCCCAGGCTCCCATCGACAATTCCTCATTTATTTCTAAAAAAGAGATTTCTACATTCTCCTCTCGCTCATGAGTTCAAGTCTAATAAATGGCTGATTTCCTTCTTTTATCTACATTTGAGTTGCTTTTCATAATGTATATTAAACTGACACTATCAGAAAACTTTAATTAGCTTGACAGCAAGAAGCAGAGAGAAAAACTTAGTGATATGCCTGTGATCCTGGTCTCCTCACTACCACACTTTGAACTGTTAGATAACCCTGGCATCCTGAACTCTTACTGGTTCTGCCTGGAGATCCCTTCCTGACCAGTGAAGAAGGGGAGTTGTTTTATCTGGGTGTGAGCAGACCCCGGACTGACTCCAACCTTCCCTGAGTACTTACTAGTATTCAATCTTGATGAGTACAGTCCCCAAGCACTTCTTTGTGACAGTGAAGCACCTGAATTTCCCCCTGGGCTAATTCCCCAGTAAAGTTCTTCACTGGTGTATTTTCCCTTGAATGGAGAATCACTGATCTTACACACACACACACACACACACACACACACACACATACATTTGTATATAAATCTGTTGTATATGAGTGCATGTATATTATCACCATACATTAGCTATGATAGTCTTTTTTGTTTTTTGTTTTTGAGAGAGAGAGAGAGATAGAGAGTGAGCATGGGAAGGTCAGAGAGAGAAGGAGACAGAATCCAAAGCAGGCTCCACTCTGTCAGCACAGAGCCTGATGCAGGGCTTGAGCTCACAAACTACAAGATCATGACCTGAGTCAAAATCAAGAGTTGGATGCTTAACTGACTGAGCCACCCAGGTGCCCCATTTGGTCCTTGCTTTGCTGTCCTGGTGTTAAAAACAGGATTAAGAGGGGCCCCTGGGTGGCTCAGTTGGTTAAGCATTCAACTTCGGCTCAGGTCATGATCTCATGGTCCGTGGGTTTGAGCCCCACGTCAGGCTCTGTGCTGACAGCTCAGAGCCTGGAGCCTGTTTCAGATTCTGCACATCTCTCTCTCTGAAACTCTCCTATTCATGCTGTCTCTCTCTATCTCTCAGAAATTAAAAAAAAGGAAAAAAAGAAAAAAACAGGGTTAAGATTACGAATCAACAATGCATAATATGCCATCCCAAGAATGTTTCTAATCTTCTGTAAACAACGCAAAAAGCATTTGGTTATTTTTTTAAAGTTTATTTATCTGGAGAGAGAGTGGGGAAGGAGCAGAGAAAGAGGGAGAGAGAGAGAATCGCAAGCAGGTTCCACACGATCAGCACAGAGCCCGACATAGGGCTCCAACTCCCAAACTATGAGATCATGACCTGAGCCGAAGTTGAGAGTCAGACGCTCAACTGACTGAGCCACCCAGGCACCCCCTGGTTATTTGTTTCTTGCTTGCTCCTCTTTCTCCCCATCCAGGTCTTCCTTCATTAATGAATGTGTGGTATATGCACCATGCAAAAAAAAAAAAAAATTCTCCAAGGACAAAGTGATTATTTTTTCACAAATGAAAGTAAATCTTCTCCATCTTGACCCAAATCACCTGTTTCTTTCAATGATACTGGTTTCGTTGGAGTTCTTCCGTGGCTGGTGTCTGCTACAGGCATTCATACACATGAATACCTATATTTCCCCCAAGTGGGTGCCCCGCTGTACATGCTCTATTGTATCTTGCATCTTTAATTTCCCATAAAGCCGTCAATAGACTTGCCCTGGTCTTTTAATAGCCATGCCGATAAACCACAATTTATTAAGCAATTCACTTAAAATGGATTTTTGTATTGTTTCTGGTGTACTATTCTTGTGACCTATGGTGAAATATTTTATAATATGTCATTTCCCCTTATTTTGCATACTGGTGAGAATATCAGTACTTGTTTTCATGTGCCCTTAAGATATACACTTCCACTTAGGGATTTCTCAAACACATTGCCTTCCAAATATACAAGGATATATATACATGCATGACTGCCATCCTATATTGAAGTATAACTGAAATTCAACACACTGCATGTATTTAAAGGATACAACTGAATAAGTTTTGAATGTACACATATAGTCATGAAACCTTCACTCTAATCAATATAATGAATGTATCATTCATCTCCCAAAGTTCCTTTGTACCCTTTTCCAGTTCTTCTCTCCAACCTCTGTCCGTCCCTCACCCCCACTCCCTAGGCGCCTCTGAGCTGCTTCCTGTCACCATAGATTAATTTTCATCTTCCAGACTTTTATATATAAGGAATTATATATCATAGGCTCTCTTGTGTGTGTCTCCGTTCACTCATAGTATTTGTTGTGAGATCCATCGTGTTGTTTCATGTATCTGTGGTTCATTTTTATTTCAGAGCATGTCCCACTGTATGGGAATACCACAGCATGTTTATTTATTCAATTATTGTTGAGCATTTGGATATGAAAAAGGAAGCTCGTAAACATATTCACATACAATCTCTGTGTGGACATAAGTTTTCATTTTTCTTGGGTAAATATGTAGGAGTGGAATGACTGAATCATATAAAATTGTCAGAAGCTGCCAATATCTTTTCCAAAGCAGTCTGTAGGATTTGATCTCCCCCTCAGCAATTTTTGAGAGTTGGAATACCTCCATATCCTCATCCACACGCAAATGGTCAGTCTTTTAAATTTTGGTCATTCTCCCTAACGAGTAATGGTTATGAGTATCTTTCCTGAGCCTAATTGCTATCCTTGTATCATCTTTTTAAAAAAATTTTTAACCTTTATTTATTTTTGAGAGATAGCGAGACAGAGCATAAGCAGTGGAGGGTCAGAGAGAGAGGAAGACACAGAATCCGAAGCAGGCTCCAGGCTCCAAGCTGTGAGCCCAGAGCCCGACATGAGGCTCGAACTCACGAACCGTGAGATCATAACCTGAGCTGAAGTCAGCTGCTTAACCAACTGAGACACCCAGGTGCCCCACTCCTTGTATCATCTTTGATGAAGTATCTGTTCAAACCTTTTCCTTGTTTTAATTGGGTGTGGGGTTCATAGTCCTTTATTGGATATATGCTTTCAAAATATTGCCTGGGATTTATTGTTCCACTTTTTCTGTCTTTCAAGGCTCAGAAGGTAGAATTTTGATGAAATCTGTTTTTAAATTTCTCCTCCTCCTTCTTGTTCTTCTTCTTCAGAGAGAACATGCATGTGTGGGTGAGTAAGGGAGAGGTAGAGGGAGAGAGAGAGACAGAGACAGAGAGAGACTCCCAAGCAAGCTCCACACCTAGCACAGAGCCCGACTAGGGCTCCATCTCATAACTGCGAGATCATGACCTGATCTGAAATCAGGAGTCATATGTTCAACCAACTGAGCCACCAGGGTACTCTTTTATATTTATTTTTAATGGATAATGATTTTGACCTTGTAGCGAAGAAATTTCTACATAACCTAAGATCTCTAAGGTCTTCTACAATGTATCCTTTTAGAACTATTGTCATTTTAGGTTTTACATTTAGGTCTATGATCCATTTTAGGTTAATTCTGAATTTGGGGAAAAATTTCCCCTCCTCCTTTTTCTTTTTATTCTCCACCTGTTGTTTTTTTTTTTTTCTTAAGAAAATCTAATTTTTCCAGTACCATTTATTTTCAACACTATCCTTTTTCCACTGAATTGGCTTTATACCTTTGTCAAAATACAATTGTCCATATATGTGTGAGTACATTTCTGGACCTTCTAGTCTATTCTGTTATCTATTTGTCTCATTTTACAAAAATAATGTGTTGTCTTGCTTACTATAAACTTATAGTAAGTCTTGGAATTAAACCAATAATAAGGAACGCCTGGGTGTCTCAGTCAGTTGAGTGTACAACTCTTGATTTGGGCTCAGGTCATCAGCCCAGGGTCATGGGACTGAGCCCTCCATGAAGCTCTGCACTGAGCATAGAGCCTGTTTAAGAGTCTCTTTCCTCTCCCCTGCTTCCACTTTCTCTCTCTATCTCTCAAAAAAAAAAAAAAAGAAAGAAAAAAATAATAATGATAATCTGGGAAGATTAAAATGCCCATGTACAAATAGAAAGCAAATATGAAAGTAGAGCACAGGGGGAGAGGAGTCCTGTGCTCAGTTCAGAAGAGCTGGAAAGCCCAGTGTGATTCTCTTTGTCCTTCCCCTTGGGTCCTTGGAGCTGTCCCCCCCCAATAAAAACACCTCTTTTTAATGTCCCTAATCTTATTGCTATTTGCAGACATGGAAACATTTGAAGCATTAAAAAATAACACGTTGTACTCAGGAAGAGCGGTGAAGTTTCAAAGCTTCCCAATTGTTCCTAGTGCCGAAACCCAACTCTGTGATGGTGACTGGGATTTCCAAGGGCACTTTACCGGTTTCATCCTCCAGAGGTTGTGACCGTCACGAGCACCATCTCGGTGTCCAGGATCTCCCCTTCTTAGCGACTCCTTTTCATTTCCTGAACTGTGAGCATCCTAGAGCACCCTGACCTTCCTGACTGCTGTTCTCTCAGATCTCTCTTGCTCCCAGAGAAAAATGCGCCATTGGATAACTATAGTTTAGTTTCCTCCCTGCTTGCTTAGTCTGCGGTGGAGATCAGTACGTGCCTCCTACTGCCCAGTCTAGAGGATGGGACAGGCATGTAAACAGGTGGATTTAGGGCAAGTGAGGCATATATAGTATCGTGGGGCCACAAAACAGGGAACAATGACACATGCTCTGGAAAGGCTGGAAAGGGAGGGGAAATTTGAGTACGACTCAAACGATGAACAAGGAATGATTCTAAAACCAGAGGAACCTCAATCTGATCCAACAAATTCAACTCAATTCAACCCACGCTGTGGGCTGCATATCACACACAGGCCTGAGTTGGGTGTTGGGAAGTACAGGACAGAGGAAGAGTGGTTACCCCTTCCCCAGAACACAGTCTAACACGGAGGCCTCCATGACATCAAGGAAGTGAAAGGACAAAAGGGGCAGTTAGGAAGGCAATCTAAGTTAATGTAGGTCTTGAGAGAAGGCTCCCTAGAAAGTGCCATTTAGGGTGAAACATAAAGGATGTACAAGATACAGGTGAGTAAGGGGCGGCAGGTGTTGTGTTGCAGACAGAGGCAACTGGGAGAGAAAGTCTGAATGTCATGAGGACTTAGTAAATTATGAAAAAAAAAAAAAAAACTGAAGGAATTTCCGTGTTGCTGGGAGGCCCTGAACAAAGGATACAGACATCACCGTGATAAATAAACCGATAGGAACCCTGATATAGTCATCACTAGCTGATGTATTGATGTGCGTTGACTCTTGAGGTTTGGAAAAATCTCTCCATGTGCCGATGGAAAGTCCCATTTCATGATTCTGGAGGCAAGAACAGGACATTTTACCATGATTCTTACTGGTTTTGATGAGCTAACATTCGCAGAGAATTAATATGTCTGGTGACTCCACTAAGCACTTAGCACGCATCAGGTTGCCGAGCACACGCAACAAATTGCTGTGGTTCCATGGTGTCCTTCCACTGCAGATGGAACTGAAGCTCCCAGCTGGGAACTGGCCAGAGTTCACGCTGGGGCTGCCAGAGTTGGGACTTGTTCCTGTCTGGTTGGCTTCCAAAGGGCTTGTGTAGCCTCCCTGTTTAACAGCCTCTGAAGCACCCGTTCCCAGGACGGCAGAGCTGGGGCCCTAGTCTTGCTTTGGGAAGGTCTGGCTTCATCCTTCCTTCTGCAGTGACATCTTCTCATGCTACCCCTCTGGTCCATCCCAGGATACCTTTACTTGTGGTTTGTTTTCTGGAAAGACTTCTTCCTTCCAAGGTGCCCTGTGAGGATGGTAATGCCATCTAAAACCTGAATAACAGGCAACGATGTCATCTTAGAAACCATTTTCTTAGGGTACCTGGGTGGCTCTGTCCATTAAGTATCCAACTTTGGCCCACAGCATGATCTCATGGTTTCTAAGATTGAGCCCTGAATCAGGCTTTCTGGTGTTAGTAAGGAGCCTGCTTGGGATTTTCTCTCTCTCTTTCTTCTCTGCCCTTCCCCACTCACACATTTATTCCCCCCCTCAAAAATAAATATAGACACAAAGCATTTTCTTTGCCTAGTGTGATCTGAAGACAGGAAGTCCATTAAATAAATAATTCTATTATTATTTTATTTATTTTGAGAGAGAGAGAGAGAGAGAGAGAGAGAGAGAAAGTGAGCCTGAGGAGAAGAGAGGCAGAGAAAGAGAGAGAGAGAGAGAAAGAGAGAGAGAATCCCAAGCAGGTTCCATGCCATCAGCCCAGAGCCCAATGCAGGGCTTGAACTCATGGACCATAAGATCATGACCTGAGCCAAAACCAAGACTCAGACACTTAACCAGCTGTTAAAGAAGAAATCGAAGATGTCAGAACAAGGTCCAGAATACACTGCTGGTGATGTGGAGTGGGTATGCTGGTGACATGACCCATGTGTGCTGGTGTGCCCATGATGGGGATGTGGTGTCCATGTGCTGGCATGTGTGTGTTGACCTGTGTATGCTAGCGTGCATCACAGAACATTCCAGCTACTTCTCATCCCCAGTATGAGCTCATTCTTGACAACCTGAGCCCTTCACCAAAACCTGAGCTAAAGGATTACCGCCCTCCCCCCCTGCCCCCGGAAGGGTTGTATTTAGGTATTAGCATCAGGACGAATCAGTGGAGGTTGGCCCTTGGAGCCAACAAAGTTCTCTCTCAGAGCTTCTGCGGGAAGCCCCCAGGCTCAGGGGGTGATGTGCTCTCCACCCCAGCTCAATCCCCCCAAGTCTCACCTTTCATGCAGGGAACTTGAGAGACTTAAGAGCTTTTCCATGGTCATCATTTTTATTTAGTACTGGGCTAGATCACTGCCTGATTGTCCCCTCTTTTGAGTAATATTCAAAACTTGCTCCAAGACTCTGAAATAAACTTTAAAGATAAAAGGAATTCTAAAACATTAGCTGGGTCATCTTTCATGTCTTTGACAGGTTAAAAATCCACACTTATCCTTTTAGAGTGGATATATCGGGGACCCAGAGAAAGCAGAAAGGAAGAAGAGTTTTAAATGATTTCTGAGGACAGAAAGCATCATTTCCAGAGCCTCCTTTTAGCAAATTATGAAGCATATATGTGGCAGGCAGTTGGCAACATTGGCAGAATTTTCCATAATATTTCAAGTGTGTATCTGCCGGTCGTGTAATAAATGGGAAGGGAAATAGCGATATAAAGAAACATGACCATATTCCTCCATATTAGCCTGAAAGTTATTACCCAGTTAGATGCCTTACCATTCATCAAGAACCAATAATCATTTGAAACTAGGTGGCATTCTGATTGCTACATTAAGGTTATTTATTCCAATTGCTTCCCTTAATAATGTGGTCTAAAACCTAAACACATTTTGAATTTTGTCCTTCAATTTCTATTATTTCATGTGAAGTCTCTTTCCCAAATTTCCACGTAATAAGTGTGCGTCCTTCCTTCCGTAAAAGTAACTGGTAATTGAATCAGTAATGAGCTCACATTAGCAATGGAGTATTAGCAATTACATAGATTTGTGAAGAGGAGAGAGGCATGAAACAATATAATGATCGTACTAACGCTTTTTCCTGGTAAGCCAATTTCTGTCACTTAAAAAAAAAAAAAGAAACATGTAATGAGTAGCTACTTGAGGAATAAGTTGTTGTCGTGGAAAGTTTGGGTGGAAACTGCCCTTCAGGGTCTATTCAAGAGTGAATATATATGCTCTGTAGGAGGTAATAACACCAACCGCGTGTTTCTGAGGCTCATTTTTAAGTCAGCAAATTTGATCCAAGGACAGCATTGTTCATTTTTGGTCGCTGTGATGGTGGTAGAATATGCAATACCTAAAAGTCACCATTTTAAAAGAATTTTTAAATGTTTTATTTCTTTCTGGGGGGGGGGAAACAGTGTGAGCAGGGGAGGGTCAGAGAGAGAGGGAAATACAGAATCTGAAACAAGTTCCAGGCTCTGAGCTGTCAGCAGAGAGCCCGACGCGGGGCTTGAACCCACAAACCGTGAGATGGTGACCTGAGCCAAAGTCAGATGCTTAACCGACTGAGCCACCCAGGTGCCCCGTAAACTTAAAAGTTTACAATTTTTAAGTTCCAGTTCCAAGACATGAAGTACATTCATGGCATCGTGTGCCCATCCCCACCATCCATCTCTAGAACTTTCTCATCCTCCCAGACTGAAACCCTGCCCCCATTAAACACCAAGTCTCCTTCCCCTCCCCCAGCCCCTGGTGACTGCCATCTGCTTTCTGTCTCCATTAATCTCCCTATTCCACATGTCGTCTCCACGCCGAATCACACAGTATCTGTCCTTTCGTGACCAGCTTACTTCACCCAGCATTACAACCTCGAAGGTGACTCAGGTTTTAACATCTCAGCAGTCAAACGTAACCATTTTTGCTTCACCTCCATCACTGCCCCCCCCCCCACACACACACACCAAAGGGACATTTCAGCACATCTTTTTTTGGATGTCACTTCTCATCATGTTCTGGAAAATGGCATCTGGCAAACATACAACTAGATTATTTTGCTCTGTTACTACATTGGCATTTGCAAAAGACATCCCTGATACTTAGTCCTTGATCCTAACCCTAATTATGAGGGAATTTACTGACTATTTTATACATTTCTCTGTTTCAAGTTTTTATAAGAATGCTTATATTTGCTTATCCCATGATACTAGTTTTTTTTTTTTAATTTCTTTTAACATTTACTTATTTTTGAAAGAAAGAGACAAAGAGTGAGCCAGGGAGGACCAGAGAGAGAGAGAAGGAGACACAGAATCTGAACCAGGCTCAAGACTCTGAGCTGTCAGCACCGAGCCCGACATGGAGCTTGAACTCACGAACTCTGAGATCATGACCTGAACCAAAGTCTGACGCTTACCCGACTAAGCCACCCAGGTGCCCCCCCGATACTTGTTTCAAATAGAGTCTTACTCATTAGGATATGAATTATATTTCTCAATGGCTTCCCTTCCATAAATGCTGTGGGGCCGGCTCATTTCACTATGTACCCACCCAAGTATTCAAAGTGTCTCGGAATTTATATAATAGCTGAAATGTACTTTGACTTCCTCTTCACCTGGCATGGCTTAAAATCTGATTCCACACAGGACTGCAACCAGCTGGGTGGACCATGCTCTGGTGGCCAGAAATGATGGAGGGCACCCCTTAGGCTTCCCATGAATTGTGACATGCCTTGAAGTGATGAGGTTTCAACCGTTCTCCAGCCTTTTCTGTCACAACACATCCAGTGACATCTGAGTTCTTGCAGAGGGAGAAAATGACTTCATCATACTTAAAAAAAGCCTCCTCACAGTCACCGTGCACCCTGCATCATCCTTGTTTAAATGTCTTTATCATTGTCTGTCGTTTTCTTGTAGGTTTCCCCAAGACTCTTGTCTACCGTAAACATGGCCAGGTTCCCAGTGGCAATAATGACAAATACATCCAGAGCCCAGAGCCTGTTCTCAGGTGCCTAAAAGTACATGTCAGTATGATGGATGGTCTGCAGGTAGGTCTTTTTTGGTAGTAATGATGGCGGGAGGCTTCATCAGAGTAGTCCTAAATCCATACCAAGGGACTGAATGTGGCATTTCTGATTTGTCCCCGATGAAGATGAGTGTCTGTATATTGAGAGTCCCGACAGGGTTGAGGCTCTTACTCAGTTCCTTGCTTTTGAAGTTTTTGCCTGCAGAACATTTTAAATCTTGGAGGTATCACTGATATCACCAATACAAAATAGTCATGGCTTTAAGACTTGCCTGGCTCAGTATTATTTAAAGAGCTTTGTCCACTGGGCCTGAGGAGACTTGGAAGAGGTCAGAATTCCATGTTATAGGTACAGTGTAGGTGGGAAATGGGAATGTATACTTTAATCTTTGAGCATCCATCTCAATTCTAGCCCGAGCGCTGGAAGACAGGATGTGTTTTCCTGATTCAAATATGATGAATTCTCTTACTCTTACTGAAATCTTTAAAATTGTTCTTGAAATTGGTGGTCATCCCTTCTCTGTCTAACTGCGTGTTCTTCCATCACTGCTCCGTGCATTGGGCAGCCCACTGTAGACTTGAGATTCAAAACCCAACATTCCACAATGAGGAAGGGCTCAACCGAAGTGTCTGCTTCAGCATCAGGTTCTAAACGCCTTTCTCCATATAAAATTCCTTTTCCAAACTATAAATCATAGCAGTGGTTGATGTTATTACATCCTGCAAGTTTCCAGTTCAAGGATAGGTGATGATGAGTTCAGTGTTATTACAGATCAAGGCAAGGAGACTGAGTCTCAATTCTGCTCCTTGGCAAGTGTGTTATCTTGAGTAAGTGACCTCTTACGCCTTTGAGCTTGTTTGTCCGTAACACAGAAGTAACAGTATGCAATCCACAATTCATAACAGTATGCAATCCATAACTTCCTTGTGGGGAATAAGGTCAGAGGGAGTTTGATTTAGAACACTGTGACAGCTTTTATTTACCGTGAATCTATGATCACTTTGTTTAAATAAAGAAATCTCTTGAAAATACAAAATCAATATCCTGTCACTAGATCTTTAATTGCTAAAACAAAATAAAACTTTAAATGGATGCTTGTTAAGTTTGTTATTTAATACATTGTAAGATGAATAGAGGAGAGATATACATGTTAAACTACAACACATATTATCTATTGTGTATGATGTTACATATTGTACTTAACATACAAATATAGCATACTATAATTATTGTAAGAAAAATATATTTTATGCATTATATATCATCTAATTATACATCATGTTATATGTTAAATTATATGAACAGAATCCCTACAGTATAATATTAAGATTATTCAAATAATCATAGACTTTTATTTGTAATTTTCCAAATTATTCTATTTTCAATACATTCTCATGAAGTTATCCAGGGGAAAATGTTACTTTTAACGTACCGTTAGCAAAATCTTCAGTCGACAGCTAACATGATTTAAACTAGTGGCTTTTTGCTTTCTTTACTAAAGGGTGTTTTTTTTTTAAATGTCCTGTGGGTATGAATGTGAAAGTATCTACGTCAAGTTATGGATTAACTATTGTGAGTAAATTGGCCTTTTACTTCAATGAATCTGGCAATACATTTACCCAAATGAGACGTTTCCTCTTAAACTGATGTGTGCATTGACGTGGTTGCCAATATGGACTAGTCAGGAATTAGGTGCACTGCAGAACTGATAGACGATTTAAAAAATAAAGCTCACTGTTTTTATATTTTTCTATGTATTTTGCAAAAACAATTACTTTTCTCAAATTCAAAATATGAAGTTTTATACTGATACACTTGAAATGAATTTTGCCTGTATTTTCTATGTGATAAAGTATGTCAAATATTTTTTTAACTTCAGAGTAATGGTTGATCCGTTTTACCCATGGATAGATCCCAACGCAGTCAGAAGGCTTTCAAATACTTGCTGCATATGTTGATATTCAGTCCATCTTCAGACGCCCCTGGACATAATTGAATGTTATAGGCAGAGGAATCACAATCACAGTGAAAGACAGTTGCGTTAAACGTGAGCTGTTCTGCAAATAGATGAAAAGAATTCTAAATTAGCCTATATCTGTACATACTTTCCTTTCAAGCAACTATAGACCACCTCAGACAGTAGCTTCACTCTTGCCTTCTAGAGAATTCATGTATATTTGCTCTGACCATCTGATTTCCACTGATTAAAGTCTCAGCCTTGCAAAGATGCCAGAGACCAGACCATCATAGAACATCACATAAATGGTCCCACTCTCTTCCCCATCTCAGTTGAGTCACCCATTATTTGAAAACCAGACATTGTTTTAATTTGCTCCCTCAAATCCAGGGGTTTCCAACTGTGTCGTTCACTTAGTCTTTCTTGTGAAGGATCTGCTGCTCCCAGGATAGCTGCTGGGGGAAACTGAGGGCCACATGTGAGGACAGAGAGTAAACCCAGTGAACGAGGGGAAGACAACATTGGGGACTGCATGCCTGGTGTCTTGTGTTCACATAGTTCAGGAGACAGAGCAGTGTCTCGTCTGAAGGCAAGGGCACCTGGACTGGAGATGGAGACAGTGACTTAGACACAGGAGTCACAGCCGAGATTAAACATTAGTCTGATGGCTTGTTTGGGAATGTTTTCAGGGAAGTCCTACTTATGACATATGAAACCAAGACACATATTCCCCATGATACTGGCTTGGTGGTGATTCTAATTTCAGAGGTGATGGAGAGCTCAGAGTTCTCTTTATGGGCAGAGGCTACATAAGTCATCAGTGGTATGTTTTGGAGCCACATAAACTTGCTTTGATCCAGCAACAGTTGCTAAGCCTTCTTAACAACAATGGCTAACGTGAAGAACATTTCTACTGTAGATCATTGGATTGATCTGGGTCCAACCAAGAGACAGAAATTTAGAAAAAGGTACTGTAATATATGTTTAAGAGAAGTTTGCCCCAGGAATTGTTAGCCTAGGAGAGACAAGTACCTGTGAAGATGTAAAGAACACTCTAAGAGGTACCATCTGGCTGGGGAGAATGCCCATAGAAAATAAAGCATGGAAGGGATCCATCTCCAAGCCTGGACTTTGGTGGAGTGTAGTCATGGATGGTAGATGGCAGAGCTGGATGGCCGTGGCCATCCCTAACCCACCAGAGTCACTGCAAGAACACAGTGGTCCCACAGCCAAGTGAGAAGAGAATGGAAGACGCAACTGTGGGCGCCGGATGCAAGGTGTGCAGTATCTGCATTGGGAGGACCAGGCAGGGCATCATCAAGGTTGAGCACCCTTGTGCTGAGAGACTGGATGCTCAGGGTGTGTGTGGCTGGGGCAGAGCACCTCCGATTCCCCCGTCACATGCACCATTGATGACCATGTAACCCCCGCAGCAGGGGAAAAAAAAAGTCAAGAGTGCATAATGGAACCAGAGAGATGCTCTATCCTGCAGGCCCCTTCCAGCACCTTCTTCTCTGGACACTTGGCAGCACTGACCCACACTGGGAAACCTCTAACTGAAATTCCAGGATCCTGCTTGGGTCATGGCTCTGCAGTAGTTTCACAGCAGATTTGAACCAGGTCACACCTCTAATCTGAACACTATCTTTTTCATTGGTAACTTGGACTAAAGGCTTCCTGAGAGTTACCAAAGCCTTTGCTTTGAAAGGCCTTTGATGATTGATCCATACTGAGCATATTTTGTGAAAATTGAAGTACAGCACTGTAAGCAAAGCAAAAATAGGATTCATATAAGGCCAAGTGTTGATTAAAAAAAAAAAAAAACT
The DNA here is from genome assembly GCF_003009895.1 of Hyaena hyaena. Taxonomy (NCBI): domain Eukaryota; kingdom Metazoa; phylum Chordata; class Mammalia; order Carnivora; family Hyaenidae; genus Hyaena; species Hyaena hyaena. Next base: position 2,096,564 of record NW_024080733.1, on the reverse strand, counting down.
TGAGAAATAGGATACAAGAAGACTAAAGAAAACTAAGCTTAAATTGTGCAAGTACTGAGAATTTCACATGTACGAAAGGCGATGGAAGATCAGAATATGCTCTTCTCCTATGTCTGAAATGAGCTGTTATAAGCCTTACAAGATTGTGTTTTGTTTTACTCATTAATTGTCAATTGAGTTGTCATGATACACATCATACAAATGGGAGAGTACGTCAGTCTACATGTTCAATAATAATTTTTAGGGGTGTCTGGGTGGCTCAGTCGATTGAGTATCCAATCTTCGATTGTGGCTTGGGTCATGATCTCATGGTATGTCAGTTCAAGCCCCTCATCAGGCTCTGCACTGATGATGTGAAGCCTTATTGGAATTCTCTCTCTTCCTGTCTGTCTCTCTGTCCCTCCCCTGCTCTCTCTTTCTCTCTCTCTCTTTCCTCTCTGTCTCTCTCACACACACAATAAATAAATAAACATTAAAAGAAAAATTTAAAAGGGGCATCTGGGTGGCTCAGTCAATCGAGCATCCAACTTTGGCTCTGGGCATGATCTCACAGTTCATGAGTTCAATCCCTGTGTTGGGCTCTGTGCTGACAGCTCAGAGCCTAGAGCCTGCTTCAGATTCTGCGCTTCCCTCTCTCTCTGCCCCTCCTCCACTCACACTCTATCTCTCATTCTCAAAATAAATAAATAAACAAACATTAATAAAGGAAAATGCAAAAAATAATTTTTTAAATGATTTAGTAATCAGTCTAGTTACAGGCACATTAGGACCCTTACACCCCCTGCACATGCTCCCTTCAATCAAACTTCCTCCCATGCTTGAGCTAATCACTGTCCTCATTCTTAAAATAATTTCATTTAGCACCTTTAAATATCGATTATAGCTAATATTGATTATAGCTACCTGTTTTTAAACATAAATATAAAACATGATCGATATCTTTTCACCTGATGTTTGTCAATTTTAATATATTTAGGAACCGTATTTTGTTACACGTATAATTGTTTCTTTATCATTACACTGTAAAACCCCATTAGTGTTCATTTTGTTCTTCATGATGATCCACGTTCTTCAATCCTCCTAAAGTCTAAATGACTGTTTCTTCCACTATCACCATCTAAGATGGTTGTGTTAAAATCTACAACTATGACTTGGAATTTCTCACGGTCGTTCTGACCTTCCTTGCTTTAAATATTTTGCAAGTATCTTATGGGATGCAAACAGCTTTAAAATTGCTTCATCTCTGTTTATTCTGAGACGTCACACCTCATGAGGTAAGAAAGACTTGTGTTGCGAGGTCAAGGACTGACCTTATGGGGATAAACTGCACACGATCACCAGACCACCATTTAGCCTAACTGAGTTTTACATATTACCTACAGCAAGCTAAGTGGCAACTACAGACCAGAGAAACAGGGGTAGGGGTGGGACAGAGGGGGGGCACTGAGTTTTTGCCTCATGTGCACCACTGATGACTGTACAATACAGACAAGGCAGTGCACAAGTTCACGTGTCACAGCCGTCCAGCCTCTCACTGCCCTAACCGCCATTCATTCCTGGCCATGCGCATGTCTCTCCATCATGGTGTCCCACGCGACTGAATTTCTCAGTGCTGGGGGAAATGTTTGACGGTCTGCAAGTAAACAGTTGATGCCGCTGGTATTTTGGAAGGCTGGACTGGGACTGAGCTCCCACTTGCCATTCCAGCCTGTGTTTACCTCTCTCTCCCTATAAACACTGAGCCACAGCTTTACTAAGCTCCTTGGTGTGCCCTGAACACAGTAAGATATGCCGTCATCTACATTTAAAGTAGTTGTTGATAGGTATGTACTTATTGCCATGTTTTTGTTTGTTTGTTTTCTGGTTGTTTTGAAGTTCTCTGTTCCTTTCTACTTCTCTCGTTTTCTTTCCTTGTACTAATGGTTTTCTGTAGTGTTATTTTGGCTTTCTCTTTATTTTTTGTGTATCTATTATAGGTTTGGAGTTTGTGGTTATAAGGCTTATATACAACCTCCTGAGTATATAACAGTCTATATCGCACTGATGGTCATTTAAGTTTAAAAATAAAACATTCTTTTGGGGCACTTGGGCTGCTCAGTCAGTTAAGCACCAGTTCGTGATTTTGGCTCAGATCATGATCTCATGATTAAAAACAGAAATTCCATATGATCTGGTAATTTCACTACTGGGTATTTACCCACAGAAAACAAAAACACTAATACAAAAAAGACATATGCATCTTTATGTTCATTGTAGCATCACTTACAGTAGCCAAGATATGAGAGCAACCTAAATGCCCATCAATAGACAAATAGATAAGGAATATGTGAGAGAGATATATTTACATATATAGTATACAACCATAAAAAAGGAAGAGATTGTACCATTTGCAATAGCATGAATGGACCTAGAGGGTATGATGTTAAGTGAAAGAAATCAGACTAAGTCAAATATCATATGATTTCACTCATATGTAGACTCTTTAAAAAGCAAATGAATAAGCACTCAAAAAGCAGAATCAGACCTATAAATACTGAGAACAAACTGATGATTGCTGGGGGGTTCGATTGTGGGGGGCATGGACAGAAAAGGCAAAGGGATAGGGAGGTACAGGATTCCAGCTGGGGAGTGAATAAGTCACAAGACTAAAAGGCACAGTATAGAAAATATGGCCAATGATACCATAATAGCGTTTCATGGTGACAGATGGTTGCTACGATCTGAATCAATCTGATTGAATCCCTATGCTGTACACCTGACGCTCATGTCACATCGTGTGCCAACTGTACTCCAATAAAAATAAAACAACAGCAGTAACAAAAGATATTCTCTCGTTATCTTTTGCTTTTTGCATGAACTTTCACATCTTCCAGAAGGCAATTCTTTCTCTTATGTACCTAGAAAGCTCTTGCGTATCCTTCAGGATTTATTTTGTAGGACTTCTGTTTATTTGTTTATTATCCTCTCCATAATATGAGTTAGTTAGATTCTCTCTTCTCTGCCTTCTGCCACAGAAACACACACACACGCACAAGCACACACACGAATATGTGTAGAGATATCACTCTGTATCCCACTACTGACTTTTCTTTGAGTGCTTTCCCCAATGGGCAGTGAGCACAAAGGCCATACCCTTCACCTCTACGTGTCCGGCAACCAGGATGGGATCCTGAAACATAATATAAATAAGCACTGGGCCAAGGTGGAAAGAATGAACATATTTAGAATACGTCACAAGAAAGATAATTTAGGAGCTTATTCTGCCTTTCTGCCAATGTAAGAAGGACTTATTGGGGAGAAAACAGAGAAGAACTTCTACCATTTTGTTGTAGAATTAGAATTGGTGACAAAAGTGTCAAGGAAAGAATCTGACCCTAGTAGAAGTAAGAACATTCCAAATAATAAGCATTGTCAAGAAACAGCACAAGCCAGCTCCTAAAACTCAAAGCTCCTCTTTTCAGTGCAGACCTTCTCCCAAAAAACTGTTACAAGTGGCCTTTGGGGTCCCTTCTGACTCAGGGGCATGTGACTCTCTGTACACAGGAAACAGTACAAATGTTTTACATTTAAAAACAAATGCTTTCATAAGCACAATGACTTTTTTCTCTTCCCAAAGATCCTTTCTGTTATTATTTTTTTTTACAGAAAGTAAACAAATATTACTCTGATATATCAAAAGATACTACATTAACATCATCTTCCTCTCTGAGTGTGATTACAGAAAATTCTCTCCTGCCCTACTTTCCTTTGGCTTTAAAATATAATGTCTTCTAAAGGGCAAGGCTTTTTGTGACTAAAATGCAGCCCCAGTGAATCTAAAATATCAAACAAAAGCATATGAGCGCAACTTCTTATTTTAATAACCTCAGGGGCAGGAAAAAAATGACTGTTCAGTAAGAAAATAAAACTTGAGTAGGCACCTTGCCAAGGGAATAGAGCGTGACACTTACACTGGTGGTATCGGCAGAAAGGGGTCTTCCTCTCCTCAGACTGCACACCTAAAGGGAAATGATATGTATGTAATGGAAGAGGAAAAAAGCCTCATAATTATAGCTCACTAGCTCTGACATGATTATACTTTGCATGAGAAAGTGTCAATCTTTGGAATATTGTAATTTCCATTAGCAAAATTATATAAATCTTCCAGGCTATCATTTCATTGATGCATAAAAGGATGCAGGACCCAATGTAGGATTTGGCTTCAGTGCTACACGTTACTGGATATGGGGTCACACTATCACTTCCTGGTAGGATTGCCCTGCCCATGAGGAAATGTCAGTCTGCATCCACCAGAACTCCTGGAAAAATGGGATTCACCTGGAGGGCCAGACATCTCCGGCACTCGCTCGTCCATGTGGATGCCAAGCGTCATTCTCCATTTGCCATATTTAGTATCAAATACTTCTTCATTTCTGCAGAGCAGATGCACAAAAAGTGACAGTCTCATGCTATCTGCTTGAGATCTCTCCATCTCAGGGCATCTTCCAAGAATCTTCACATATCCAAAGACTCCTATTTCCAATAGGACTGGTAATGACATAACGGTGCCATGGAAATAGGGAAAACACACACCGATGCTGTATCTACAATCGCAGGCTCTGTGCCCAAGTGTCCCCGGCAGTTAGCTTTGTGACCTAAAGATGTGTTCATAGAGTTTAGTTAAATGTAGAGAAAAGAGTAAAATAGGAATCAAAATGGGAACCATGATGGTTTCTTCCTCTTTCTAGCGATTTGGTTAGCCAATCAAATATGGTCCCCTGAAGGCTCACATGTTCATTTATCACTAGCTGCCCTGTGGCAGGTGCTATGACAAATAAGGAAGGAAGAAGGAAGTCAAGGTCCTTGACATCTGGGAGCTTCTACAAGAGATCCACTCATGTTCTCCTCAGAGTTCCAAATGACCCCTGGCCCAGGACCTTGCCTGTAGCACGTAGAGAGATACTCTCTGACGCGGTGCTTAGGGAAATAAGCCATTAATACAACCACCTCTGGAAAAGTTTTGAGGAAAGGGTAGTTCTGAGGGCAGTAAAAACAAGCCAGAGAGAAGCCAGACTCCACATTCTCTTCCTCAGAAGCATGGGTCGGCATCTCCCTTCCTCTCCAGACCCATCAGGCGTCCTTATGCCCACAGATCAAAAGAGGCCAAAAGATTCCACAAAGTTCCTCCAACAGGTGCCTCCAGGGAGCTCCTCTCCTGAGTCTCCTGGTCAGTCTGCCCATACCTGCAATACGTCCCCAGGGCCACACAAGATTGGTCTCTCATCGTTTTCTAGCAGCCTGCAGATTCTTGTCCCTTCTATACAGAAATTATTAACTATTATCCTCATTCATGTCTCAGACTCCCACTTCAAGCCACCTGCCTTGGATGACACACTTGGACATGACTCCCCCTCAAACACACACACACACACACACACACACTCACAGATGAATGCGCACACAGTTGCTTAGATGCAGTCTGCCGTTCACTCACCTTCAGGCTCATGTACTGCAAATCTGGGCAGGGAGTGTTCACACCCTCCCAGTCTAGACTGGAGGAACCTGTCAGCCCTGGGCACCTGCCGTCATCACTGTCATCACTAAGAATGTGGAATCAGGAATTATTCTGATGCAGCTGGTCACAGGCACTCACTTGGAAGCAATAGATGGTACAGAATTTTCAGCCCTCTCCTTCGGCAAGGCGTCACTGCGTCCCCGTAAAACACAACTATGGAGCTGATGCAGGGTGTCAACACCCATTTATCACCTACCAGAATGCCCTGTTTCTCCTGCAGAACAGGTGCGGGAGCCCTGTGATGTGGGGTCCTGTCCTTTGCTCCATTCCTGTAAAGAGCAGTAGTGTTGTGGACGATGTCATGTTAGGTAACTTAGGGGGCGAGGATTATGCAGCATTTCCAGTACCTTTGAGGGGTTTGTTATAACTCTTCCTGAAGGGCAATGTTTACACCAATCATATTTCAGCTCTCCTGTACGGGGAAGGGGCCTGATTAAAGTTCGATGAGTGAATGAATGAATGAATGAATGAACGAATGAATGGGGGGGTGGAAAACCAATGCCCAGTTCCAAGAACAAACATGTTATTAGGTGCATCTATTTTGCTCTGCCCTAAATATTTGGCCTTGGAATCTGCTACCATTTCCTGGCATTGGATTTCAAATGCATCTTTCTGTACACGTTTGCCTTTTACCAGCCCCAGATTCACTTAATCCTTCATCCTTTTATGCACATGAACTGGAGAAGAGAAGTCCCAGAGAGACCCCCACTCTCCGATCTTACTACAGCTGGTTCCTGGTTCGGTTTCATGGGGAAAGTGACCGTCCAGAGGAATATGTAGGAAATCTTCTGTATGAGAAGGCATTACACCTCTGAATGACAATTCTGGGAAATCTCCATACTCTGACTTAAGAGGAGGTTGGCAGGGGTTGGGAGAGGGGCTAACTCCCTTTCTCATTCTTTGAGTGCTCGGATCCACGAGAAAGTGTGTTTTCTAAAATTTCTAGAAGCTGGCAGCAGTCACCGTTCATGACCCTCACTCTGCCTCCTGCCCGCCTATCTCACCTTGTCTTGCCTGGATCCCAGACCTGTGGGCTCCATGCTAGTTTCCAGAACTCATCTAGAGAGAGTCAGGCTCCCATGTCCTCTTGTGCTGATTCTCAAGCTCTCACCTCAAAGCCTCTCCCAGATGCTTGTGGACATTTGTCCTCCGACCACGCTCTTGTGGCCAGTTAAAGAGATGCTCCCACTGCTGGCCTTGGGGTCCCAGGACTTCATCTGGGAAGTCCGCTCCAGCCATCTCTACTGGGGGAAGTGGGGAGATTTTAAACCAAGAGCCTAGAACAACTATGTACCAAGATCACCTGGGAGCATGTCACGCCCCATCAGCATGCTGGCATCCATACTGTCCTTGAGTAACTGTTCACTGGGGTTCTCCAAAGGGACGCTCAGGTCCTGTATTGAAGTAGAGAAAGAGCCTGGTCCTCTTCATACCTATGAGAGAAACCTCTGTCTCCTTGACTGAATGATGTGATGTGCTGTGTCTTCATTATAAGAACAGACTGGTGCTTAGCAATAGGGTTTACAAGCTCGCTCTATTTTCCAGCTATGGGTCTGGGAAAATGAATTAACCCTATTAGACTTCTGTTGGCCTTCTGTAGTCCATCTGCAACAACATGGTACTAATAAGAATATCTACACTCATAGGAGCGCTGTGAGGCTTTCAGGACATAAATAGAAGCCTACTCTGAACATAGAATCTGATGCATAAGGTTTACTCCACATTCCCTATTCTGATTTTCTAAATCACTCATTAACACAAGTACCTTTCCAAATTATTCTTTTCATGTCATTAATTAGACCACTTCTATGGTCTAAATGGTGAAAATTTCTGACCTTGTTCCCAAATTTGGGGAGGGGAAACATCTTATTTTAGATCCTTCGTCCTTTACACATGTCAAGTGATTGTTATGCCCTTGAGAATTATTTTCATACACAGAAATCTAATCAGAGCTTTACCTATAATTTCACAATTAGCATTTCAGCTATTAAGGCTTTAAAAAACTAGATATTTATTAACCTTTTAATTCAACTTACAAAATATTCTATTTATAAGTCTTGCACATTTTAGCAATCACTTTAAATAAGCATTTGAATACTATTTGGTCTCATTTACAAGGTTTGTTAAATAGTCACCTTTAAAAGCCGTTTACCTACATAATGATATATTTAACTTCCATCTGAAGTATCTTAATGTGGTAGCCACGAACAATTTATTCTCAAAAGCTTAAACTTTCTTAATGCACTGTGTTTATTGTTTTATGCTTTATATTCACCTAAATATACTTTACGCTTAAAATTTTCTTAGATAATCCAATAATGTGCACAATTTAATAATCATTTACCTTAAAACTCACATATAAAAGTTCATTAGTGAATACACATTTAAAAAGTATAGTTATAAGGACTACAATTACAGCCCAAATTCTTTTAAACATCACAAAAGCACAAATACATAAAATGCCAACTATGAACCAATTCTTTCTGAACTGGAAAGATTTGAACTGGTTTTGACCCTTTTAAACTATTCTGTTCCTAGTTATAAGTGTGTCCATCATTTAAGAGAGGTAGGAAAACAGCTTCAATCTAATTAATTGAGTTTACTCAATACCAAATAATTAGATATTTTATGTAACTCTGATGAGGCACCGAATCTGAACTCTATTGCTGCATCAGTGAATAGGAGGGTCACTCAGCTCCAGATTTAAGTTAAACACTCACAGAGGGTTCCACTACCACTCAGATTATGATTGATCAAATTTCACATTTCTTTGGCTCCTAAAAAGTAAAATGTCTGGGGCGCCTGAGGTGCTCAGTCAGTTAAGCGTCTGACTCTTGGTTTCAGCTCAGGTCATGATCTCACAGTTCATGACATTGAACTCTGCATTGGGCTCTGTGCTGATAGCGTGCAGCCTGTTTGGGATTCTCTCTCTCCCTCTATCTTACCCCTGCTCTCTCTCTCTCTCTTTCACAAAATAAAGCAATAAACTTTTTTTTTTTAAAGTAATATTTTTCATCCTAGGTGTGAAGACTTTTGGGACCTAAGGGCACCTCTCAGTCTTCTGCATTCTCAGATATCTCCTTGATTGTTGCAGAGAGAGTGGACATCACTGATTCTGATAACCAGCCTTCAGTGGGGCCGCTACACACTGGTGAATAGGTTTATGATAAATGGCCCAGGCTATTGCATTATACAAATGATTACTCTTTTCCCAAGAAGTAAAACAATATCAACACCTTTCCAGAGATATTGAAGACAGACAGAATGAACAGACATAATGCACCCTGTAAGAAGAGATTTGCTTCAGAAATGAGACAAAGGAAACCAGCCCCTATAAATAGGAAACACAAGTGTGTCTTTTGGCTTCCTGTTAGGTTGAATCTCTCCATCTGTCTCCGCAGGTGAACAATTGAACAGTTGAGTCAAGACATAGGATTTATACCCAGGGATAAAAAGATTTTGCAGCATAAATGGTTTCCAGCTTCTGGCATTGAAATCGACTTCTCTCTTGTCCGAATCCTTCCATGTAGGATACCCAAGAATTTGTGTGTTTTATTTCTAAGGTCTCTTATTTTTATTTGTCCATGGTTATAGAGGAAGTCATTCATTCGATCAGATAAAATCCAGATTTACTGTATGAAGAGAAAAATGGCTATAGCACATGACCATTGGGTCTGTGTTTCAAAATCTGCATGTATGAATTCTACAGTATAAGCAAAGTGCACAGGCTGTTTTTGTAGAAACTGCCCAATCACGGTGATGATTTGGGTACAAAAACCATTACCAAGACTGACCGTTTAGACTATTTTTTCCTGGCACTCATGCTCTCTCTGGTGATTCTTCTCCCTGAACATCTCTTTAATTAGGTTTGATGTGGATTTAGAAATCTTAATATATTTTTTTTATTTCCCAGGAAGTTCTGATGCACAGACAGATTAGACAATTAGTGCAGGCAATACTAGTGACAGGCAGACGTGCTGAACATAAGAAATATTGAGAGTCATGCCAACCCAATATCACATGCTGCAGAAGAGATACTCAGGACATGGACAGCTAATCTAACTTACAGAAGGCCATCCAGTGTTGTAGTCAATAAATTTTGCTTTCTGGGGCCCTTGGGTGGCTCAGTTGGTTAAGTATCTACTCTTGGTTTTGGCTCAGGTTACAACCTCGCTGTTTGTGAGTTCGAGACCCTCAGTCAGGCTCTGAGCTGCTGGTGTGAAGCCTGCTTGGGATTCTCTCTCTCATACTCTCTCTGTCCCTCTCCCACTCTGTCTCTCTCAAATAAATAAACACAAAAAAATAAATTTTGCTTTCTGTATCCTAAAATATCTTTTATAACTAACTACTCTTAGGTTTGTTCCTTTTTTTAAATCTAACACTTCTTATTGGAAAATCATCATCCATTTAAAAGCTTCCAGAGAATGTTGTGTTTGGCATAATACAAATGCCAATAAGAAAAATAAAATCATCACGTGTGTCTGTTAAATATAACAAACAGAACTATCATAGTGTATGACAACCAACACTTATCATCACCCATTTAAAATTGATTTGAAGAAGCTATTTTTTCCAGGCAATAATTTTAATTACTTTGCTTTCCTTCTTAAAGTAACTTTTTAATTTCATTTCCGTCATAAAATCAGATTTAATGTAATATATTTGAGACTTGAACATTTTTATTACTTCGCGTTATTATCCTTCTATATGAGAAAATGTTTATAATTAAAATTTTACATTTTTAAAGACAAAGTTTTAAATAATTCAACAAATCCTCTGAGTTATATTCTTAATCACTATTGGCTCACAATCGATCAAAATAATATAAATGTATGCAAAATTTGATAAGATCTAGTTAAGCAAATCGAAGCAGATTACATCAGAAATTGGAAATCTATTCTTTAGTGAAATAAATGAAAGTATTTCAACTCAATTAGTTCATACTATTTGAAAGCTTGTTCACACATATAAGCAAATTGGAACATAGGAGATTTTTAAATAGGAATAATATAGAACTCTTCTTGAAAATTATCACATCATTAAAAATTATCAACTTTATTTTCAACCCTGAGGTGTCAGCTTAAGAGATTCTCATTTAATTTTGTTGAAAATAAAAGAATGGAAACTGGCTGTCTTGCAAAAATACTGGAGGATCCCAACTTTGTGTCATTGGCTTGCTCAGTTTCTGGCCAGTACCATAGAGACTGTGCTAACGTCATCAAGTGGTTATTAATATTTCTGTTATTCTTCCACCTAGACATAAACTCATAATGTTGAAATACTATTAATTCTGACATGAGTTGTTTTGAAAAACATTATTTTTAATTAAAAAAATTTTTAAACATATCTGCTACACCACGAGACCTGAGCGGAAGTCAGAGACTCAACCAAGTGAATCACCCAGGCGCCCCTGAAACAATTTTTAAAATAAAAGCACATTCACCCCCAAGTGTTTCACACATGGCACTCTAGCTGAAGATTTCACAAGAATTCACATGAGATTTCACAAGAATTATCCACCTGCTCAGTGCAGCCAGGGAGATCTCGCACCATGGATGTGAGTCTGACAGTAAGAAGATATTTCGCTGGATGTCTGGTAAGTGTTGTAGAATACAAAACAAGCTTAAAAAGAAATTATACTTCTATATGCCATCAAGGAATAATTAGAATTCAATATCGAAGAAACAGTATAATTACTATCACACCAGAAGACATTTAGCTATAAATTTCACAAGGTATGGACAGGTTCTGTATACTGAAAATTTCGGAACACCAATAAAAGAAATCTGAGAAGACAAATAAATGGAAAGGTATATAATATTCATGGATACCCGATATTTTTAAGATGTCACTTTCTGCCCCCAATCTGTTATATGGGTTCAATGCAATTCCAGTGAAAATCCAAGCAGGTTTTCATAGACAGTAATAAGCTTATTGTAAGTATGTATGGAAAGGCAAAAGGACTGGAATAGCTAAAGAACTTTGGAAAATAACAAAGTTAGAGGCCTCACAGCATCTGATTTTTGAACTTATTAAGGTACAGCCACAAATAAAATGTAGTGTTGGCCCAAGTAGAAACGTATAGCCATGTAACTCAATGGAATGGAAGAGAGGGCCCAGAAATAAATCTATACCACTGATTTCTTACAAAAGTGAAAAAAAATTTCAACTCAAAGGAGAGAAAGTAGAGTCTTCACAAATTGACGCCACAATAATTAAGCTTCACATGCAAGAAATAAAAATGAAACATAAAGTGCTGGCCTATATTTCAAAATTATGTAAAAATTATGATATAGTTAAAAAAGAAATATAGATGCATACATATTCACATAGTAGCAGACTTACATGTATCTCCTCCTTCTGTCCACTAAGAAGGTCTGGAAGAGCACATCTAGTTCAGATATTCGTTTCTAAATATCATTCTTCAGTCAAAAGACCCAGAGCTTCATGCAGAACCACTTCCAGGGTTGGGGGAGGGGAGATGCAAAATGAGCCTGGAGAATCTTACAGTGCTCAGGCTTCAGTTCATGGGGAAGCTATTTTGGTGGGTATTCTAGAAATGTCACCTGTCCCTGTTGGTAATAAAGCTACAAGAGCATGTGATTCCCAAGTATATCTTGAGATAGAAACTAGGATTGGGGCCCTTGGAAGTTTGAGAGACTTTGAGCTTTGATTATTTTGATTATTGAGTTCTTCTCTCTACCTTCCTGAGGTTGGTGGAGCATAAAGGAAAGTGAAAAAAATTTTTTTAAACAATTTTTATTTTTTTTTTTATTTCTAGGAGAGAGAGAGAGACAGCGTGAGCAGGGGAGGGTCAGAGAGAGAGGGAGTCACAGACTGAAACGGGCTCCAGGCTCTGAGCTGGCAGTCAGCACAGAGCCCGATGCGGGGCCCGAACCCACGAACCGCGAGATCATGACCTAAGCGAAAGTCGGACGCTTAACCGACTAAGCCACCCAGGCGCCCCAGGAAAGTGAAAATTTTGAGAGTAAAAGTAAACCTCTTCAAGCCAGCTTGACACAGTACCTATAAAACATGTGCTCTTGTCACCAGAGAGAAGAAGGGATTTACCAAGTTGGAAAAATAAAATCAAACATTTATTACTCTGTTAATGTTTATAATTATGACTACAATTGTTTTCCGGCAATAAAAACAACCCACTCAAAGAACAGAGAGTGATCAAAAAGGTCTTGGGGCTTTGACTCTTGTTTGGTCCTTTGTTTACACTCTTGTCAGGACTCTGATGTTGGCAGATAGCACAGGCACTGGAAACTACATCAGCAAAACTTCTTAAAACCCCCCTATCAATGTTGGTTCAATGTCATACCCTAATTTTTTGCTGCTACTGCAGGTAATGCCATGAAGCACTCTTGCTAAGTTCTGCCTTTATTATGGATATGTCTTTAGTTAATAGCAAAGCCTCTCAAAACCTTGAAAGTTACAGTTCATTTCATATAGTTTCCAGTAGTGATAACGAAATCTTTGTTTCCAAAGAAATTCAAATTCAGAGAATAACACAAGATCATATTTATAAACTTCCCGTCGGTATGAAATTTGCTGTTTTATCTTTTGTCAGTAGGAAGGTCTGGGCAAAAGCAATTAATTTAACTGTCTATATTGATGTACTTTTTATGAAAAACATTTATCTCAGGGGTGAACTTATGTGTGCGATAGTACAGCCTCTTTGGCACGCTTTTGCTTCTGTTTTTAAGCATGAACTATGAACATACACAATGAGAATTATCCAAAAGAATTGCTATCTAGAAGATTTCTAAGGGCATGATGGTTCCCAGACAGACGTTAGGTGATCACGGGATTCTCCTTTTTGGGGTAAAGGTGTTTCCCCACCTGGTGGTGAAGAGAATGGGTAGTTGTGTGTAAAGGAAAAAGAATTAATAACTTGAGTGGAGGTTAGGAAACAGCTCAAAAGTGCTGAAGGTTTTCTGTTGGTAGAAGCATCTGTAGGGGAGAAGGTTGGAAGATGGAGACCAAGTGAGAGGACCTAGGCTCACCTCTTCCCATTAATACAACTAGGGAACTTTCAAATCATCCTAAATTCCCCAGAAATTGACCTGAAAACTGACAGAACAAATTCTACAACAAAAGGTAGAGAAGAGGGGCACCTGGGTGGCTCAGTTGGTTGTTTTTGACTCTTGGCTTCAGCTTAGGTCATGATCTCAAGGATCAAGATATCAAGTCCCATGTGAGGCTCTGTGGTGACAGTGCAGAACCTGCTGGGGATTCTCTCTCTCTCCCTCTCTTCCATTCTCTCTGCCCCTCCCCTGCTCTCTCTCTCTCTTTCTTTCTCTCTCAAAATAAGTAACTAAACTTAAACTTTAAAAAAAAGATAAATATAGAGAAGAAGCCACACCAAAGAAGGTAGGAAGTGCAGACAAATGGTTTGGGACACAAATGGGTCATGACCCCTGCAGTGGGAAGGGAGCTGTGGTCCATGGAGAAGGATGAGAGACAAACTAGCACATGGGAGCTCACGGGAAAAAGAATCCCCATGACGACTGGCTAGGAAGGTGAGAGAGGCCAAATTTTGTAAGTTCTTCCATCAGCAGGCATTAAAGCCTGGAGGTTTCAAGGTCATTGGGCTTGGCTGGGATAGAGCTAGAGGCCATTGTGCTGCTCGTGGAGAAAAGGCAGGCAAACAACCCATGGACATACTATGTGGAAACAGCCATCTCAAGAGCACCTGTGGCACACGGTGGGCAGGTTATTCGGTCATCTGAGAGCACATTCCAGACAGGCAACATTCAAAGAACTGGTGGGTACCAGTTCTCTTCCCAGCCCCTCACCTAAACACTGGGCACCGTGCGGGAACTGGTCAGCGGCAACACTGGCTACCTAACTTGCTTACACCAAGGCTGCCCCTACAGTCGGGTTACATCACCCTACCCAGCCACATTTGCCTTAGTCCTAGTGAGGCTGGCCCCTGCCCAAGAAGGCTGGTCCAAAGCCTTGCCCGCCCTGTGTCTCCTGACCTAGGAGTTTTGCAGCCCTTCTGTTCTAACAGAACAGAACCACATGCAGGCCAGGAAACAATCACTGCCCATACGAAGCAAGAAAAGCCTCTGCAGATGAATGGCCTGAGAGGTAAAGCGGCCAGGAAAAAACAGCAGAGCACAATGCAAAACAAATTGGAGTAACTTCCAAAAGCACCAGGCCCTGGGGAATAGGAGACACTCCACAGCAGAGCACTGAGGGACTCCTTCTTCATAAGGCCAGTAACCTCAAGAACAGAGATGGAGGTGACTTTCCTAATACAGAGAAACTGTCACAGAGACTCAGATAGAATGAGAAGATGGAGAATTTTTTTAATGTTTATTTTGTTTTTGAGAGAGAACAAGACTGTGTGTGAGCGGGATAGGAGTAAGAGAGAGGGAGACAGAGGATCTAAAGGAGGCTCCGTGCTGAGAGCAAAGAACCTGACGTGAGGCTCAAACTCACAAACACCGAGATCATGACCTGAGTCCAAGTCAGATACTCAGGCGACTGAGCCACTCAGGAGCCCAGAAGAAGATGGAGAAATATATTCCCCTAAAAGGAAATGACAAGGTCATAGCAAGAGATCTAATCAAAACAGATACAACACTATGCCTAATAGAGCAATTAAAGTAATGATCATAAGGACACTAACTGGACTTGAGAAAAGGGTAGAAGACATGAGTGAGATCTTTAACACAGAGATAAAGGATAACATAGCAGAGATAAAGAGTTCAATAAACAAAATGACAAATATGCTGCTTGATGTAATGAGCAGCAGGCTAGAAGAAGCAGAGGAATTAATTAATGACCTAAAAGACAGAGTGGTGGAAAGTAATTAAGCCAAACAAAAGAGAGAAAAAAGAGTTATGAAAAATGAGAATAGATTTAGGGAACTCGGTGAGTCCATCAAACATAATAATATTCCTATTATGGAAATCCCAGAAGAAGGAAGAGAAAAGGGGGCAGAAAATTTATTTGAAGAAATAAGTTGAAACTTCCCTATGCTGGGGAAGGAAACAGATATCCTGACCCAGAGGGCACAGAGAACTCTCATCAAAGTCCACAAAAGCAGATCCGTGACAAGACATACTTTGATTGAATTAGCAAATATAGTGATAAAGAAAATAATTTTCAAAGGAGTAAACCAAAGAAGACAGTAACATCAACAGAAAACCCATAAGGCTAGCAGGCGAGTTTTCAGCAGAAACTTTCCAAGCCAGAGGAAAATGGAATGATGCATTCCAACTGCTGAATGGGGAAAATCTGCAACCAATAATACTATACCCAGTAAGCCTGTCATTCAGAATAGAAAGATGTATAAGAGTTTTTCAGATAAAACTAAAGGAGTTTATAGCCACTAAGCCAGCCATGCAAGAAATAATAAAGTGGATTCTGAGTGGAAAGGAGAGACCAAAAGTGATAGTATAAAGATAAGAAACACAAAAGCAGCAGAAATGAATATTCCTGTAAAAATCAGTCAAGGAACTCACAGAATAAAAGGATTCAAAATATAATAACATATAACTAAAACTTGAGGAGGAGAGGAGTAAGGATGGGTTCAAATTTAATGATGGTCAACTTCCTATAGACTGCTATATGTAGAAGTTATGTAAAAACCTAATGGTAACCATATATCAAAAACCACTAATAACTATGCAAAATATAGAGAAAAATCCAAATATATTGCTAAAGAAAGCAGAAAACCATGAAAGACAAGAAAGAATAAGAGAAAACTTTCAGAAACAACCACAAAACAAATAACAAAATGACAATAAGTGCATATCTATCAATAATTACTTTGAATGTAAATGGACTAAATGTTTCAATCAAGACATAGGGTAACAGAATGGATAAGAAAAACCGAAACCCATCTGTATTCTGCCTACCAGAGACTCATTTTACACCCTAAGACACCTGCACTTTGAAAATGAAGGGATGGAGAAACATCTATCAGGCAAACAGATGTCAAAAGAAAGCTGTTTTAGGAATACTTTTATCAGACAAAATAGACTAAAACAAAACTGAAACAAGAGACAAAGAAGGGCACTATATAATGATAACAGGGACGATGCAGCAAGATTAAACAATTATAAATATCTATGCACCCAATATAAAGCACCTTTCTATATAAAACAGTTAATAATGTACATAAATGAACTAATCAATAATAATACAATCATGGTAGGGGACTTTGACACTTTATTCACATCAATGGACAGATAATCTACACAGAAAATAAACAAGGACACAATGCCTTTGAAGGACACACTGGAAGAGGTGAATTTAATAGATAACATTAAAAACATTCCATCCTAAACAGAAGAATACACATTATTTTCAGGTGCCCATGGAACATTCTCCAGAACAGATCATATATCAAAACAGTCTTCAACAAATTAAAGATCGAACTCATACCATGAATATTTTCTGAGCACAATGCTATGACACTAGCAGTCAACCACAGAAAAAAGTCTGGAAAGACTGCAACTATGTGGAGGTTAAATAACGTGCTACTAAATAACAAAGCAGCTAACCAGGATATAAAAATATTAAAAAGTATATGGCAACAAATGAAAATAAAAACACAACAGTCCAAAACCCCTAGGATGCAGCAAAAGTGGCTCTAAGAGGGAAGTTTATAGCAACACAGGTCTACCTCAAGAAGCAGGGAAAATCTCAAACAACCTAACCTTGCACCTAAAAAAGCTAGAAAAAGAAAAACCAACAAACCTAAAATGAGCAGAAGGAAGGAAATAATAAAGATTAAAACAGAAATAAATGACATAGGAAGTAAAAAACAGAATGATAGAACTTATCAATGAAACCAGGAGCTGGATCTTGGAAAAGTCAATAAAATTGATAAACCTCTAGCCAGACTTATCAAGAAAAAAAAAAAGGACTAAAATAAATAAAATTACTAAGGACAGAGGAGAAATAAGAACCAAAACCACAGAAACACAACCAATTATAAGAGAATATTATGAAAATGCATATACCTAACACTTGGACAACCTGGAAGAAATGGACAAATTCCTAGACATATATAAACTACCAAAACTAAAACAGGAAGAAAGAAAAATTTGAACAGACTGGAAACCAGCAAATAAATTAAATCAATAATCAAAAAACTCAACAAAAGTCTATGACTAGAGAGTTTAACAGTCCAATTTTTCCAAACATCTAAAGAAGGGTTAATACCTATTCTTTCCAAATTATCCCAAAACATAGAAGAGAAAGGAAAACTTCCAAATTCATTCTATGAGGCCAGCATTACCCTGATGCCAACACCAGATAGAGACACCATTAAAAAAGTCAACTACAATCCAATATTTGTGATGAACATAGATGTAACAATTCTCAACAAATTATTAGCAAATCAAATCCAACAATACATTAAAAAAATCATTTACCATGGTTCAGTGAAATTTGTTTCTGAGTTTCAAGGTGATTCCATATTTGTAAATCAATTAATGAGACCTATCACATCAATAATAGAAAGGATAAACACCATACAATCGTTTCAATAGGTGAAGAAAAGCGACCGACAGCGTACAGCATTCATTCACAATAAAAACCCTCAACAAAGTAGATTTAGAGGAACATACCTTAATAAATAAAAGCCACATATGAAAAACCCACAGCTAACATCATACTCAATGGTGAAAACAATGAGAACTTTCCCCCTAATGTCAGGAACAAGGCAAGGATGTCTACTTTTATCATAGTTATTTAACATAGGACTGGATGTCCGAGCCACAGTAATCAGACAATAAAAAGAAATAAAATGACCCAAGTAGGTAAAGAAGAAGTAAAACTTTCACTATTTGCAGATGACATGGTCCTATAAATAGAAAATCCTAAAGCTTCTACGAAATAATTGCTAGAACTGATAAATGAATTCATGAAAGTCACAGGATACATAATCAATGCACAGAAATCTGTTTCATCCCTATATAGAAATAAAGAAGCGGCAGAAAGAAAAATTAAGAAAACAATCCTACTCACAATTTCCCTGAAAATAATAAGACACCTACGGATAAGCCTAACCAAAGAGATGAAAGACCTGTACTCTGAAAACTATAAAACACTGATGAAAGAAATTGAAGATAATACAAAGAAATGGAAAGATGTTCTATGCGTATGGATTAGAAGGAAACATTGTTAAAATGTCTATATCACTCAAAGCAATTGACAGATTTAATGCAATCCCTATCAAAATACCAACAGCATTTTTCACAGAACTAGAACAAACAATCCTAAAATCTGTGTGGAATCACAAAAGATCCTGAATAGTCAAAGCAATCTTGAAAAAGAAAAGCAAACCTGGAGGTATCACAATTCCAGATTTCAAGTTCTATTACAAAGCTGTGGCGACCAAGACAGTACACAAAAACACAGGCCCCAAAACAGACACATAGATCAAGGAAAAAGAATAGAAAGCCCCCAAATAATCCCACAACTATATGGTCAATTAATCTTTGACAAAGCAGGAAACACTAGCCAATGGGGAAAAGATGGTCTCTTCCACAAATGATATTGGGAAAATTGGAAACAGCATACAAAAGAAAGAAGTTGGATCAAGGGTGCCTGGGTCGCTCACGTGGTTAAGCATCCAACTTCAGCTCAGCTCATGATCTTGCAGTTTGTAGGTGTGAGCCCTGCATCAGGCTCTATGCTGACAGTTCAGAGCCTTGAGCCTGCTTCGGATTCTGTGTTTCCCTCTCTCTCTGCCTCTCCCCTGCCCTTTCTTGCTGTCTCAAAGATAAATAAGCATTAAAAATAATTTTTTTAAAGAAAGAAGCTGGACCACATTTTATACCACACACAAAAATAAACTCAAAAGGGATTAAAGACCTAAATGTGAGGCCTAAAACCATAAGCATCCTATAAGAAAGCACGGGCAGTAGTTTGTCTGACATCAGCCATAGCAACTATTTTCTAGACAGGTCTTCTGAAGCAAGGGAAACAAAAGCAAAAAGTAAACTATTGGGATTTCATCAAAATAAAAAGCTTCTGCATAGCAAAGGAAACAATCCACAAAACTAAAAGGCAATCTACAGAGTAGGAGAAGATATTTGCAAATAACATATCTGATAGTTAGTATCCAAAATCTATAAAGAACTTATATGACTCAACACCCCCAAAAACAATCTAATTAAAAATGGGCAGAAGACATAAACAGACATTACTCTAAAGAAGACATCCAGATGTCCAACAGAAACATGAAAGCATGTTCAACATCACTCATCATTAGGGAAATGTAAATCACAATTACAATGAGATATCACCTCACAGCTGTCTGAATGGCTAAAATTAACAACTCAGGAAACAACAGATGCTGGCGAGGAGGCAGAGAAAAGGGAACTCTCTTGCACTGTTGGTGGGAATGCAAACTCGTGCAGCTGTTCTGGTCAACAGTGTGGGGGATCCTCAAAAAGTTAATAATAGAACTACCCTATGATCCAGCAGTCCCACTACTGGGTATTTACCCCAAGAATACCAAAATACTAACCCAAAGGATTATGCACCCTGATGTTTATAGTGGTATTATTTACAATAGACAAACCATGGAAATAACCCAAGTGTCCATGGATACATGAATGGATAAAGAAGAAGTAATATATTCAGCCTCACCCTCATGTCCCAAACACCTCCTCATATCCCCACCCCCTAAACACTATCATTAGGGTTAGGTTTCACCTTATGGGTTTGGGAGGGGCATTTGAGACCACAGCAGTCAGAGATGGAAGATATCAGAAAGTGTGAGAAGTAGAGGGGCTCCATGGAGCAGTGACCCAAAAAGTACAGTTTAATTCATTACTTTACCTTTTTTTTTTTTGATATTTGACAATTTGTCATTAAAATGCACACATAAAAATGAATGATTTGTTTTTTGATCAGCCTTCCCCAAGAGTGGAAAAGTTTCCTAAGAGGAAGAAAAGAAAGAAAGAGCAATAGAAAGTAAAATGAAAAAGAGAGATACAACGTCGTCATTGCTTAACAGGCTAATGAATTTCTTGGGAAGACCATGAAGAGGTAGAAAATATAACCTGTGATACAAACACACCAGGCAAGTGACACTCAAGGTTTTGACATCACTTGGGCCTTTGCCAATCTGATCGATCTGGATCATTAAAAAGCCAGCACTATGCATCCTCCAACTACAGACACATAAGATGGGGAGCCTCCTGTGTTAAATGAAATGATGTGTCTTTTAGACAAACAAGACAATGTCCTCATGAGGCTCTTCAGGTTTTGCCCTAGGTACCTCCCAAATGAACCACTTTGTTCATGCCCTGAGCTGGTCTAAGCCCCAATTCCAGACAGAGGAAGCTGCCCAGTACAGTTCATGGGGGTGCTCAGGCCAGGCTGAGGCAGATGCCCTCGGAGGATGGTGATCCAACGCATAGTTTGTGCAAGAGGCCTGGGTTCACTGGGTTCATTGTGGTCTGGGGAGACCTTCTGAATATCTCAGCTCCTGGGGCTGTCTGGGTGACCAACCCATGTGACCTGGGACCATGCTTCCCCATAGAGTTATCTTCTATACATGCACACTCCACATGCTGGACACACAGATGGACGGGAGGTGCAGGAACCAGACGATTCTATGAGGGTCTTAATGAACCCTGCCCGTGAGAATACAGGTGTGAACCGGCCCTAGAGATGCAGTTGGTGAGTGGGCAATAGTCCCTCCCATAGACCAGGAAAGGAGGGTTTATTCATGTTGGGTTTGGATGGTGTTTATGTTCCTGTGCATTCAGACCTCATCACAGGGCAGCCTTGTTTTCATCTTAAGCCATCGTCACCAAAGAAAGGTCTGTCAGTGAGTCTGTGGTTGGGCCCCACACTAGTAGGGGTCACCAAAGGGCCAGGCCATGCTTTCCTCTCAGCTAAAACGTTGGAGGTGAGGGTTGAGCATATTTCAAGAATGGAGAATCTCTGTCATAAAATGTAATCACCAAAATTTGACCTCCTTGACAACCCATCAGATGAGATCAGAGTTGACTTTGTTTGACAGCCTGACTTTGTTTCCCTGTTCAGGTAAACATGCGCGTCTCTGGGACAACCGACTGGTACCACTGTGAGGAAAAATAAAGTAATCCCATATCCTCACACACCTTTCTTAAAAAGGCGCAAATGTAGTGTTGGCTCATGTGAATTGGAATGTAACATGTTAGCAAGCAACAATTGTTTATGAATAAAAACGTCCACCCAATAAATAGGATAAAAGCAATAGGCTGCTGTTGTTTCCGGAAATTGCAACAGCTTTGAACGGAGTGATTCTTTACCACGGTTCCCAGCAAAAGTGCAAATCCGTTGCATTAAATGTATCCAAATTTTGACAACGTCCTATCTTTACATCAGATGCATTTCTACTTAAGTCTTTGTGCTACACAGTTTTATCTATAATCCTTCACTGTAATTGGCAACGACTGGAGTCGACCAGGGGCATCATCTGCACATAGCAGTGTTCATGAACATGGCTTCCGGTAAACAATGGAATGTCTTCTAAGCTCCCCCCTTCACCAAAGATGGCCCTGACAGCCATCCATCCAGAGTATTACCATAGCCCTTTCCCCAAACAAAAGAAAGGCTTAATTCTAAATCAAAGATGTTGAATAAGACCTACAGTTGGTGTTTGGGTCCTTAATTTACACTGTATCTTGGCCCGTGTTGGAATGCCCATGTTGGAGCCTGCTGAGGTGTATATCAAGGCAGCCAGAGTGATGAGAGTTTTTCTCAATGAATTCACTTTTTCTTTCTTCCAGTAGTTATGTGAGCAAGGACGTAGTTCTGAGGGACATTCAAGTGAGCCGTCTGTTAACTAGCAACCCACAATCATTCCCCTCAGCACGTTGACAATTCCCCAATCATCCCAAACCTGATGTTAAAATTATTAATATAAAGGTGGATGAGGGTTTGGGTAAAAATATAAATAAGAGGGACACTTGCAGGCAGTTATCAAATTGGTTGTGATACCTCAATCAAATCAGCACTAATCACTATGAGAGCAAGGATGCCCCACATGACTGTAAAATGATTATGATGAGCAGAGCACCTGAAAACCAGTGTGGTCACATCCATGGTGGGGATTCTGGAAACAGATTTCCTTACCATTCCTCCACCAGTCTGTGCTCTCTGGATATTCTTGATTACCTGGAGGTATATAAATGGATGCCTTGTTGAAGACAGCTGATCTAGCCTCTGGGGAACATGGAAGTGAAGTCCACTGCTCATGGTTTGAGTCTCAGGTTCTCTTTCATGTCCCTGTACTCTACTGCTTATGAAATTACCTATGACCCTGACGTTGTGTGCATTGTAAAATCCACTTGTGAAAGTCTTTCCTCCTTGGGTCACTTGGGCTTAGATACTAGTTTTCTAATTTGGAAAAAGGGATAATCATGAGTGTTAAATGCAAGAGTTGGAAGGGGGAGAGGTGAGGCTGGGATGGGCTGCACATCCCAGTTTATTACCCCCCAGTTGAGTTAGAAAGTACATGGGGTGAAGACCATCAGAAACCAAGGGATCCTCAGAATGTGACTGTTTTATTAAGTAAAGCATTATTAATTTGGGGGCCACCTGAGTGGGTCAGTCAGTTGAGTGGGTATTGATTTTGGCTCATGTCATGATCAAAGATTCTGGGACTGAGCCCCAAACTGTGCTCCGTGCTGAGTGTGGATACTGCTTAAGATCGTCTCTCTCTCCCTCTGCCCCTCTCCCCCACTCACACTCTCACTTTCTCTTTAAAATAAAAATAAAAGTAAAGCACTATTAAATTTTAAGTTAAAGTAAAAAACTCTGCCAAGGACTATA
Source organism: Hyaena hyaena (assembly GCF_003009895.1). NCBI lineage: Eukaryota > Metazoa > Chordata > Mammalia > Carnivora > Hyaenidae > Hyaena > Hyaena hyaena. The sequence continues at coordinate 2,073,202 of NW_024080733.1, read as the reverse complement.
ACTGCTTGACCAAAATGCAATAATAGTTGAAAAAAGGGATCGTTGTAAAGTAAGGTGTTCATTCAAAACCTTGTCTTCTATAACTTTTGGTGTTTTGTGTACTTTTTCTCAGATGTGAAGCCTATCTAACTTTCATATATCAGGTCTTTTTAAAATATCTGATGTAACTGCCTATTTTTATCCTTTTGACCATTCCTTGAACTCTGTGATTAACCATTCATTACTGTTCCTTCCTGAATTCCACAAATATATTTGAACAGAGGAGAAATGTGTGTTCCATATTGGAGACACTGATTCATTCAGCATATTTTATTTCCGATCAGCTAACACGATGACAGTGTCTCAAAGTCAGTCACCTTTTGTTGCAATGCTGGGTTACACTGCATATCCCCTACATTGCATTTGACCCCTATTGGGTGGCTGTTACTTCTACTACTCGCTGTTAATGGATACTGGTATGTATTATTCTTGGTTAGGTTTTTTAATGGATATTTAAAACCTGAAAAAAACCCTCTCAATAGTAAAGAAAACACTGAGATTTTAGACTCTACCAAGACATGTCTAAGTTTGTAATATTAGCCATTCTTTTAGGAGACAGGAGATTATGGGGCTGTTACAAATTAACCCCCAAATCTTACTGACACCATATCAAAGGTGCATATCTTTCTCATATTGTATGTCCATTTCGGATCAGCAAAGTATGTTCTGCTTGGTTACTCAGGTGCTGAGACAAATGGGCAGCCTTCAATATACTGTCAACGACAGGCACTGTGTTGTACACAGGTCTCCAAAACTTACTCAACTACTGCAACTGATTTATATCCATTGAACAATCTGGAGGTGTCACCCTTCAACATATAGTTCTACATTTTCCCCAGCAAATGAAGAAGGGATGGTAAAGAAAAAAATCACCTGTGCTCTTAACTACCTCTTAACTACCTTTTACTTGCTGCCTTTTAAGCAGAACTAGAAACATATCACCTAGTATAATGGCAAGGGGGTTGGGAGAGCTTATTTGTTCCTAGGAGGAGAGGAGAATTGAACATGGCAAGCTCTAGTTACTGTGACTACGTAATTAAATGCTAACAATCTACAATAGTATTTGATGGAAATACATTGGAATTATTTCAGGATCCATAATTCTTCCCACTGGGAAACATTTTTTAGAGTAATAATATTCTTCTTCTTACTTTGGCCCCCTGACTAGAGCAGGTTGCTTTCAGTCAAGAGCTCCTAAGGACGCTCAGTGCTCCCCACCTGTGCTCCCCAGGTAAGTACCCTCTCAACTCATGCAGAAAGAGGGGCCCATAGAGATGTGGGGGTTGTGTGTCATCAGCTCCTTGCTGTAGCAAATAAAGGACATTTCCAATGTATGTTTTAGGCCAAGATGTCTTCATAATAGGCTTCATGAAGAAAAAGTATTCAGTGCCACAGAAGAATAGGAAATCCCTGATTAAACTAAGTTCACCAGGATTCCAAGAACCGTTAATATGCTAATGGGTGTTCTGGCTCACTAACTCTTTAAGTTGAAGGCCATGTTATGTTTACTGTCTATAAAACACTTTATTTGCAGAGCATCTAGAAAGATCAGTGTGATCTCTTCTTTGCTGAAGTCTTGGATTTTCACTACCCTGAAAGCACATAATCACACAATTTCATAATACGACTTTCACTCCTGCTTTGAATCCCATGGGATGTTGTCACCTTCAAACACTGCTCTTTGGTTCTTTGGAATTCTATGTATTCTTTCAGGAGTGTTAGCTTTGTCTCAGCTTTGTATCATACTACATACAACACAATCCCTTGAATTGTTAATTCCCACTTTCATTCATACAAATGAGTTTCAACCCCACTTTACAATAAAATTACCTGAAAATCTTTTTAAAAACCTGACCCCAGGATTCCTCTCCAAAAGTTTCTGATTTAATGGATCTGACTGAATAAATAATTATGTCAGTTATATCTCAAACCATGAAGGACATTTAGTATATGGGGCTAATGCATGTCTGGGAACCTGGGTGGCTCAGTTGGTTAATCATCTGACTTTCGCTCAGGCCATGATCTCATGATTTGTGAGTTCGAGTCCTGCCCTACATTAGGCTCTCTGCTGTCAGCATGGAACCCACTTCTGATCCTCTGTTTCCTTCTCTCTCTGCCCCTCCCTTGCTCACTCTCTCTCCTTAAAAAATCATTAAAAAATTAAAAGAAAAAAGCTAATACATGCTTATTGTAGGGGCTCAAGTGCAATCAGAACAAAACATACCCATAGTCCCCCACCTGAAGGTTAAACTGCACATGAGGTTTTGATGTATCTCTCTCCAATTTTTCTTAATGTGTTTTTTTTTTTTTTTTTGAGAGAGACAGACAGACAGACAAAGTGTGAGTGGAGGAGGGGCAGATAGAGAAGGAGACAGAATCTGAAGCAGGCTCCAGGCTCTGAGCTGTCAGCACAGAGTCTGATGCAGGGCCTGAACTCATGAACCAGGAGATCATGACCTGAGCCAAAGTCAGATGCTTAACCGACTGAGCCAGCCAGGCACCCCTACCCTCTAATTTTTAAATTATGCATTAGTTTCTTCAGGCTACATAGAAAAAGTTGTATGTATACTTTGCATATATTTCCAACTGACATCATAGCTTGTACTTTTTGCTATGTCATTTATTTTTCTTTTTAAAGATAGTTTGCATGGGGTTTCAATTATTCAATCAAAGTTAATAATTTTTATATAACTATGCAATAGGCCTATTTATTTATTTATTTATTTTTAAAAATATTTTATTCATTTCTGAGAGAGAGAGAGAAGAGAGTGAGCAAGGGAGGGTCAGAGAGAGGGAGACACAGAATCCGAAGCAGGCTCCAGGGTCTGAGCTGGCAGTCAGCACAGAGACCGACGCGGGTCCCGAGCCCACGAACCGTGAGATCATGACCTGAGCCACTCAGGTGCCCCTAGGGCTAATTATTTAGCATATACTGTAAAACCTTGGTTCTCAAGCATAATTCGTTCGAGAAACATACTTGTAATCCAAAGTGCTCGTATACCAAAGCAAATTTAAAAAACTGTTGGCTCAGTTGTGATCATGTGATGTTTGGCATCATATAGGACTCATACTGCAAGATGTTGCTGATTTATCAAGTTAAAATGTATTAGAAATGTTTGCTCGTCTTACAGAACACTCCTAGAACAAGTGACTCATAATCCAAGATTTTATAGTACTTTAAATAACAACGTGGTCTTTACGTGGATAAATCTGCTTTGGGACACTGCGGAGGTAGGTCATCGGCATGGTCCGAGGAGACTGTCTCACAGGACTGTGTTCATTTGAGATCCCTCACTTGAGCGGCAAGTTTGGGGCCCCTTGGGCCATTCTTATTTCGGACCAACTGGCTAACTATTTGGAGGTGTCCCATAATCACCTTCAAGTTTGATATTTGCTAGAATAACTCACAGAATTCAGGGAAGTACTGTACTTACAGTTACAGTTTTATTATAGCCAAAGGAAGAGATGCCTACCAGGAAGTTGGGGAGGGTCCCAAACACCAAGCTCCCAGTTGTCCCCTCCCAGGAAGTGCCAGATGCCAGCATGTCCTAAAATGAGTGAGACTACACACCAGGCACTGCTAAGCAGGAAAGCTCGCCTAAGCTTTCAATATCCAAAGTTTAACTGAGACTTGGTCACAACTGTCTGCCTGGCTGAACTGTCAGTTTCCTGTCCCTCCTGGAGTTTGGGGACAATGGCTTTAGTCTCCAGTTCCTACAGCAGCCAGAACTGATACAGTGAGTCTCAAGCCCACAACAGAGATCACAGTATTCGTCCCTCTCTGGAGACCAAAGCCCCCAGGAAAACCAAGATGCCGCAGTCAGATATGACTTTCTGGGGCCTCAAGACCACCTCCCGGGAGTGAGGGCAAAGGGTTTTCTATGGGAAAAGGTACTTTTTTCACTACACAGACACATCCTTGCTGTGTAGCCCAGCTCTACTGCATCCTGTCTCCTGGATGTTTTTGTCACCGTATTCAGTTACATGTTAAGTTTTGATAAAAGTTCTTGTTTTCTGAATACGGATGATTTCGAGATAATCCATAGGCCTACCTTTCACAGATGTGGCAAATGTCCCTTCTAACCACTCTAGACTAAGACAGGCAAACCTAGGTTAAAATCCCCAGGCCCACAATGTGCCTGGAGAAGTTAAGAAACTTCTTCAGGACTTTTTCAAATATAAATTGGGAATCATATCCATTTCAGATTCCTATGGTGAGGCTCACCCAAATACCATTTATAACGTTACCTAATGAGCTACCATGACATCATGGGTCATTAATAAATAGCTCTATAACTCCCTATTCATCCCCCTCTTTGATCCATTCATCCTCAGCTGTCAGCCTTCCGCAGCTCACATTGTCTCCCAAGTAGACATCGGTGCTTAGTCTTCCCCAAATTGAAAGAAGGAAAATACAAAACTAAAATCAAATTAATTTTAAAACTTCCAACTTTTAGGATATCTCCAGCCTCCTAACAATGTTTAATCTAGAACTTATGAAAGAAGAGGGTGGTAAATTGTTCTGGATTGCTCCGGTGCATCCCAGGTCAAGTAAAGGTCACACAGGGAAGGGGTTATGGAGAAGGGCAAAGGGTGAGTCTGGATAAGCATGCGCTCATTGGCGATTCTGAGGTGAACATTCTTTGACATTAGAATAATGATGGTGCTTTTCCAGAAGTGAATCTTTCCTCACCTGGAGATTATACAGACCAACCGATTATAGCTAAATGCCTGTGGGACCCATTCCAGTAAAAACGTGATGACAATAATCCTGAGAAGAAATGATAGCTTAGAATTGTACAATGAAAAATTTGGCATGAAAAGAGGTGCAATTTGCCATTTCATTCCAAGGGCTTTGTTCCCTGCTTGAGTGAAATAGCCACAAGAAGACCCAGAATAAAGGAGAAGCAGCACTGTTTTCATTTTTATGAAATTCCTACTCCATGTACAATTTGATGATGTTATCTTTGATAAGCATCCTCAGGTGTCTTCACAATGATGGTTAAATCTCCGAAGTTCAAAAGAAAGACACATTTCCCATCATCACTTTCAGCAAAAGAAATAACACAAACTACTCTGGCAATAGCTTAGTAAAACCAGAAAATGGGCCAAAGCTGCTTTATAAAATGAGGCATTGTAGCCATTGAAATCATAGAAATTGATTCCAGAAGATATCTTGAGTTCATGTAGACCAGCCCACCATATTGGCATAAGCTTTGTGATGCTGCCCTGGGGTGCATTCCAGCCTAAGTCCATCGTGTTTGCAGACGTTTTTGTCATCCAGTTTGCAGACATGATGAATTCGAAGAGCCAAAGTGAGTTCTTCAGAGTTATGTCAATCTGTTTGAGAGTGGATTTTCCCCTTTCTACTGTTCTCTGCTCATAATATGTTTATCGTAACTATATAACCCATGCATCACAGAACTCCCATATCCTACAGGAACAGATTTAGGATATACGTTCTATTGGCCAACAGAATCCTTGAGAGTTTCACAAGGATGTGGGCTGGCTTTATTTTCAAGAACGTCCATTACCAACTACAGGTTGGATGGCAGGATGTGGGTGCTGCCACCGTGAGGCACAAAACCATGGAGCTGTGACTCAGGTGCCCCTATCATTTTTACCTTTTAAAACACTTTCAGCCATGAAACTTGATAAAACAAAGAATGAGTTGGAGATGAAAACCGAATGCAGTAGACGATATTTGTAGTCTGTGAGCGGGATTGTAAACACTTCTGAAATATCAAATACACTTATTCCTCCTCACTCCTGAATCTTATTTCAGATGGGCACAGGTTTTAGGATGGTAATTACTTTCCCTCAGCACTTTGAAAATATATTATATTATTTTCCCTTGGGGAAAAATAGAATCCTTTTTGTTGGCTTTGGTGTTCCAGTCTTGTTTGTTTTTGGTTTGTTTTTTTTTTTTAATAATGTGGATGTGTTTAAGGTTTTTATTGCCCATAATGGCTCACTGGCACTCTCTGATGTTTCTGGGTATAGATTCTATTTTTATGGATCCATTTCCCTACCTGTATCTGATGTTGTATTGTTTCTGGAATTGCTAGAGGCTGAGATGGGAAGAGTTCTGGTTCACACAGTTCTTGTTACAGGAAACGTGTTGTTTTTCACTACTGTAGTTGCTTAAATATGTTCCTCTTACAACAAACACTTTGCTGGTGGTCCCAGGCTAGTTCCCATTATTGGCTAAGGACTATTTTTTCCCAGGTAGGCATTTTTTAAATATAATCTAGGGCAGGGGCACCTGGGTGTTTCAGTCGGTTGAGCATCTGACTCTTCACTTCAGCTCAGGTCATGATCTCACAGTTCGTGAGTTGGAGCCCTGCATTGGGCTGTGCGCTAAAAGTGTGGAGCCTGCTTGCAATTGTCTCTCCCCCTCTTTCTCTCTGCCCCTCTCCACACTCATGCTTTCACTCTCTCTCTCTTTCTCTCTCTCTGTCTTTCAAAATAAATAAGCTTAAAAAATAATAAAATAAATAAAATAAAATATAGGACAGAAACAAGAAAGTGAGTTTCTTCATAGACATCCTGGATACTTCCTCTAAGAAGTTCCTGCTTCCAGGGCACCTGGATGGCTCAGTCAATTAAGCATCTGACTTCAGCTCAGGTCATGATCTCACTCAGTTTGTGAGTTCGAGCCCCATGACGGGCTCTGTGTTGACAGCTCAGAGCCTGGAGCCTGCTTTGGGTTGTGTATCTCTCTCTCTCTCTCTCTCTCTCTCTCTCTCTCTCTGCCCCTTCCCCGTTTGCACTCTGTCTCTCTCTCTCTCCCTCAAAAATAAACATTAAAATTTTTTAAATAAAATAAAAAATTTCTGCTTCTTCTAAGCCTTTCCCATCGACACCAATTATGTCTCTGTTCACGGCTAGTTAAACCCGTGTGTGGCTGGCGGCAAGGCCCATCAAGCCGTCTATCTTGCGTGCAGTGATTTAGCGCTTACCTCTCTCAGCTGACCGGCATCATTAGCTACAGTAGCGTGCACATTTCCCCCTCTCGGCTCTCCCATACTGACAGCCTGATGGCTTGCTTTTCTAACAGAAGCCAAGACTATACACTTTATCATTTAGGTCTTCCATTCTCAGTTCCAGACCAAGAAGGCTGAAAGATACCCAGCACAGCCCCACTCAATTTCCCAAACTACATACGGCTTATTGGAGCCCAAGGGTTCTGCAAATCAACATTTGTAAATCATCTCCAGAAGTTTCGACCATCCTGAGTTTCCCCACCCCAAACCCATACCTGACTGTCACAGCCTTCAATACCTCATTTAGTCTCTGGCTTAAGAATGTGACTATTGTCTCCTTTTTGTAATGAACTGAGGCTTCCTTTTCTGCTGTGGGGTCTGCCTGCCCACTGTCAGTTTACGAAATGAGGAAAATGAGTAAATTCTGCTCTGCATATTAGTAGGAAATGCCACTATTGTTGCTTTGGGGGTTTTCCTCTGGCTCGGTTTCCCGACCAACGCTGAAGTGTACTTCCAGGGAAATGATGCAAGAAGGAAACCAAGACTCTTTGGATCTCAGCGGTGAGGCCGGCCTCAGCTATACCAAAGGACTCCCTTGGCTTATGGCGGTCAAATCCTTCTGGGCCAAAGCTTGTGGAAATAGTCACAGTGATTCACCGAATGAGGTGTCTACAACCCCTGGGGAGTCCCTGACAAGTGTGGGCATCTGTCTGCACACTACAGCCTTGGGATCTCCCCATTATCATCTCTCTCCATCACAGGCATGGCTGGTGGCACTGTTCAGCTTTGTATAAAGCACATGGAAGGGATCTGGGTTGAGGAAGCAGTTCCATAACAATCCTCAAGTTGCAGGACAGTTACTGCTCTCATGAGCCAATTCACGAGGATGGACAAAGTTATTCCATGGGAACGAATCTAGTAGATCTCATCTGGCTCTGACAGTGGACCTGAGCAAGCGGCTCAGAAGCCCATGTTGCAGACAGACTTGCGCCTCTTGCTGGCAATGCCCCCCACCCCCCCCGTGTGGACAACATCTGCAATGGAACAACAGGTGTGCCAAGACTTTTCTTTAAATTCACTTCCTGGTCTGTCTTCAGGACGATAGCCTTCAAGCTCCACATGGGATGATTCAGCCTCCCACGTAAGGGCTGGACCAATTGCAGCAGGAGAATTATGGGGACAGATTGGGACCCTGGATGGAGGGGATATGACACAGGCTACCTAAGTAATACCCTACAGCCCAGGACAAAGCAGTCTTTTCTCTCCATGAACAGTCCATCTTCCAGCATTAGTGACCTAAGGCTCCCTCTTACCCCTGAGGGTCCTCGCTGAGATCTTTGCATCCAGATACCCTCACCACACCCACAGGGATGTTGGAGGCCTGAAGAAAACATGGCATTAAGTAAGTTCCATTTACAATTTGTCCACAACTGCTTCATTCAGGGATCTACATAGGTGGAAATGGGTTTCCCATTGCTTTCAAACTAAAATGTGCTTCCTATAAAGCAGGCATAGAAAGCCTAAGAAAACCCAGACTCTCAATCAATAATCATGGCTCCCAAGAGCAGTACCAAAAGACTCCCTTCTCTCCACTTTCTTTTCCAATTAGGTATTCAGGGAAAGCTCAAACGTATTACTTTTGAGAAGGGCTCATGCTTCAAGTCAGCAGCTAAAGAGGAGAATAAAAGTCAGCGGTAGGATTGATGTGCTAACAGCCCAAGGCTTCCAAAAGAAAGGTTCCTCTCACACATCGCCTCGATGGAGATAGTTTCCCCTGCTGAATTTTGGCACTTTCTAGAAGATCTTTGGCACTTGGAAAGATTTCAAAAAGCAATTATGAATTTCTCTAAAAAGAGCTTAGGAATCAGCAGAAGGCATTTTGCCTTATAAAGAGTTTGAATCGAGAAGGCAAAGTCTTAGCAATTTGTCTCAAAAGACACTGGCACGTAAACCAGAATTAGGTTTCACGTACTTATGTTTGGCGGTGGTACTTTCTTCTATTTTTTTGGTTACCAATTCATTCTTACTGTAAAAACTTCATCCAGTACAGAAATACTGAGGGCTGCATGGAAATCTCTGCACTAACATCGAGTTACCCCCACTAGAAAAAATAGTTTTTACACAAAGGCTATTTTTCTTCTCCTAATTTTTCTTTACTGTGAAATAATTGCAGACTCACAAGGAGATGCAAAGATAGCATAAGGAAGTCCTGTGAACTAACCCCCCAGTGGTGATATTTTACGTAAAGTTAGCGTATTATCAAAACCAGGAAATGGACAGTGCGTAATACAATAAACCCGACTATTGGAGCTGATCAGGTTATATCAGTGTGTGTGTGTGTCCATTTCATAGCTGTGTGTGTGTAGTTTTGTGAAATGGTATTACATGTATGGACTCATGGAGCCACCACAAGGAATTTTCTCCTTTTGTATTCACATTGGCACCCGCTCCCTAAAAGTCACCCATCTGTTCTGTCTCGATATTGCCGTTATTCTGAGAATGTTCTACAAATTGAATTGTACAGTATCCATCCTTTCCATATTGGTTTTCCTCTTCTAAGGAATGCCTTGGAGATCCATACAGGTGATCAGGTGTATCAATAGTTTGTTTTCTCATTATGGTGGAGCAGCATTCCATTGTGTAGATGTGCTGTGCTTTCTGTATCCAATCATGCATTGAAAAACATTTCGGTTGTTTCCAGTTTGTCATTATTACAAATAAGGCTGTTATTACTACAAATAAACACAGGTCTTGAAGTGGATTTCAGTTTACCTTTCTCTAAACTAAATAGAGTGTGATTCTTGTGTCATATTGTTGGTAAGCGTAGTTTACTATAATTTTATAAGTAACCTGCAAATATAGGGGCACCTGGGTGGCTCAGTTGGTTAAGTGACCGACTGGTTCTGGTCATGATCTCAGAGTTTATGGGTTCAAGCCCTGCACTGGGCTTTGAGTTCACAGTACAGAGCCTGCTGGGGATTCTCTCTCCCTCTCTCTGCCCCTCCCCTGCTCACACTCTCCCTTTCAAAACTAAATAAAATAAACATAGTTGTGTTGTGTTCTTTTCTTTTGTCATCCTAATGCATGTGCATGCTATCTGATCATTATTTTAAGCTACGTGTACCTAATAGTTCACCATGTTGAACATCTTGAATGTGCTCATTGCTATTTATACATCTGCTTTGTCAAAGTATCCCTGTAAGTTTGGGGCATTTTTCTCATCAGATTGTTCATTTCCTTACCATTTAGTTCAGAGCATTCCTTTTCTACTCAAGATATGAGACCCTTGTCTGATAATGTGACTTTCAGAGAGCTTCCCCTAGCTTGTGTCTGTCCTTTTCATTTTCTTTTTTTTTATATTTATTTTTGAGAGTTACAGACAGAGCATGAGTGGGGAAGGGGCAGAGAGAGAGAGAGGGAGACACAGAATCCAAAACAGGCTCCAGGTTCTGAGCTTTCAGCATAGAGCCCAATTCAGGGGTCAAACTTGGGAATGGTGAGATCATGACCTGAGCCGAAGTTGGATGGTCAATTGACTGAGCCACCCCAGCACCCCTGTCCTTTTCATTTTCTTAACATGGTGTTTCACAGAGCAAAAGTCTCTCATTTTGGGGTAGTAAGGTTTATATTTTTCCTTCCTTTATGGTTCATATTATGGGGATCATGTCTAAGAACTCTTTGCCTGAACTCGGGTCACAAAGTTTTCTCCTATGTTCTCTTGTAAAGGTTTTAGAGTGTTGCACTATAATCCATCTTTAGGCAATGTTTAATTAAGTATGAAAATTGTGTTTCTTCTCTATTTTAATTTAGCATATATTTTTCCAATTATTCCAGCACCATAACATTGCTTGTGAGCCTTTTTTTTTTTTTAAGTTTATTTATTTATTCGCAGAGAGAGAGATATTGAGCACAAGCAGGCTGTGTACTTTCAGCACAGACCCCAATGCGGGGCTTGATCCATGAACCATGAGGTCATGACCTGAGCTGAAATCAAGAGTCAGACACTTAACAGACTGACCGACCCAGGTGCCCCACTTCTGAGCCTTTCTGAAATCAGTTGGCCATGCTCACTGGCTATATTTCTAGACTTTTGCCTCTGCCCCATTGACACAGGTGCTCTGCTCTCTGCTAAGGTCACACTGACTCAACTGTCTTAGCTATAGAGTAAATTTGGATATTGGGTAATGTGATTCCTTCAAATTTCTTCTTCTTGTTTTCAAAATTTCATTTACTAATCTAGTTACTCTATCTTTCCATGCATAGTACCAACAGTCACTAGGAATAAGTAAATGAGAAGCAGATGAGACATATTATACACAAACCAGCATGGCTGTAATCACATGGGTCAACAGTCCCAAGTGTTGTTGACCATGAGGAGGAATCGCTGCCCTCCTACACTGCAGGCGGGAATATAAGATGCTATTTCCATCTTAACAGACTGGCAGCTTCCTAAAATGTTATGCATATAATATGATCCAGTAATTCTGTTTCTAGGTATTTATCCCAGAAAAATCAAAATACACATTGACAGAAAGTCTTATGTGTGGATGTTCATGACAGCATAAATGTGGAAAAGAATCCAAATGCCCATCACCTGGTGAAGAGAGGAACAAATGTCTCAAATTCACACAATAGACCACCACTCACCAATGAGAAAGGTGGAGCCAATGATGTGTAAACAACACAGATGAATCCCAAACACATTCCACTACAGGAGAAAAGCCAAGCACAAAAAGCCACATATTGTATGATTCCACTTATAGAAAATGTCCAAGAAAAGGCATATCTCAGAGATAGAAAGTAGACTAGAGGTCGTCCAAGTTCAGGGGTATATGGTACACCTCCATAAAGGTCTCAAAAATCCATCGATTGTGCTCCAAGCAAATAACCACCACTAAATTTCCCTCCCCAATTTATTCAGTTCTGTGTAGTTAATTTTTTGTTTTATTTTGGCTGGATCTGGGCTCAGCAGTCTGATTTTGAGAAGTATGTCTGCTGCTGCCTGGAAATCCTGGCTGATCCACTTTGAAAACGTTCTAAGTGAGTTAAGTTGGGACTCCTTTGCAGGCTTTTGTTTGAAGTACAACCAGTTCATTCCCTTCCACAGGGGGCTCAAGCTATCCTTTGCTTAAATTCTAAGTGGTAGCTAGAATGTTGCAAATACACAAATTCTAGAGTCAGGCACATCACAGAGGTTCAGGCAAGCAACAGAAGGAAGCAGAAACTTGATAACAAGACTGAACGGCTCTTCCCAATTTATTATGTGAACCAGTAATATTACCACAGAAGAGAGCAAAACTCCTTCTTGAATACAGTATATATGATATAGACACTCTTTCACAGGGATTTGATAAATATTTCTACTGTCACAAAAACATGCTCTACAAAGCTGGGCACTGGCAAATCTCCGAGACTTTCCTGTAACATGTGCAATTAAACCTTTCGGAAACAGCTAAATTAACCAAAATAGTATTTTCTCTATCACAGATAAAAGCAGGAGGTGGATCGTTGAGAACCATCTGTTATATATGTTTGTTTTATCAGGCTACTAAAGCTTGTACATACATATAACATCACTTCTGTAGCCACGAATGTCTGTTCCTTTAATAACTATTGAAAGCAGAAAAAAAAAAGCATTAACTTAACCCACAGATACGATCCCTCTACAAAACACAAGAACAAAAGTATATTAACTTACAATTGTATCAAGTTATCAATTTTTCAGTATCTAATCATATGTGGCAGGAAGCTAAGTATACCACAATATCCATTAATGAACTTAGTGTAATGTCAGCACCGAGCTTGTGGTTACTAAGGATCCTGAAAAGTATAGTCACACACAGTACAGAGCATAGTAAATGTTGTCAAAACACTGGTCAAAATTATCATCCAATGTAGAGGGAGGGGCAAGATGGCGGAGAAGTAAGGAGCTCTGTACTTGCACTCGTGCCCATACATCACACAGAAAAGATCTGAAGCCATTGGAAACCTTACAAAACCTGAGAGATTGGGAGAAAAAGGACGCAGAATCCACTGAGAGAGACTTCTAACGTGAGTGCGAACCGGGTAAGATAAAATCGGGCCGGTATCGGAGACTCCAGGGTGGGAGGCTATCCCCTTCTACCCTCTACGGGGAGTGAGAGGGGAAAAGGAGAGAGTCCAAAACAGAAAAACCTCCCCTTGGGGGAGAAAAAACCTCCACCTGGTGCATAGAAAGACCGTACTTGCCAAATACCTGCACACCAGGTCCCCTCGCGACAATTGGTCCCGGGGCGGCTGAGCACACAGACTGCTTCTTTGTGCTGCTCCTGGCGGCTGGACTTCAGGGTAGTGGCGCGCCTGCCGCCATTGTCCTCCCGGGTGGCTTGGGCCCCAGAAAGAGCCGCGCGGACACTGGGCGTCCGTGCTCCTGACTGGCTGGAACTCGAGAGGGAAGGCAGAGAGCTAAAAACTGGGACATTTGCCTGTGAGTTCGTTTCAGGTGACGAGCCATAGAGGGACCTGGTTCTCCTCACTCCAGCGGGCTCCACGCACCCGGCAGGCAAGCCCCGCGCATGCGCGCCAGCCCGACCCAGAGAAGGAAGCAGCGATTTTGACTCCGCCCCCAGAGCTCGGCAGGGGGCCTGGAATTGCCCCGAGGGGGTTGCCTGGGAAGCTGTGTCTAAGGCAATTTCAGCGGGGTGTGCGGACTGGGATCTGGAGATTGGAACTGGCGTGGGTTGAAGAGTGCAACCAACTTCGGCTGCGCCCCCAGGACGGGGAGTTGACACGCCCAGAAAAGCGAGGTGCAGTGCTTGGCTCAAGAAGGGACTGGAGCACCGTCACTCTCCTCCCCGCAACGGCCAAGGCAGAGCTCCCGCCTGAGGCAGTGGGTCACGCCACGCCCATCCCTGCCTGAGAGATGCCCTCCTCCCCCCCCTTTTTTTTTCTCTTTTCTTCTTCTTTCTCTTTTCTCTCTTTTTTCCCCAGAACACTGACATGATTAACTCTGGCCACCAGCTTGCTTAAACAATCACAACGAGTCCATTCTGTAGATGTAAATTCTACACCTACCGACATCTTCATCTCTTTCTCTCAGGAGTAATTAGACTATATAGTTACTCTGGATTATTCCAACACCCTTCTCTCACCTATCCAACCATATTCTACCCTTTACCTCTTTGAAAAACACTTCGTATCCCTTCTGCCTGTTCATTCTATTTCCAATTTTGCCTCATCCCTGCCCTGTCTTCTCTCTCTTTCTCTATGCTCTTCAACCAGCACTGCATATACACGGCTATTTAACTGTAGCTGGGAAATCCAGTTATATGCTTTAAACCTTTCTTTGTCCATCGGTTTTCTTTTTTCCTTTTCTTTTCCCTTTTTTGACCCTTTTATGTATTTTATACTCCCTATTATTCGCCCCCCCTCCTCTGTCTTTTCTCTTAACTTTTTCATTTTCCCTCTCGCTTTGCATGTTAGTTGAATTAGCCTGTGCGTTTGTGTGCTCCTGCTCCCTGTGTGTTTGTCTGTCTGTTTTCTTTTCCAGGGCTACCTCAAGAAATAAGCCAGAGTACACAAGGTGGAGAGTCCAAATATCACTATGAATAGGAAAATAAAATAACCAAGGTCCCAAGAAGAGAGACCAAGAGATACCATTCAAAAAACACTCTCTGAAAGGATAGGCCCTGGACAGTCAAAGAGTCTTCTTGGATATAGCAACGCTCATAGATACAGAGAGCATAACAGGTCGTTAAAACCAACAAGAGCCAGAAAGCTAACTAAAATGACGAAAAGAAAGAGCTCTCCTCCAAAGAAACTCCAAGAAGAAATGACAGCTAATGAACTGCTCAAAACAGATATCAGCAGCATAACTGAACAAGATTTTAGAATAATAATGGTAAAATTAATAGCTGGGCTTGAAAAAAACATAGGGGACATCAAAGAAACTATGGCTACAGACAGAATGGAAAATAAAAATAGGCATGAAGAATTAAAAAATGCGATAAATGAGATCCATAATAAATTAGAGGCCTCCAATGCACGGATTGAAGAGGCAGAAAGGAGAATAAGTGATTTAGAAGACACCATTATAGAAAAACAAGAAGCTGACAAAAAAAGAGACAAACTGATCCAGGAACAGGAAAGAAGAATTCGAGAGCTCAGCGATACGGTCAAACGCAACAATATCCGTATCATAGGAATCCCAGAAGAGGAAGAGAGAGGGAAAGGTGCTGAAGGAGTCCTGGAACAAATTATAGCAGAGAACTTCCCCGACCTGGGGAAGGAAGTAAATGTGGAAGTACAAGAGGCTCAGAGGACTCCCCTCAGACGTAACCTGAATCGATCTTCTGCACGACATATCATAGTGAAAATGGCCAAATACAAGGACAAAGAGAGAATTTTGAAAGCAGCTAGGGAGAAAAGGGCCCTAACATACAAAGGGAAACCTATCAGAGTGGTGACAGACCTATCTACTGAAACTTGGCAGGCTAGAAAGGAATGGCAGGAAATCTTCAATGTGATGAACAGTAAAAATATGCAGCCAAGAATCCTCTATCCAGCAAGCCTGTCATTCAAAATAGAAGGAGAGATAAAAACCTTTCCAAATAAACAGAAATTGAAAGAATTTGTCACCACGAAGCCAGCCCTACAAGAAATCCTGAGGGGGATGCTCTGAAGGAAAGGTTGCAAGGAACAAAGATACCAGAGACACCACCACAAACATGAACCCTACAAAAGATACAAAGACTCTAAACCCACATATTTCAATAATAACACTGAATGTAAATGGGCTGAATGCTCCAATCAAAAGACATAGGGTAGCAGAATGGATTAAAAAACAAAATCCATCAATATGCTGTCTACAAGAAACTCATTTTAGACGGGAAGATACCTTCAGATTAAAAGTAAGGGGATGGAGAAATATATATCATGCTACAGGAAATCAAAAGAAAGCCGGAGTAGCGATACTTATATCAGACAAACTGGACTTTAAATTAAAGACAATCACAAGAGATGAAGAAGGGCACTACATAATAATTACAGGGTCCATCCATCAGGAAGAACTAACAATCATAAATGTCTACGCACCGAATATGGGAGCACCTAAATATCTAAAACAATTAATCACAAACAGAAACAAGCTTATAGATAAGAATGTGCTAATAGCAGGGGACTTTAATACTCCGCTTACAGCAATGGATAGGTCAACCAGACAGAAAATCACTAAAGAAATAATGGACTTGAAAGACACATTGGACCAGATGGATCTGACGGATATATTTAGAACTTTACATCCTGAGGCCAGGGAATTTACTTTCTTCTCAAGTGCGCATGGCACATTCTCCAAGATAGATCACATACTGGGACATAAAGCAGCCCTCAATAAATATAAAAGAATAGAGATCATACCATGCACACTGTCAGATCACAATGCTTTGAAACTTGAAATCAATTACAGGAAGAAGTCTGGAAAACCGCCAAAAACATGGAGGTTAAAGAACACCCTTCTAAAGAATGAATGGGCCAATCAGGCAATTAGAGAGGAAATTAAAAAATATATGGAAACAAATGAAAATGAAAACACAACAATTCAAAATCTATGGGATGCGGCCAAGGCAGTCCTAAGAGGAAAGTACATTGCTCTCCAGGCCTATTTCAAGAGATTAGAAAAAGCACAAGTCCAAAATCTAACAGCTCACCTAAAGGAGCTAGAGGCAGAGCAACAAGAACGCCCTAAACCCAGTAGAAGAAGAGAAATAGTAAAAATTAGAGCAGAAATAAACAACATAGAGACCAAAGAAACAATTGAACAGATCAATGAAACCAAGAGTTGGTTTTTTGAAAAAGTAAACAAAATTGACAAACCTCTAGCCAGGCTTATCAAAAAGAAAAGAGAGAGCACCCAAATAGACAAAATTATGAATGAAAATGGACTTATTACAACCAACCCCTCAGAAATACAAGCAATTATCAGGGAATACTATGAAAAATTATATGCCAACAAATTGGACAACTTAGAAGAAATGGACAAATTCCTAAACACACACTCACTACCAAAATTCACACGGGAAGAAATAGAAAACCTGAACAGACCCATAACGAGTGAAGAAATCGAATCAGTGATCAAAAATCTCCCAACAAATAAGAGCCCTGGACCTGATGGTTTCCCTGGGGAATTCTACCAG
Organism: Hyaena hyaena; assembly: GCF_003009895.1. Taxonomy (NCBI): domain Eukaryota; kingdom Metazoa; phylum Chordata; class Mammalia; order Carnivora; family Hyaenidae; genus Hyaena; species Hyaena hyaena. The sequence goes on along the minus strand of NW_024080733.1, from coordinate 2,056,008 downwards.
ACATTTAAAACAGAATTAATCCCAATTCTTCTCAAGCTATTCCAAAAAATAGAAGTCGAAGGAAAACTCCCGGACTCATTTTATGAAGCCAGCATCACTCTGATTCCCAAGCCAGACAGAGATCCAGCAAAAAAAGAGAACTATAGGCCAATATCCTTGATGAATACGGATGCAAAAATTCTCAACAAGATCCTTGCAAATCGAATCCAGCAGCATATCAAAAGAATCATCCACCAAGATCAAGTGGGATTCATTCCTGGGTTACAGGGCTGGTTCAACATTCGCAAATCAATCAATGTGATCCATCATATCAATAAAAGAAAAGATAAAAACCATATGATCCTGTCAATAGATGCAGAAAAAGCATTTGACAAAATACAGCATCCCTTCTTAATAAAGACTCTCGAGAAAGTTGGGATAGAAGGAACCTACTTAAACATCATCAAAGCCATCTATGAGAAGCCTTCAGCTAACATCATCCTCAACGGGGAAAAACTGAGAGCTTTCCCCCTGAGATCAGGAACACGACAGGGATGTCCACTCTCACCACTGTTGTTTAACATAGTGCTGGAAGTCCTAGCATCAGCCATCAGACAACAAAAGGAAATCAAAGGCATCAGAATTGGCAAAGAGGAAGTCAAACTTTCACTCTTCGCAGATGACATGATACTCTACATAGAAAACCCGACAGACTCCACCAGAAGCCTACTAGAACTGATCCAAGAATTCAGCCAAGTTGCAGGGTACAAAATCAACGTACAGAAATCGGTTGCATTTTTATACACCAATAATGAAGCAACAGAAAGAGAAATCAAGAAACTGATCCCATTCACAATTGCACAAAAAACCATAAAATACCTCGGAATAAACCTAACCAAGGATACAAGAGATCTGTATGATGAAAACTATAGAAAACTTATGAAGGAAATTGAAGAAGACACAAAGAAATGGAAAAACATTCCATGCTCATGGATAGGAAGAATAAATATAGTTAAGATGTCATTACTACCTAAAGCACTCTACACATTCAATGCAATTCCAATCAAAATTGCACCAGCATACTTCTCAAAACTAGAACAAACTATCCAAAAATTTGTATGGAACCACAAAAGACCCCGAATAGCCAAAGTAATACTGAAAAATAAAACCAAAACGGGAGGTATCACCATCCCAGACTTCAGCCTCTACTACAAAGCTGTCATCCTCAAGACAGTATGGTATTGGCACAAAAACAGACACATAGACCAATGGAACAGAATTGAGAACTCAGAAGTGGACCCAAAAGTATACAGCCAACTGATCTTTGACAAAGCAGGAAAGAATATCCAATGGAAAAAAGACAGCCTTTTTAACAGATGGTGTTGGGAGAACTGGACAGCAACATGCAGAAGAATGAAACTAGATCATTTTCTCACACCATGCACAAAAATCAACTCAAAATGGATAAAGGACCTGAACGTGAGACAGGAAACTATCAACACCCTAGAGGAGAAAGCAGGAAACAACCTCCTTGACCTCCACCGCAGCAACTTCTTACTTGACACATCCCCAAAAGCAAGGGAATCAAGAGCAAAAATAAACTGTTGGGACCTCATCAAGATTAAAAGCTTCTGCACAGCCAAGGAAACAACCCAGAAAATTAATAGGCAACCAACGGAATGGGAAAAGATAGTTGCAAATGACATATCAGATAAAGGGTTAATATCCAGAATCTATAAGGAACTCACCAAACTACACGCCCGAAAAACAAACAACCCAGTGAAGAAATGGGCAGAAGACATGAACAGACACTTCTCCAAAGAGGACATCCAGATGGCCAACAGACACATGAAACGATGCTCAGCATCCCTCCTCATCAGGGAAATACAAATCAAAACCACACTGAGATACCACCTCACGCCAGTCAGAGTGGCTAAAATGAGCAAATCAGAGAACTCTAGATGCTGGCGAGGATGTGGAGAAACGGGCACCCTCCTACACTGTTGGTGGGAATGTAAACTGGTACAGCCCCTCTGGAAAACAGTGTGGAGGTTCCTCAGGAAACTAACAATAGAACTCCCTTATGACCCAGCAATAGCACTGCTAGGAATTTACCCAAGGGATACAGAAATGCTGAGGCATAGGAGCACATGTACCCCAATGTTCATAGCAGCACTCTCCACAATAGCTAAAACATGGAAAGAGCCTAAATGTCCATCAACAGATGAATGGATCAAGAAGATGTGGTTTATCTATACGATGGAATACTACATGGCAATGAGAAACAATGAAATCTGGCCACGTGTAGCAACATAGATGGACCTTGAGGGTGTTATGCTGAGCGAAATAAGTCAGGCAGAGAAGGACAGATACCATATGTTTGCACGTATAGGTGGATTAGGAGGAACTTGACAGAGGAACAACGGGGAGAAGAAGGGGGGAAATGGTGGGGGAAAGGGAGAGAGGCAAACCATGAGAGACTCTTGAATGCTGACAAAAAGTGAGGACTGATGGATGTGGGGGGAAGGGGAGATGGGCATGGAGGAGGGCACTTGTGGGGATGAGCACTGAGTGTTATGTGGAAACTAATTTGACAATAAACCAGTAGGAAAAAAAATAAAAAAATAATTATCATCCAATGCAGTTGAATACAAATTCGCATTTTTTATCACCTTCAAAGGTATTTGGTAGCCATGTCTTCCTGTCTGATCAATAAGCCAATATGAGTAGTTACAGAAGGTTAGAATAGCCAGTCTCTTCATGGGAAAACACATCCAAGACTTTTGAAAAGTAAAGTGCGTTAGTGTATTATACCTAATATTGACAAAAGAAACGTAGCTATTTTTCCTTTTCTTTAACCAAGATTATTAAACCAGTTGGGTTGTGGGGCGCCTGGGTGGCTCAATCAGTTAAGCGGCTGATATCAGCTCAGGTCCTGATCTCACAGCTTGTGAGTTCAAGCCCTGCGTCGGGCTCAGTGCTGACAAGTCAGAACCTGGACCCTGCTTCAGATTCTGTGTCTCCCTCTCTCTCTGCCCCTCTTCTGCTCATGCTCTGTCTCTCAAAAATAAATAAATGTTAAAAAAAAATGAACCAGTTGATTGTGAAAAGTTTCATCTTAATTATATGAATTAGGATTTTCAGATATGGAATTATTTCTGATATAGAAGCATTTTTTAAGTCTAAAAATTTTAAAGAATGAGATTACTTTTTTAATTTTTTGTGAAAGTTGGTAATATTAGATTTCTTTTTTTATGTTATTTGTATTTTTTGAGAGAGTGGGGGAGGGGCAGAGAGAGAAGGAGACAGAGAATTCCAAGCAGGCTCTGTGCTGTCAGTGGAGAGCCCAATGCAGGGCTTCGATCTCACAAACTATAAGATCATGATCTGAGTTGAAACCAAGTGTCACATGCTTAACCAACTGAGTCCCTCAGGTGCCCCAGGGAATATTAAATTTCTATAGATACTTATTTATCTCTGCAAGCCAAAGAGAACAGAGCTGTTGTGGAGTAGTAAATGATAATGTATTGATAGCCTCTTAAGTTATGAAAACACTTTGTGCTCACACAATGAAATATAAAGGCCTTTCTTATACGCAACCACATGGACATACAGACGTACAGAGAGCTTACAGTTTCAGGTGCACATTGTCTGGCAGGAGCAAAAGAAAACATAAAAAAAAGGAACACAAAAAAATTGCCAGGTCAGATGCCAAGGGCATCTATGTTTCTGAGTGAGTACATAATTCTGACGTAACTTTATCTCACAAAGAGATACACAGACATTCAAACAAAAGAGAAAACAACCCAGCATTTTCTGCCTAACATAAACTTAACTCACCATCACCTGTCTGACAAAGATCACCAAATGGTCAGACCATCAAACCAAGTTCCCAACCCTTGCTGTCTTTTATGAGATATAATTTCTTGGCTGTGCAAAGTCAAAACCAAAACTATAATAATATAAGGCAAAAAAAAATAGATATTCAACAAAGTTAAGATTCCACTCCCTTTGAAATTTATTCTGGGAGGTCCAAAGGGATATGCCTGGGCTTTGATTACCATGAAGTTCAATTCTCCATCAACAGGTCAAGTGAATCTTCTTGAACATCTCAATAGGACCTCCAAAACTGGAAAACTGTCATCTTTAAAAGGAAGAATTTTAATCTCATGTAAATGTAGAAAGAATGTATCAAAAATATGTTTCAGTGTCCTAAGTAGTGAGAAAACAAAATATTAAAATCAGTTCAAAGAGCACTTGAGGAGATTAATAAGGACATTTTAACATAAGACCCTTGGGTAAGATACAAAGCCGGTTACTATATTTCAAGGTGATGGACAGCAATCTTTATAGTTAACTGTTCCACTGGAATGCAATTATTTGCTTCTCTAACATACAACAATCTATGCAATAGAAGAACAATCCATGCAAAAGAAGAAGGACCAGGGCGCCTGGGTGGCTCAGTCAGTTAAGCGTCCGACTTCGGCTCAGGTCATGGTCTCACAATTCATGGATTTGAGCCCCGCATTAGGCTCTGTGCTGACATCTCAGAACCCGGAGCCTGCTTCAGATTTTGTGTGTGTGTCTCTCCCCCTCCCCCAAGTCATACTCTCTTTCTGTCTCTCAAAAATGAATAAATGTTAAAAAAAAATTAAAGAAGAGCAGAAGGAGCAATTAGTTATGCCCAGTCTTATTGCATGAAGATGCTTCCCAGAAAAGGAAACACGTGAGCTTATGGATGATTAAGTTCATATCGAACAAGTTATACGGGGAAAGGCATTCCGGTCAAAAAGACCTCTGTGAAAAAAGACCTAGTCATGAAATTCATAGGATATTTGTTCAAATGAAAAGAAGTGGGTGGGGAGGAAAGTAAGTCAGTGAGCCTGATCAAATAGATCAGAAATGAAAAATGAAACAAAGTGGATTGCTTAAATGGACAGCAGAGATCTTTTAAGATTTGGCGTAGCTTAAAAAAGATGGCTCCACACATGTACCCCATGTTCATAGCAGCACTCTCAACAATAGCTAAAACATGGAAAGAGCCTAAGTGTCCATCAACAGATGAATGGATCAAGAAGATGTGGTTTATCTATACGATGGAATACTACATGGCAATGAGAAACAATGAAATCTGGCCACGTGTAGCAACATAGATGGACCTTGAGGGTGTTATGCTGAGCGAAATAAGTCAGGCAGAGAAGGACAAATATCATATGTTTGCACGTATAGGAGGATTAGGAGGAACTTGACGGAGGACCATGGAGGAGAAGAAGGGGGGAAATGGTGGGGAAAGGGGAGAGAGGCAAACCATGAGAGACTCTTGAATGCTGACAAAAACTGAGGACTGATGGATGTGGGGGGAAGGGGGGATGGGCATGGAGGAGGGCACTTGTGGGGATGAGCACTGAGTGTTATGTGGAAACTAATTTGACAATAAACTATTTGTAAAAAAAAAAAAAAAAAAAAAAAAAAAGATGGCTCCAGGCAGGAACATCATTACCCAAAATGGCAAGACAGGAAGTTTTCACCTCTGGCTGACTTTTGACCCCTGTGCAAGCAGGAAGCAAAGACTGAAATGGAGTTGTGAATCCCTGGAGCAAGTGTTGAAGGAGTGTTTTAAGACAGAGCCAAGCTGCAAAAGTCCAGAAGTCAGTGGGATAATATATTTAAAGTCTGTATGAAAAAATTTTAAAAATAAAAAGATGTCAGCCAAGAATTCTAAATACAGTGGAAATATTCTTCATAAATAAAGGTGTAATTAAAACATTCATGGATAAAGAAAAGCTGAAGAACTCCATCACTAGTATGCATGTTCTACAAGAAATACTGAAGACAGCCCCTCATGATGAAACATAAGAACATTAGACAATAACTCAACTCCCTATGAAGAAATTAAAAAACAGCCCACTGATAAAGATAACCATATAATGAAATATAAAAATCAGTATTACTCTGTATTTGATTTTTTTGCTTCTTTTTTGTTCCATTACTTCTTGCTTTAAAAAGTGTTCTCTATTATTTAAAAGGCAGATGTAAACACAATTTATGAGTCCATGTTTATGGGAATGTAATTGCGAAGATGTTTATGATAGTAACAGAAAGAAGGGTGGGGCTCTATAGGAACAGAGTTTTATACAATAGTGAAGCTACATTAATATTAATTCAAAGTAGATTGTTAACACTTAAGAAATCAATTCTAATTCCGAAGGTAACCACTAATAAGGCATTAAGAAAAGATTTTAAAAATAGAGTAAATGAAGCGTGCTTGGGTGGCTCAGTTGGTTAAGCGTCTGACTTTGGCTGAGGTAATGATCTCACGGTTGATGGGTTTGAGTCGGATGTCGGGCTCTGTACTAAGAGCTCAGAGCCTGGAGTTTACTTTGGATTCTGTCTCTGTCTCTCTCTGTCCGCCCCCACTTGTTCTCTCTCTCTCTCTCTCCCTTCTCTCTCTCCCTCCTTCTCTCTCTCTCAAAAATAAACAAACATTTAAAAATAAATAAAAATACAGTAAATGAAATAAGGACTTGAAAGAATAAACTAGGGGAAAGAAAGAAACATAAAAAGGTAGTAATGGCCTTTTTGAGGAGGAAAGACGATATAAGCTAGATAGAAACCAAATAACACAATTGCAGAAGGATGTCTTTCCTTATCAGCATTTGCATTAAATGTAAATGGATCAAATTCCCCAATTAAATGATAGAGGCTAGCAGAATGACTTTAAAACTAGTATCCAACTATATACTGTCTACAGGAGATTTCAGAGATGCAGATAGGTTAAAAGTAAAAAGATGGGTAAAGATATTCCACAGTATAAGCAGTAACTAGAAGAGATGTGAGGTCGTATACTAATATCAGACAAAATAGATTCTTGTCAAAAATTGCTACAAAGAAGGACATTATATATTGTAAAATGTTGAGTTCATCAAGAATATAAAACAATGATAAACATATATCACTTAACAAGAGCCCCAAAATATCTGAAACAAAAATTGACAGAATTAGGGCCACCTGGGTGGCTCAGTCGGTTAAGCGTCCGGCTTCAGCTCAGGTCATGATCTCATGGTTCGTGGGTTCAAGCCCCGCGTCAGGCTCTGTGCTGACAGTCAGCTCAGAGCCTGGAGTCTGTTTCCAATTCTGTGTCTCCCTCTCTCTCTGACCCTCCTCTGCTCACACTGTCTCTCTCTCTCTCTCTCTCAGAAATAAAACATTTTAAAAAGTTTAAAAAGATTGACAGAATTAAAGGCAGAAATGGACTGTTCAATAAGAATAATTGTATACCTTAATATCTACATTCAATAATGGAAAGATCCAAAGTGCTCTATGTCCAACTTTCAGTGGAAGCAAGGTATGTACTTTTGCATTAATTTCATATAATTTGGGGTTTGATTCTTTTTGCCACCATAATTCTAACACATCTGAACAGTGAGGGCATTAATAGAGAGGATGTTAAACAGTTGGGTGAAATGGATATAGCTATCTTAGAAAGCAACTCTAGGTCAATAGAGAGTTACTCAATTTTTTAATAATTGATTGTAATATTGTTGATATCCCTGTGCTTCTAGGGGTAATTACACAAACACATTGAATAATTTGATATTTGTCCCTCTTCAAAGGGACCTAGAATGCTTCAGCAGGTAGGTTCTCGAAAATCAAAAACCTCACCTTGGTTTTATTCCAAAAGAGATGATAGGTTAATGTCACAATAAAGGATAAAAAATTAAAATCTATTTCTTTCCAGTTCCAAATACAACTTGAACTACCTATGTAATCATGATTCCCTGGTGTTTTCCCTACTTTCCCTCAAGTTTGAGACAATAAGCAATAGATTAATAATAACATCCAAACCAGACTTTCCCTGCTTCTTGAAGTTCCATCTAACTGTTCACTTCACTATCTTCTTGCCTGCCTGGAATTAGATCACTGTATCAAATCATCCTAATGACACCTGAAAATAGCCTGGGGCCATGTCTGGTTTTATAGAAATGACAATCAACAGGAGTCTCTCTCTCTCTGTCTCTCTCTATCTCATCACATCTCATCATACACACATTATATACAAAAACCGCTGGTTGGAAGCAACAAAGTCAAGTACTGACTGTCCTCTCTCATTAGAACACTAGCCTCTGAATTTCCTCTTTCCATACTCTAAATACTAAATTCAAGAGGGAAGGAAACAGTGTGGCTCAGTTTGAAAATAAATCTTCAGAGTGGCCACAGAAAGAAGACAGGTCATTTAAGTAACACAAGATGTCTTTAACAAACTTTGTTTAAAAGTAGTATGTCTCCTTTTAATTGGCACTTTTTTTTAGGTTTTTTGTTTTATTGTTTGGAAATGTCAACAGGAAGATCAAGTCACACAACAGGGACAGAAGGAAATAACTCAAATACTAAACACTACAGGAAGTGTAAAAGTTGGAAATTTAAATTATTCTCAGTAGCAACAATCATTTCCAGTCATGCATTTAGATATTATAATTCTGCTTTTCCATGGTTTAAAATGAGGAGATGTTACTCTTATATTCTTGAAATGGGTTGACTATGAAACTACATGTGAATTTCAGTTTTTAAGTGTTCAAAATCTTGTGTGATTTCATAAATTGAGCTTTCCTGGTCAAGGGTAGGAAAACTGTTTGGAGGTCAGGAAGAGCTAGGAAGATGAAATTTAAAATGATGACAAGTAAGGAAGCAGAATTTTCCTCTTAGGGCTTTGGGTCTTTGCTTTTGGTTTTGGATTGGGCCTGGGTTTTTTGCATTCTTAGCCTCAGTATAAAAATAAGGAGAGGGAAAATCATGGATTCTTACTGTATACCATTTGAGTTTGGAATACCATTTCTTTTTTTAAATTTTTTAAATGTTTTTATTTATTTTCAAAAGAGAGAGAAAGAGTGAGTGGGTGAGGCACAGAGAGAGAGGGAGAGATGAGGTTTCAGAGACCCTTTAAATATGATTGATCCATTGATAGAGTTCAAATGCTTTCAAATCACGGGCTCTACATTTCTGTGCATGCCTCAACTTTTCCACTGGACTGGACCTTCACCAACAACTCTACTGAACTTTTTCTTTGGGTTAATGTCTCTCCCTCACAAAGAGGGAGTGACCTATCACTCACCCCACTGTAGGTGCACAAGTTGCTCTGGAAAATGCTCTACTTCTTAGGTCATCAGTGAGTATCGATCAGCAGCAATTTCCACCAGGAGAAGACTAAACATTAATCCAAGTCCTTCTTGTCTAAGAGCTGCCTCCTCTTTTTTTACACAATAGCCTTAGTGTGTATTTGCAAGCACTACATCATGATAAGAAGCAGGAAGCTAGTGAAGAAAGACCACAGAGAGCAAAAAGTCTCAAGAGGAAATCCTTCCCCTTCCTGGCCACTATTTTTAATCTCAGGATCCTACTTCATGCTGACCTCCAAATACCTTTCCTACCTTGACCATAAGAGCTCATTTATCATTCCTTTATCACCCACTATTTTCACATTTCTAGTTGGCTCTAATTTTGTCTAATCTGTAGAATTTTAACCCTTTATTTAAACTATGAAGGTGAAGCCATATTTTAGTAATTATCAGTCTTGAGAGATATGATATGTGTTCACAGTATAAAGTGCAAAATAGACAAAATAATGTGCAAAAAAAAATCTACTCCTCATTCCTCATTATTAGCCATCCATTTGACCTTGAGGTCAAATATTACCTGTGGAAGAGTTATACGATTTTTTAGCAATACATTCCAGAACGTGTCTGTACTTTCCAAAGCACATTTGCTACAACCCATCGACAACTTTGAGGTTCCCAGACTTAAGAGAAAAATACCATGTTTATCGGCAAGGCGACATTTCGATGGGAAATCCAGTTGTAAATACAACAAGCACATTTATATATACATGTTAAAGTGAAGAGTGAGGAGCACTTAACAAGCATCAATTCACACACGACACAAATACTCTAGGATGCCTCATCCTACAATCACACTATATCATCTTTGATGAAGACTATTTCTCAGTAAATCCAGTGTTAGACTGTATGGTATTGTCAAGAAAGCTCTGAAGGATGGATGGCCTCAAATATACATCTTTAACTGATGAGTGCAAATTGTAGAATGGCCATACAATGTAAAAGTTTTCATCAATGCAAAGGAATGGGGTACTGGTACACGCGACATTACATCTGGATTTTGAAAATATCATTCTAAGTGAAAAAGCCAGTGTCAAGAATGATCGCATTGCCTGATTCCATTTCTATTAAATTCCAGAATAGACACATGTAGAGAAATAGAAAGTGTAGTGATGTTTGCAGAGGACTGAGGGAGAGGGTGCATGGTGAAGCAGGGAGCATGGAGGGTGGATGCTAAGAGATACTAGGTTCTTTGGGGAATGATGGTAGTGTTTTAAAATGAGACGATGGGCAGGGGACACCTGGGTAGCTCAGTCGGTTGAGCGTCCAACTTCAGCTCAGGGCAAGATCTTATGGTTTGTGAGTTCAAGCCCCATGTGGGGCTCTGTGCTGATAGTGTGGAGCCTGCTTCGATTCTCTGTCTCCTTCTCTCTCTGCCCCTTCCACGCTTGTGCTTTCTCTCTCTCACTAAAAAATAAACAAACAAATAAATAAACAACAAATAAATAAAATGGGACTATGGGGAAGGGCTTCTTGTTGCAATTATACTTACAACCATTTAATCATCTAGTTTAAGTGGGTAAACTATGTACATAGATTATACCTCAAGAAAGCTAAAATTCATCTTTAATAGTAGGATGTCGTGATCAGGTCTGGTAGATCAATTTGCCTTTCAATCTAGACTTGCTAATGACAACTACGAACTACACCATGGCACATGTTTTCCCTCTGTAGGTTGGATGAGAGTTAACTCTCCTTGCTTGTTATTATTGATAATGTTGCTATGCATCTACTAGGATAATATCTTCGATTAACTCAACAATATCAAAACGATTCCAATTAGTCCAGTCTTTCCAATAGTCCAAATCAAAAGGTGACATATCTCCAAACATGACACCTCATCTATTCCTAATCAGTGAATTTTTCATCATTGAATCTGCATATTTTGTATCCTCCACTGTCTGATGATCTCTATTTGGTGACTTTAGGATGCTTATTTCATTATATAAATGGACCTTACATGGTAGGAGTGAAGAAGAGACTGCTTCTTACAGCACCTTCATTTCCTCACAAGAGTTAATCGCCCCCCTTTTTTGGCCATATTCATTACTTGATGCATAATCCAACACCCCAGGCTCAATTCTTTGGATTTTGGTTTTCATCTACAGAGGTAATGTTTTCACAATTTCTGAGTCTATTTCTGTCGTGATCACAGGCTCAAAAACATACGTGGGAATCATTTCTCACTGGTTCCATCTGTGAACTTTTCTCCCAGATTCAATTACATATGGAGTAGAAGTAGCCTACTCCAGGAGATGGGTGCCAGAAGTGACTAGTTAATGACAGGTCTATTAGGAAAGCCACGTGATCACTCTTGGTCCTTCAGAGATGACCTCTAATTTATTTGACAAGTTGTCTCAGCATCACAGCCAAGCTTTCCTATCCTTTTTATTCATGTCCATGTGTGAACTCCTGCACTTGGGGTATATATTTCATTTTCTTTCATTTTTTGCAGCCACCGCTTTATTTGATCCACTGGCTGATAATATCACATCTTCATACAACATGCCTGTTTTATAAAAACATGATTGCTTCACGTGGTGCCTTGCTCTGGTTGGTCTACATCTTTAAGGTCATTCTAAAAGTCTGCTGCTTTGATTTCCTTCTACGTTAGTGGACACTTTAGTTAACTTTGTCCTCACTTGCCATTGGATACCCAGTGAAATCAGGGTCTTCACTTGTGCTTACGTCCTCCTTTCCTGTGTTGTATATTTTAAGTTGTTGACATTCCAGTCTTTCTGAAGGGCAACTGAGCTCTACTTCTGTTCCTGTGCACTCAGCTGGATCTCTCTCCCTCCCTCCCTCTCTCTCTCTCTCCCTCTCCTCTCTCTCTCTATCTCTCACCGATTTATACACTTCAGCATTGTGTTTCCCAAAGGATATTGTTACAGTGACATTTAGCCTTCTTTTGAATCCTAAAGCCGTAGGATCAAAGGGCCCAACACTTTGATGAAGTAGTATTTATATGAGTTTTAATATTATCCCATATATTATTCAGGCCAATGTCTAATTTTTAACATTTTTCTCCTGGTCGCAGGATTCCTCTTTTGGGGAAGCAAGTGGGAAAGTCAGATCGATATGCTTACAGGTTTCTGGGGAGCCTGACTGACTCAGTCATTTGAGCGTCCAACTCTTGGTTTTAGCTCAGATCATGATCTTGCGGTTTGTGGGTTTGAGCCCCAATTTGGACAGTGTTGAGCCTGCTTGAAATTCTCTCTCTCCTTATGTCTCAGCCCCTCCCCTGCTCACGATCCCCCTTTCTCTCTGTCAAAATAAATAAATAATTTATTCTTAATTAAAAAAAATAGTCTTACAGGTCTCTGGCCATCTATAGCTATTGTTAGATTGCACCATTTTATTCTGTATGCAAGCAAAATTTTGGATGAATGTGATAAGAGGCAATATTTTGGCCCCCGTTATATTCTATCGACTTGAGATATTTCTTCCACTTCTAAGCAAAACCTCTCACAAGCTATCTGGAGACTCCACATTTTGGGGTGTGTGTGTGTGTGTGTGTGTGTATGTGTGTGTTTCAGAACTTCACTGGTACGACCAGGGAAAAAATATATATTTAGGGGTCTAACTTCTAACATATTTAAATATACAGATACAATTCCTTATACTGATTTTTTAAAGTATATATGTCATCCATTCTTCTAGATTAGTAGTATCTACAACTTTTCAGCCAAAGGTATAAGGCCCATCTGCAGATATGACCACATTAATTTTGCAGGATTCTAGACTAGAATCCTACCTTATGTCTCCCTAGGATTTTTATTCCACTCCTACAACCTCAGAAACCTACTTACTTGTCAGTCACAGAAACCCTGAACCATACAGTTGCCCCCTTCCAGAGCCTCTGGTAATCTGAGTTTGCTTGGTCAGCACATTTTTCTGATGGACTTTTGGGGAGTGGACTTCAGGCTTGGAGACAGTCTGTTTCCTGAGCTCTGCGAGGCTATATATATCTTCTCTGCTGTCTTATTTGTCTTTACCAAATCTGTTTTGATAAGGTTCATTTGCTGCAATGTTTGAATTCACTGCAGAATATTCAACGATATTCTTTTTCCCAAGGCATGATTCCTGACAAATAGTTTTGTGCGTCAGTTTGTCCTATTTTTTGCCATCGTTTTAGGGGATTTTTTGGTGTGTGTATTTTTTACCTAGTTTTTAATCATCATAATATCACTTCTGTGTGCTCAATTTTGTTTTATGAGGCCAAATTCACACAACATAAAATCAGTCATTTTAAAGTGTACAGTTTGGTGACATCAGTATATTCACAACATCATGCAACCTCTCTCTAGCTCAGAACCATCTTCATCACTCTCCAAGGAGACCTCAGACCCTGTCAACCCCCACTGACAGATGAACGGATCCGCAACATGTGGTTTATGCCTGTGATGAGGTATTCTTTTACCACCGAAGGGAAAGAAGCACTAATAATGTAACAGCATGGATGAAACTCTTGATTGTTTTTTGATCATTATTCACATAGAAACAGGAGGTCTTCTGGGGTCACTGGGTAGCTCAGTTAGTTAGGTGTCTGACTTTGGCTTAGGTCATGATCTCACAGTCCATGAGTTCAAGCCCTGCATTGGGTTATATGCTGACAGCTCAGAGCCCAAAGCCTGCTTTGGACTCTGTGTCACCCTCTCTCTTTGATTTTCCCCTGCTCATTTTCTCTCTCTCTCTCTCTCTCTCTCTCTCTCGTTCAAAAATAAGTAAAACATTTAAAAAATTAATATAAAAAAGGAAGGAAATAGGAGGTCTTCTGGGACCCAGTATTTGCAGAACTTTGTGTGGAAGAGGGAACAGGCCATTTTCTAACTGGCAGGAATTCTCACCCATCTAAGGACATGGTGCCCATGCTCATCCCCAGCCCAGCATGAAGCACCAAGATGGAGGCCTTCTCGTGCCCCAGTCACCCTGCTTCTGGGCAAGGCAGGCTCTGTGACTTTGTCCTGCCTTCTCCAGAGTCTACGGCCACAGAATTCAGCACCATCCACGGCCCTGCCTGACCTCCAGTCCAGACGCCAGCCTTTCCTCATACACTCACATCTCGGGATCAGCACGGATCCTACTACTCTCATTCTCGTTTTTGGTAAATGTCCAAAAGGCAAAGGAGGGAGCACCATTTTTCCTCTGCCATTCTTCTGAGAATTGCTGTGTAGTGTTTAAAAAGTACTTTCCATGAATAATCACCTCCTGTCTGGATGACGCTTTCATGTGGGAAATTACCTCCAAGGCTAGATATCCCACGGCATCAAGGAGGTTGCAAATGGCAGCAAGTGGACAGGAACCAGGCTCCCTTCTGCCTAAAGTTTCCTCTTCAACATTCTGCAGCACACTCTGTAACACTTGGAGAAAATTAAGAGACCTGCACCTAATTTCTTCCTATGTCAGAAGAGGAAGACCAGGCTATGGGGAGGATTTGATGAAATAATGCGTGTCAGGTACGAAACATGGAGCACATGCTCATCAAATGCTGCATTGAGTGGCACTGAAATGAATTCATGAGCTGGTGTTCTCTTCATCGGCAAATGCATGACTTCCAAATCCCCGGGTCAGAGACCATCCCAAGATAAGGCCATTTAGGACAGCACAGCTCACTACTCTGAGGGGCACAGGAGAGAATCGTGTCACTAAGTGTGTTACAGAAGGTCTGGCGTGCATGCGCAGATTTTCACGGATGCCAAGGGTAAAGATTAAGAAAGCATCTGTGCCAACCTGAGGGGGAACACCCCACGGCCACCACTCACTGGCCATGTCACTTCTGGTTTAGGAAAACCACAGTTTCCTCTCTGAAAATTAAGGATAATAACAGTCTTAACTCATAGGTCATTATGAGTTTTTTCTTTTAATTTTTTAAATCTTTACTTATTTTTGAGAGAGGAAGAGCAGGGGAGGGGCAGAGAAAGGGCAACAGAGGATCTGTGCTGACAACAGAGAGCTCGACAAGGTACTCGAACTCATGAACCATGATATCATGCCCTGAGCCGAAATCAGATGCTTAACTGACTGAGTCACCCAGGTGGTTAGGAGTTCTAAATGAGACCTGACGTATCCAATGTTTATGCCACATCGAGTGCAGTCTCTGCAAGATAAATGTCTGCTGTGCTACCACTGTGACCCCACACATGCTGCCGGTTTAGCTTTCCAGATTGGAGAGAAGGTTCTGGAAGCTTCGGAAACATCATTCTTGTCCCCGGGAAGGGACATCTCCCATTCTCCTCACACAGGTTGGCCCTCTGGCTTCAAAGCCAGTCTCTCGGGACTTCACTCGGCATCTGTTTTTCTTCCAGCATCTGATTGACTCCGGTTGCCTTGAAAACAAAGTTGCTGAAACAGCAAAGCTGAGAACCAAAATCCAGATCATGGAGATGCTATAAACGGCACAGCCTCAAAAAACAGCTGGCCTCCTTAGACGACACTTGTTCTCCCGCGTAACCCAAATTCCAGCGGAAGGGAAGTGTGTACAAGGCACATGATTCACAACAATTTGACGAGGCGCCTGTGTTCTCTGTGATCTAAGCTCATCTGGAATGATGGACGTTTCTTCCTTTTACCTCAGCCCAAATACTTACTTGCTGAAAGACCACAAGAGCACTCCATTACTCAGAGGAAGTGCTTTACATTTGCAAATCATTCTGGAAAGCCAAGTGAATTGGCGTGTCTCAGCTACAAATTTTTTTTTTCTTTTCCTTTAAGGGTGCTTACCAACCTAAATAGCAAAACAGATCCAAATTGTTACTCATTGCCCCAAATAAGCCAGCATCCTATAGATTTCTCCCATTCAGAAAAATCACTTACCCCTTTGCAACTTGTGCTAAACCCAACATAAGCACCTTAAAGATTCAAATCAGAGGGCACCTGGGTGGCTCAGTCGGTTAAGCGTCCGACTTCAGCTCAGGTCATGATCTCATGGTTCGGGGGTTCAAGCCCCGCGTTGGGCTCTGTGCTGACAGCTCAGAGCCTGGAGCCTGTTTCAGATTCTGTATCTCCCTCTCTCTCTGACCCTCCCCTGCTCACGCTCTCTCTCTCTCTCTCTCTCTCAGAAATAAATAAAAACATTCAAATTAATTTTTTTATTTTTATTTATCTTTTTTTATTTCTAGGAGAGAGAGAGAGGCAGCGTGAGCAGGGGAGGGTCAGAGAGAGAGGGGGTTACAGACTCTGAAATAGGCTCCAGGCTCTGAGCTGGCAGTCAGCACAGAGCCCGACGCGGGGCTCGAACCCATGAACCGCGAGATCATGACCTAAGTGAAAGTTGGACGCTTAACTGACTAAGCCACCCAGGCGCCCCCAAATTAATTAAAAAAAAAAAATTCGAGTCGGGACATCTGAAAGCTGACGACAGAAATTTGAGGTTCATTGCCATGACGTAGGTGCCCACAGGAAAGATGCAATGTATTCTGCCTAGCAACACAGGCTTAGGTCAATGTTACCACTGACCGTTTGTAAGGCAGGAAAAAGGGCATCACTTGCTTCTGAAATCAGCTCATGGAAATGCACAATGGGTAGGAAGCCTTGCATCAGGAAAAGGGAATCGAGGCAACTACCAGTAACTGAGGCTGAGTGTCTTGTTTGTATCAGAGAGCCTCTGTGTGCTGCGTGGAATCTTTCTACTAAAACACTCCCCACCCCTCAACAGGTAAAAATTAGGGGGAAAAAAATCTAACACACTCGGAAGTGAAAAGTCCTCTTATGTTCTGATTGTTTTCTCACGATCTTTCAAGCCACAATTATAGCCACATTTAACCATATTGCCCCGGTGCTTTTAGGTTAGGTTGGCACGCAGGCACATTCAGCACGTTACAAACACCGGCGGTGTTGGCCGTAATCACTAGTGCATCTTCCCTGCCCCTCAGTCGTGAACTCTTGGATCTCTGTCTTCCTCGTTTCTGATCCCTTTGTTTGTTATTATTTATTAATGAGTTTACTGTAATCCCAATAGTACTTGTTTTATTGACGTATAGTTGACATATAATGTTATGTTCATTTCAGGTATATGACAGAGTGATTGGACAATTCTATACATAATGCATGGATGGCCATAAGTGCAGTAATCATCTGTCACCATACAAAGTTACTACACTATTTGAATATATTCCCTATGTTGTACTTTTCTATTTTTATTGATGTTTGTTTATTTTTGAGAGAGAGAACGAGAGAGAGCAAGTAGAGGAAGGGCAGAGAGAGAAGGAGATGAGGGTCTGAAGCTGGCTCTGCACTGACATCAGCCAGCTCAAAGTGGAGCTCGAACTCATAAACTGTGAAATCATGACCTGAGCCAGAGTCGGACATTCAACTGACTGAGCCTCCCAGGTGCTCCTATCCTGCCTTTTTCATCCCTGTGACTTATTTATTTTGTAAGTAGGAGTTTAAACCTCTTAATTCCCTTTGCCTATTTTGCACATCCCCGCCCACTGGGCAACCTCCTGTCTGCTCTCTGTATTTATGGGATATTTTCTAGTTTTTGTTTGTTTTATTCTACTCTCATTTAAATCTCTGCCTTTGAACAAAGCCTTCTTGCTCATCTCTATGACCCTGACTTCCAACTCAGCCCCAAAGATGCTGGGTGATCACATGTTTCTGGATCGATCTCTGAATCCCCCCTGAGAATTCCATCTCTTGCCACCCATGAGCAGCCGTCCCCAGTCTTTGCCAGTGAGTCACCCAAACTACTTGTTGCCGGAGAGCTCTGATGAACCTCAGCCTCATGAACGGGATTCTGTGTACACTCTCAGAGATCAACAAGGCAACGCTGGCTTTGGAAATGGCTTGGTGAGAGTTAGAGAACCTGGTCCCTAAGGACTTACTCAGAAGGTGTGACATTTTCACCAAGAAATGATTACTCTTACCCCAGGAAAACTTGTCTGCTGACAGACTAATAAGAGTGTTTCAGAGCACACCTCCTATACAGTAGAGATCCATGGCTCTTAGAAATTTCCCTTTCTCTACAAATAAATGATCTCCAAGAACCCTTCTGGGCAGTCCCTGTAACATGAGACCCATCCCCTACTCGGGAAATACTGAAGCGGCCATCCGTCAGTGGACACACACTTCCCTCTAACCAGTAGGCAGCACACAATGGTCAATGCCTGTTTTTATGAATAAAGATTTAATAGAATGGCCAATCACATCAGTACTGTCTGTGGCCACATTCCCTCTACATTGGCAGAGATGAGCAGTTGCAACAGAGAGCAGAAAATCCCTAAAACCTAAAATACAAGTTTCTCTGGGCCTCATATAAAGAAATGGCTGACTATCACTTAAGACCATGAGCTGGAAAAATTTTTGATAATGTTAGTATCTGTTTTTTTCATAGGGTGTTCTTCTCTGTTCAGTGTTACATGATTTTTTTCCTCTGAAATTGATTGAGATGGGTAATGGCAAATTTACTAGGTTTTTTTTTTTTTCCAGAATGAGACTGATGCTTAATGGAAAATGGTTCTTGGGGCACCTGTGTGGCTCAGTCGGCTAAGTGTCTGACTCTTGATTTTGACTCAGGTCATGATCTCACAGTTGTGGCATTGAGAGCTGTGTTGAACTCCATGCTGAGCTTGAAGCCTGCTTGTTTCTCTCTCTCTGTCTCTCTCCCCCATGCCCTTCCTCTGCTAGCATGCTCTCTGTCTCTCACGTTATTGAAAATGGTTCTTCACATGTTAATCTTAAATAAAACAGTTTGGGGCACCTGGGTGGCTCAGTCGGTTAAGTGTCCGACTTCGGCTCAGGTCATGAACTTCTGTTTCGTAAATTTGAAGTTTGAGCCCCACATCTGGCTCTGTGCTGACAGTTCGGGTCCTAAAGCATGCTTCATATTCTGTGTCTCCCTCTCTCTCTGCTTCTCCACTGCTCTCTCTCTCTCTCTTAAAACTAAATACAGATTTTTTTAAATAGTTAAATAAAACAGTTCAATCACAAAGTCATCTATAAGAAACATTTTGGCTGTGGTAGCATATATCATATGATGCAACTAAATCAGTTTCATAATTTAAACACTTTTGTTAATATAGATTTTTTAAAAATTCTTATAAATGTCAAAGGGAATTAATAATATGAAGACTTCTATTACCTAGTCCTTTCCTTTGAAGCCAATGTTACTCTGTGGGAGACCTCACCCAGGCCATGCTACTGAGAGGGAGCCATACACAGTCTATAGTTCAAATAGATCCCTCTAGAGTTTTTGCAGTACCCAATCTACACAACTGTACATGGCAGGCCCCTAGATTTCTGGGGCAAATTCACAAAGTGTCTGAGATAAACCAGGATCAGACTGTCAAACCAGACTGATGCAAATTACAGATCTTTTCCAGCAACCAAGATTCTCCATGATTTCAGGGGTGCAAGTAACCATGAGGCAAGTGAAGCAGAGAGAGGTCTGATCCTGTCTCCTTGGATATCTTCTCACCACGTTGGGCACATCCTGACCCATGTTAGCACATGAGTCTCTAAATAATGCATGCAGCTACATGTTATGTATGGGAAAGAGAAAGATCGAGGCATGAAATGTCTTTGATTTATGCTTAACGTATTTATAGGTAGCTATTTGGTTTATGTGACATTCTCCATGCGGTCATGCCTTATAAATCCATAGTCCCAGGTGTGTCTATCGTGAGCCACAGGGAACAAGTAAATACACTTTGTTTGAAGTTCCCATTGATAGGGACTGTCTTCTCTCCCCAGCAGACACCATTATTTCGTCCGCCAGGAAAGCAGTAACAGGGAGGTCTGATAGAGTCACTCTCTCCTTTCCTCTGAAGCAGCTCCTTTAACCCCTGCTTTCCAGAAGGCTTCCGGGAGGCCACCCCAGAGAAAGCAGCCAGGTCAAATCTCCATGCACAGCAAGCAGAAGCTCCAAGCCAGGGCGTTTAGCAGCAGGTCAGTATCAGCTTGAAGAGAAGCCCAGACCGAGGCAGAGAACCAAGGCAATGCCCTCCCCACCGCGGTTTATGGGATCTGAGTGCCTATTTTCAGGGCGGCTGCCGTTTCCGGTGGGGGCCACCCATCTCCTTAGGAGAAGCAGAAACCTGTGGCACAGGACACTCGGGACTCTGGAATTACAGAGGATCGGCTTCCAGGAGACTTCCATCCTCCCCAGCCAGAGACTCTGTGAGGATGTTATCTCCCCTCCCTGAGCCCGCAGTTCACTCGGCAACGGAGGCGAGGGAGATGACACCACATGGTGAGGGGTCAACGGGCCACAGGTGCTGGGCACCCCCAGCATGGTGAAAATACTGCCTGTCCTGTTCCCAGCCTTGTCACCACCTTGTGCAGGCTTCAGACCAAACAGATAACACCCTGGATTTAGAAATAAGCAGGCAAGGGGCGCCTGGGTGGCTCAGTCGGTTAAGCGTCCGACTTTCGCTTAGGTCATGATCTCGCGGTTCGTGGGTTCGAGCCCCGCGTCGGGCTCTGTGCTGACTGCCAGCTCAGAGCCTGGAGCCTGTTTCAGTCTGTGACTCCCTCTCTCTCTGACCCTCCCCTGCTCACGCTGTCTCTCTCTCTCCTAGAAATAAATAAAAAATATTAAAAAAAAAGAAAAGAAAAGAACGAAAGAAGCAGGCAAAAGAGGGGCCTGGGTGGCTCAGTAGATTAAGCATCCGACTTCGGCTCAGGTCATGATCTCACGGTTCACGGGTTTGAGCTCTGCGTTAGGCTCTGTGTTGACAACTCAGATTCTGTGTCAGATTCTATGTCGGATTCTCTGTCTCCCTCTCTCTCTCTGCCCCTTCCCTGCTCATGCTCTGTCTCTCTCTCAAAAATAAACGGTAAAAAATTATTTTTAAAGGGAAATAGAGATAATGCATGGGCCAGGCAAACTGCTGTATTTGTCAGTCAGGAATGAGAACGGTAAGAACAATATTTCTTATAACTCTGAATAGGAGACACTAGTGCTGCAGAAAGCTTCTGTGGAAAATCCTTAAAATTAGTGTTCAGAAGCCTTCCTTCCTTCAGTACACATCAGCTCTCCCCAAGAAGGCTGTGAAAGTCCCTAGATGCAAGCTGCACCCTAAATCATTCAGTCGGTCTTCTGAATTTTCTGAACTTCCTCAGATACTCCAGCGATTCTGTCATAACACCACTTCCAGAGGTCTGCATGTTAAAAGTAAACTCAATTAGGGGCGTCTGGGTGGCTCAGTTGGTTAAGCGACTGACTTTGGCTCAGGTCATGAACGCACTGTTCACAGGTTTGAGCCCCGCACTGGGCTCTGTGCTGACAGCTCAGAACCTGGAGCCTGCTTCAGATTCTGTGTCTGCCTTTCTCTCTGTTCCTCCCCTGCTCTCACTGTCTCTGTCTCTCTCCCTCTCTCTCTCTCAAAAATGAATAAAGATTAAAAAAAAATTTTTAATGAAAATTTAAAAAAGGGAGCTCCATTAAATAATGTATGTGTTATAGTCAAAATTAATAGCAAGGCTGACATTTTGTAAAACGGGCATATGTGATTAAGTCATGGATTTCTATTTCATGTTATCTGATTTAAAAAAATTTATTTTTAAGGTTTTTAAAAATGTGTTATTTATTTTTGAGAGAGAGAGACAGGGGACAAGTGGAGGAGAGAGACAGAGAGAGAAACAGAGAGACAAAAAAATCTGAGGCTGCAGGCTCCAAGCTGACAGCACAGAGCTTGATGTGGGGCTCGAACTCATGAATGCTGAGATCATGACCTGAGCCAAATTGGACACTCAACCTACTCATCCACCCAGGCACCCCTTAAAAATGCTTTTAAGTTTGTTTATTATTTTGAAGAGAGGGAGGGACAGACAGAGAGCGAGAGAGAGAATCCCAGGCAGGCTCCACACTATCAGCACGGAGCCTGACTTGGGGCTCAAACTCACGAACCAAGAGATCATGACCTGAGCCAAAATCAAGAGTCCAACACTTAACGGACTGAGCCACTCAGGTCTCCCATGTATCTGATTTTAAATTAAACATACTCCTAACCACCTTACAGGAGTTACCCAGCGAAGGCAAGATTGTCTTTGGGAGCTTCAACCCTAAAGTAACTATATCTGACATGAATTTAACAGTGTTTATTCTTCCACAAGCTCACCTGTCCTGAGCCTGGAGTGGCCTTGAGAAGTCTCTCCCCCTGCCCTTATGTAGCCCTCACTCCCAGATCAGCCCACGCGCACACGTGTAAGCTCCTGCCAATCACTCATCGTGCCTTTAATGTGTATGTAGATGTGTGATATTTTCCCTACATGGGAGCCTAGCAAATAGTTTTAGGCAGCTATGTTTATTTAAAAGACTCTGCTCCATCCATTATTGAATTTAAGAAGACATGACTATTTTCTTATACTTTCACTGCAATTTCTTCGGCACCTTCAAAATACGCTACTGAAGCAAAATCACATTTCCAATAATGACCGTGTCCTGGATGAGTTATATCACTTCACTTCCCTTCCTGCTGGTTCGGAGACTTGATTGCTTAAATACCTTAGAAATATTATGACTCATTCCAAATTTGGTTGGTATTTATGATAACATCATCCAAAAAATCAGAGCCTATATTCATTTAAAGTACAGTGATTGAATTAGTTGCATTTCAGCTGAATCATCCAGTGTAGATTAAAACATAAAAATAATCTAGGCCTCCTAAATATTTAGTCAGCTTTCTGAGAGTTTCTAAAGGGTTAATGAGGAAAAAGCCTAAATAATTATATTGTTCAGTAGTTTGAGTGCTTAGGACTAAACCAGCTGATTTTGCTCAATTTCGAGAAAGGTCTTTCAAGCACACAGTTGAGTGAGTTCCTTTATCATCGACACCCCCGAGCATTAAACTATGCAACAAGGTTTTTTTTCTTGGGTAGGGACATGCCTGTAATATTCCAAATTAAAAGGTAAGTTTTACAGACCCATGAATTTAACAATTATTCCTGAACTCCTGTCATGCTGTATAAATTGTGCTAGGTGAGCAGACTACATTAGTGAAAATTTTCAGCCACACCAGAGAGTAAATCACAGTCTAATGGAGGAATGGAAAATTAGGCAAGCAATGACCATGCAGTGTGATACATGCCATGTTAGCGGAAGCTCAGGAGGTTGGAGGTTTTAACAAGGAACCACCTAACTCATTTTGATGGTCCTTGAAGACTTCTGGAAGGAGATATTTAAGCTGAGACTCACCGGTTCCAAGTGGACATTAGGAAAGGAGAAAAATGCATGTTAGAATGTTAGAATGTTAGAAGTAAGATTACATGGGGTGTCTGGGTGGTTCAGTCTAGTTAAGCATCCAACTTTGGCTCAGGTCATGATCTTGCAGTTCATGAGTTTGAGCCCCACGTTGGGCTCTGTGCTGACAGCTCAGAGCCTGGAGCCTGCTTCAGACTCTGTGTCTCCCCACCTTTCTCTCTGCCCCTCCCTGCTCATGCTCTGTCTCTATCTTTCTCAAAAATAAATAGAAAAAACAGTAATATTACATAATTCACAAACTGCATGTATTTTGGAGGCAGTCACGAGGGATTCTGACAATTCCTCAGTGTGTGTGTGTGTGTGTGTGTGTGTGTGTGTTGTAGTAAGATAGGCAAATTTGATTAGCAATGTAAAAACTAGTTTTAATAGTAAAAGAACGAGTTGGCACAAAAAATAGACACATTCTATTTCCATAAATGGATTAGAATAGAAAGCCCAGAAATGAACCCACACTTACATGGTCAACTAATTTATAATAAAGAAGGTCAGAATATGCGACGGAAAAAAGACATTCTCTGCAGCAAATGGTGATGGGAAAACTCAACAGCAACATACAGAAGAATCAAACTGGATGACTTTCTTAAACCAGACACAAAAATAAATTGAAAATGGATGAAAGACCTAAAGTGAGACCTGAAACCATAAAACCCTAGAAGAAAACATAGGCAGTAATGCCATAGAGACATCTTCTGAGGGAAGAGAAACAAAAGCAAGTATAAACTATTGGGACTACACCAAATAAAAAGCTTTTGCACAGTTAAAGAAACCATTAAAAAGAGCAACCTACAGGATGGAAAAAGAAAGATATTTTAAAATGATATAGCTGATAAGAGTTTGCTCTCCAAAATACATAAAGAATTTATACAACTCAACACTAAAAAAAAAAAGAAAAAAAAAACAAATAATCTGATTAAAAATAAGCAGAAACCATGAACAGACATTTCTCCAAAGTAGACAGCTCAACATCACTCATCGTCAGGGAAATACACATCCAAACAACAATGAGATATCACTTCACACAAAAACCCCAGTCTTCACAGATGGACTTTGTGTGTTTGGAAATGCCATAAACACTCAGTCAGCCATTTGGCAACCTTGACTTAACCTTCACTTCCTGTTTGCACAGAGAATGATGGTCACCCAAAGACGACAGCCTTCTCAGAACATTCTTGACCATGTGCCCAGCCCTAGACTTGGACATGGCCATTCGCAGGAATAGGTAAGCGCTTTTGAATCCTGTATTTCCCAAACTCCTTACTCCTCAGCCTTTCCTCTCAAGCTTTCACTTAGTCTGTTGTTTTCTCTATAATCGATCCCTGATCAGGTGCAGCAATACATTTGTGTCTAATTGTTTTAAATAGACAGCCCTGATTAGGTCAATCAGCACTAGGAGAGTTATGTGTTGGGCAAAATAAAGGCAACTCTTTTGAACAAGCCCTTCAGGGACACACCTCTTCCAGTTGTGTTGAAACAAATACAATCCTTTAAGAATGAGGTCCATCCTGCTTTCTTCAGGAATGGTTTTGTGTATGAGGAATACAGTATTTTGTTTTCAAGGCCACTGCTAACCTGAAATAGAAGGGATGATATCCACCTCAATAAAATACTACAAAGTTCTCTTCTTATATTCCCTTTTTTTTTCTTGATTAAGTATTTTTCTGGTTGATGTAAGCTTTTGCTTGAATTCTGGAGTTCTGAGAAAGCTTATTCTTGCAAATGTTGCCAGTTAATTTATTGTTGTATGGAGGAAAAGACATAGAGCTCCCTACTGAGATCTGCCTTGAGGATCTTGTAGAATGAGAAAGTAAGAATGTTCTAAAAACAAAATCATTTTGCATTTGTAAGAGCCCACGGGTTGGTATAACAGAGTGAGCCCTAATGTAAATGATGGACTTTAGTTCATAATAATTTATCAATCTTGGTCCATTATTTGTGATAAATGTACCATAATATCTCAAAAAGTTAACAATAGAGAAATCATGGTAAATGGAATAGAGGAAAGTCTTCAAGATGTTATGGAAGATAGCTTCTCAGTCAAAGCACAGCCTAATTTTATTAAAATTTCTTGATGAGTGTGGAACATGATGAATTTTTAAGGTAATCAACAGCTTCCGGGGCGCCTGTGTGGCTCAGTCGTTAGGCATCTGACCTCAGCTCAGGTCATGATCTCACAGTTCGTGGGATGTAGCGCCACGTCGGGCTCTGTGCTGACAGCTCAGAGCGTGGAGCCTGCTTCAGATTCTGTGTCTCCCTCTCTCTGACCCTCCCCTGCTCATGCTGTCTCTCTCTCCTTCTCTCTCAGAAATTTAAAAAAAAAAAAACACATTAAAAAATAAAATAAAAATTGTTGAAAAAAATCACTAGCTTCCTCAAAATTATGAAATTATAAGCCATCAAAGATAAAAAGGATGTTCTGCAAGCTTTCTGAAAATAAAATAGGTCATCATAAAGAATTAAAAATTTGGCCAACTCAAATTTTTGACTAGCAGCACTATATACTAGAAGATATGAGTATTGCTTATAAATTCTCAGGTACCTTAATGTTTAAGATTCTTCACTCAAATGACCAACATATTTTGAAGCCAAGATAAACACATCTTTTAGGCATTTAAGAACATATATCGTCTTATTTATCACACTTTAACACAGGTATATATGTGAGGGAATGATGCAGAAAATAAGGGAATAAGCCAAGAAAAAACTCAATCACACATTAAGGAACTTCCAGATGGTAGATTGGTGAGGACAAATCTAAGAAAAACAGTTGTGAGTAGTTGGAGAGAGAAAACAGTCCATAATGAAACAAAGCAAAATTGTAGAATTGTTTTAATGAATCAAAATTACAACACACTGAGGAATAGAGAAAAACTTGAGAAGAAAATAAAGGTAGTTTGTAAGGTTCAAATGGAATTAGTTTCAACTTTACATCAGGCATTTCTCTATTGGATGCATGGTATTGACACACCAAACATGCAATTTAATCCTAAGATATATTAGATTTTAATCAACTTTGAAAATGTAAAAATAGTCTTTGAAACTCTGAGATTGGGAATGAGACAAAAATACTGATATCACTATTCCATTCGATAGGTACTGAAAGTCTTAGTTCAATGTCAAGGAAAATAATTACAAACATTAAAAAGAAAATAAACTGTCATTACATGCATACTTTTTTATGTGGACATTTAAATAGCATAGAAAGCTCAAATAAACATGAACAACTTTAGCTTTAGCTTGGTGTTCTTTACACATAGATCTATAAAAGGTGTTGAGCAAAGTTTCAGATGACCTAAGAAATAGAGTGGTATCTTATGTTCACAGATAGGATCAACATTGTAAAGGTGACAGTATTTCACAAAGTAGTTAGCCCTTGAATAACACAGGCTTGAACTGCACGGTCCACTTCTACATGGATTTTTTTTTCAATAAACATACAAACTATACTGTAAATGTATTTTCACTTATGGTTTTCTAGATTTTTTAAGCTTATTTATTTTATTTGGAAAGAGAGAGCAGGAGCAGGAGAGGGGCAGAGAGAGAGAGAGAGAGAGAAAATCTCAAGCAAGTCCTAAGCTCGTCAGTGAAGAGCCCAATGTGGGGCTTGAACCCATAAACCCGTGAGATCATGACCTGAGATGAAACCAAAGGTTGGTAGCCAAACTGACTGAGCCACTCAGGCATCTCTCTCTTATGGTTTTCTTAATAATATTGTTTTTTCTTTAGCCTACTTTATTGTAAGAATACCGTACATAATACATTCACCTAATATTTGCTCATCAACTGTGTAATCAATAAGGCTTCTAGTCAATAGTAGGTTATTAGTAGTTAAGTTTGGGGAAGTCAACATTATATGTCAATTTTCAACTGTAAAGGGAGGAGGGTTGATACCCCAACCCCCATGTTGTTCGAAGGTAAACTGTAATCTATATATTCAGTGTCATCTCAAAATAAAATTCGCAGTGCTGTGTGTGTGTGTGTGTGTGAGAGAGAGAGAGAGAGACAGAGACAGAGAGACAGAGAGACAGAGAGACAGAGGGAATGGTAGGGTAGTAATAATTTATATGGAAATTAAAAGGACAAGACATAGAAAAAAATATTCTAATGAGGAAATCCCTACCGCACACATGTAATTTACTTTATATTAAACTTGTTCAAAAGCTATTGTAAGTAAGACATGACCACATTTTTCTGTAAAAATCAACAAATAACAATAGAGGGGAGCCTAGTTGGCTCAATTTGTTAGGCATCCAACTCTTGGTTTCAACTCTGGTCATGAACTCACTCTTGGTGCATGAGATTGAGCCCTGAGTCGAGCTTGGTGCATGTAGCCTGCTTGGGATTCTCTCTCTATCTCTTCTTCTCCCTTACTCTCTCTCTCTCTCCCTCTCAAAATACATAAATTAAAGAAAAGAATCAACAAATGAAATAATTGAATGGCATAAGGATTGCAAAAATATACACCAACATAATGGACACTTAATTCACAATTAAATTGGTATGATAGTGTAATTGAGGAAAGCTTAGCTTTTATTTAATGTTGTTGGATCATTTGGATATTAGCACAGAAGTTCATGGAAACTGATATCTAATTTACACTATAAGAAGTCAGTTCCAGATGGATTTTAAATCTAAATGTGAATTATAAAATAGTAAGATGGAAAAAATAATGTTGGAAATATATCTTTATTCTAGGCATAGGGAAATATTCCCCAAAAAAGGAAAAAAACTAATCATAATGGAAAATATTGATAAACTGACTTTATTAAAAGTAAAGATTTTAGTTTCTTAAAAGACATCATTTAGAGAGCTAAATGGCAAGCCATAGAATGGGAGAGAATATTTACCACATATAGAAGCATCAAAAGGCTAGCGTCCAAAATATATGAAATCACTTCCATAAAACCATTCATCAAAAACCAATAACCCAAGAGAAAAATGGAAAAGAAATACTTAAACAGGTGCAGCAAAAGGGGGCCAATGAGCCTGTGAAAGGTGCTCAGGCTTCTGACTGAGAACGGAAATTAACACTAAAACCACAATAAACATCTGCTGCGAACTTGATGGTGGTGTAGCTAAATAGGCATGATGATATTTTTTAATTTTAAAAAAATGTTTAATGTTTATTTATTTATTTATTATTTTTATTTCTAGGAGAGAGAGAGAGAGAGAGAGAGAGACAGCGTGAGCATGGGAGGGTCAGAGAGAGAGGGAGACACAGACTCTGAAATTGGCTCCAGGCTCTGAGCTGGCAGTCAGCACAGAGCCCGGCATGGGGCTTGAACCCATGAACCGCGAGATCATGACCTAAGCGAAAGTCGGACACTTAACAGACTAAGCCACCCAGGCGCCCCTCTTTATTTATTTTTGAGAGAGACAGAGTACACGAATAGGGAAGGGACAGAGGGGACACACACACACACAGAATCTGAAGCAGGCTCTAAGCTCCGAGCTGTCAGCATAGAGCCCAACATGGGGCTCGAACCCATGAACCATGAGTTCATGACCTGAACCAAAGTCTGATGCATAACCAACTGAGCCACCCAGGAGTCCCTGATAATATTATTTAGGGGCACATGGGTGGCTCAGTCGGTTGAGCATTTGACTCCTGATTTCAGTTCAGGTTGATCCCAGGGTCATGGGATCAAGCTCTGCACTAACAGCATGGAAACTGCTTGGGATTCTCTTTCTCCCTCTCTCTCTGCCCCTCCCCTACTCTCTCTCTCTCTCTCCCTCTCTCTCTCTCTGTCTCTGCCCCTCCCCTGCTTGTGCACTCTCCTTCTCTCTCTCTCCCTCTCTCTCTCAAAATGAATAATAAATAAATAAACTTTAAAAACTATTTTTAAAAATCTGTTGGAAGTATTCCAAGGCCCCTAGCACTTGAGGAGCAAGGCCTTGGCAGGAAAGGGAGCCTTCTGCATGCTGTTTCTTCCCTCGGTGACGTGCAATGCCTGGGCAAGGAAACAGGCCAGAAGAGGCTTGTGAGTCACAGTGTCCCTTGGAGCTCTGTGCGACATCACAGAGTCACAGAGGACAACAAATGAAAGCTGATGGTGTTGGGGCAGATGATAGAATCTGAAGGGGCCAGGACCCCAGAGAGCAGGACATAAAAAGAAGTGATACCAACTCTCATCACTAGCAAGGAGCCCAGGCACAGGGACTAAATAGCGGGGCAAGGATTTTTGCAGCCTCGCAATTGTGATGAGCAGATCTCAGAATATAGGAGCCACCACAGGGGAGGGACTAGCATACAAAAGACCACAGACATTCACAGGGGACACCTGACGACTAGATGTTAAGAGTAGGGATATGGGGCGCCTGGGTGGCTCAGGCGGTTAAGCGTCCAACTTCGGCTCAGTTCATGATCTCACGGTTCGTGGGTTCAAGCCCCGCGTCAGGCTCTGTGCTGACAGCTCAGAGCCTGGAGCCTGTTTCAGATTCTGTGTCTCCCTCTCTCTCTGATCCTCCCCTGCTCACGCTCTCTCTCTCTCTCTCTCAGAAATAAATAAAACATTTAAAGAATAAAAAAATAAAAAAAAAAAGAGTGGGGATAACTCAGGAAGGTCTAAGCCATGCAAGCATGCAAACCAAGCATGTGTAGGTTCCGGAGTGGATGGAGGTGATGTGCCTTCCTGCTGCCCAGCCCAGGAATTCTGTACTCCCAGGCAATGTTCTTCCGAAATGAAAGCAATACAGATGTTCAGTGGCAATGATTCATATGGCCATGAAAATAGACACCAAGATGGCAGACTCTAACGCATATATAATAGCAATTACATTAAATTTGAATAACTCAATCAGTCCAATTAAAAGACATTATTTTGGGAGACCCTGGGTGACTCAGTCGGTTAAACATCCGACTTGGGCTCAGGTCCTAATCTCTCACTTCGTGAGTTTGACCCCTGCATGGGGCTGTGTGCTGATAGCTCAGAGCATGGAGCCTGCTTTGAATTCTGTGTCCCCTCATCTCTCTCTGCCCTGTCCCCATTCTCTCTCTCTCTCTCTCTCAAAAATTGAATAAACATTTTTTAAAAAATTAAGACACTATTTTTTTAAAAAGACGATAACTGACAAACTGCACTATAAACTAGAACCTCACAAATGACACATATATGTAAGAGAGGAATCACTGGGTTCTCCTTCTGAAGCCAAGACTACACTGCATGTTAACTAACTTGACTTAAAAAACAAGTAAAAACTGAATAATGAATAAAAACCATTTAAATAAATAAATAAATAAATAGATAAAATTTGAAAGGAAAACATCAAAAAAAAAAAGGTTATTTCGCACAAACATGAAGCAAAGAAAGCTGGTACAATTAGCTCAATACTAACAATATTAAGAAATATAGCTAGACACAAATAGGAACATTTCCAAATGATGAAAAGGGCCAATTAAATAGGAAAATATGGAAATCTTAAATTACCTGCACGTGTTCAGTTTGCTTGAAAACAAGTAAAGGAAAGGTTAAGACAGAATCTTCACTGAAAATCCATGATCACCACTGGAAAATTTAATGCACTATCTCATAAACCGAACAAGCTAAGGAACAAATCCATAAGGTTATTGAAACCATAAACGAAGGGGGAAGCATGCTTGCTTGACTTGATGACTGATGTACATAGGACATGTTAAGCAATAAGTACAGAAAATGCATTCTTGTCACGTGGAAATGGAATATTTACAAAATTGATCAGATATTCTGCCTTAAAACAAGTCACAATAGATTGTATATGCCTGAAATACAGTCAGGGTTTTATCTGGTCCCCGTGGAAGTAAGGAAGGTAGAAATCTACAATTAAAGGAAAACCTGAGAATTTCTGAAAGTGTGGAGAGGAAGCAATAACTTTCTAAATAAGTGATTAAGTCAAAAAAGGCAGCTTTAAAAATATCAAATTAAACCCAATGAAAGTAAAACAACGGAAAATGTGAAAGAGTAGAAATTAATAGCAAAATATGCACATTGGTTAAAAATCAACAAAACCATGTTAGTTCTCTGAAATGTACTTAATGGTGTCAGAAACCTTTCTCCTGTGATCATTAACAGTAAGATATTTCCACTAAAACTTTTTATTTTTCCATTTTAATCAACATTCTAGGATGTGAAGTAAACCGAGAAGGAAATTGAACATTACTGATGTATACAATATGCAACAGAATGTTCCGTGAAACTATTAGAATTTAGTAAGTGATTTTAGCAGTTTGCTTTACACACACACACACACACACACACACACACACACACACACCAATTTTACTGCTTCATACCAGCACCAAAGCATTAGAACTAAAGAAAAATATCATTTATGAATTCATGAAACATGAAATATTTAGGAATAAATTCAAATAAAGATTCACAAGAGTTCCACATAGAAGACCTACAAAAATAAACAGAAGGATACCATATTGGTAGATACTACATATTATATTATTATGCATATTCTGCATATATGTTACACATAGACATGTTAGTCATATGTACTCATGCTTATGGATGATGAATCAATAGGCAGTATATATATGCGTATGTGATATAAATATGCTATTGACTCTGTGTCCCTTGAGAACCCTAATACTATTATCCCTGCGAACCCTCCCACCCCAGTGCTAAGAAACAATTAATCTACTGTCTGTCTCTATATGTTTCCCTATCCTTGAACTTCATGTGAGCGAAATCATTGAATAGGTGAACTTTTGTGATGGACTTCTTTCATTTGACCTGGAATTTCTGAGGATCTTCCATATTGTAGCATTTATCAGTAATTCATTCTTAATATGTCCAAATAATATACCAATTATATCCATATACCACATTTTGTGCAGCCATTCATCTGTTGACGGATATTTCGGTTGATTAAATCTTTTGGCCCTATGATTAATGCTGCCATGAACATTCATGTACAAGTTGTGAGGACATTGGTTTTTCACTTCTCTTGGATGTATACCTAGGAAGAGATGATCTAGACAAATTTACACATCAAATTAATCATCCCAAGTCCACCCTTTGTCACCTTGGCACCTAAATATGTCTCTTCAAACTACAGAAAATATTTAAATAAATATAATATCAAGGTCATAATTCTTCCTAACATGATACGTTGATCCTATAACCAACCCAAAACACACTAACCCCTTTCCAGAAGGAGGTGACACCCTTGTGTGTTTACACAATTAATTAATTGTAAAATTAACAATATTCAAAAGCCCTGATGTAAAGTCCAGATATCTTACATTATATGATAATCGAATAGGAGAGGTTATAAGGAGGAAATTCTTACAACAATTATGGTCTTCATATCTGTAACTGGTCACATAGCTGTAGCTGGTATTTATAATTACTTTCTTCCACTACCTATTCTGTATTCCCTTTGCCTTTTGACCAGCGCCTCATCTGGTCATGGTTCTTAGCCTGGTGGGTGACCCGAAACTTCATTTCTGCAGGGACCGGCCATTGGTGGTCCTGACTGGGTTGGGTTGTTTTAGTTTTCCATCGATTTTCATTATCAGCCATGAGTAATACTAAGAGACATTTTAAAGGGTCTCTTGTATACCAGATACACACCTCCTTATCCTGTGGGATAACACTCCAATTTCCACTTGGTAGGATCAACACCCCACCTGCACAGGACCCCCTTTCTCTGCCTGTTGATTTCACAGGCATGAAGACACTTAGTGGATGGAAGACTTAGCTTCCAGCTTCATAGAATCACTGCTGCATTTTCTCTTGGAGATATAACAGTCTCTCCTTTGGAAATAAGACCTCTAGGACAGCAGAGCATGAGGTCGCAGGAACAGGAAGCAAACTTTTTGCTATTGGGTCACTGGTAGTAATAGTGAAGTGTACTAACCATTTCCACCCTTTGATTCCTGGACCCACAAATCCTGGCTGTGGGAGAGACACCACCATATATTTCAGAGCATACACAGTTGCCCCCAGAAACTTGCCACCTAGCCCTGAACAATAATATAGCCACCTAGCTGTCACTGTCACTGAGCTTGGAAGGTCCAAGGATGGCAGTTTTAGCAGAAGCATTGTGAGCAGGGAAAGCAAATCTGCATCCATATTAAGGGTCTATTTCCCTAAGAACAAAACACAGCCCATTCCCTGATGGAAACGGTCCAATGTAATCAACTTGCCACCAGGTGGCTGTCTGATCACCCTGGGAACAGTGCCATATCAGGAGCTCAGTGCTGGTCCTGCTGCTGGCAAACTGGGCCTTCCGCAGTGGCCATAGCCAGGGCTGATTTGGGAGTGGAAGTCGTGTTGCTGAGCCCACCTATAACCTCCATCTCTGCCACCATTTTGTTCATGAGGCCATGGGGCAATGACAGGGGTGACTGAGAAAAGATGCTCACTGGTATCCCTAGAATGGGTCATCCTACCCACTTGATTATTAAATTCCTCCACTGATTCCATCCTTTGGTAAGAGTTCACATGGGACACACATACCTTTGTATCATTTGCCAGTTCAAAGTTGTCTATCCACATTATCTTTTGCCCAAATTACATTCTCATCAGTTTTCCAATCATGTTCCTTCCAAGTCCCTGACCATCTGGACAAACCATTGGCCAAAGCCCATGAACTGGTATGTAATCACACATCCAGCCATCTCTCATTCCAATTAAGGTGAAAACACAGATGCAGTGCTTGAAGTTCTGCCCACTGGCAGAATTTCCTTTCATCACCGTCCTTCAGGAACATCCCGCAGAGGGGCTGTAGTGCTACAGCTACCCACGTTCAAGTGGAGCGTGCACACTGTCCAAAACCTTCCATAAACCAGGCCCTGTCTTCTCTTCCTCTGTCAACCAGTTATGGAAACTCTATATGGCCACGGGTGCACTGGGAAAGAAGGCATTGTAATCGGAGTCAGGACCATTGTTCCTGTAACTTATTTATGTCTTCAGGGCCTGGTTGGGGCTGATCTCGTATGTACCACTTCCATTTGATTTTGGAGAGTTGCTGTGCATGCTCAACTTGATGGCTCAATGTCAGATAACCCCTCATTCATGATGGGCAGCTCAGGCTTCATGGTAACTTAGGCTCAGAGTCAAGCTTTCAATGTCTAGAGGCCCAGTGGTAGGCAAAGAGCTGTTCCTCAACGTCAGGAGCCATTGGACCCACCGGGTCAGATGACCCAAGGGGTAGAGCAGTTTGTACAACAGTCTAGACCTGCTGTAGAGACTTCTCTTGTTCTGGGCTTCTCTAAAAACTAGGAGCTTTCCAAGTCATGCAGTAAATGGACCAGAGCAGCACACCCAAATGAGGAATATGTTGCCTTCCACATCCAGAGACCCCCTAGGCTTTATGCCTCTTTTCGGGTTGGAGAAAGGACCCGATGCAACCACTTCCCCTTCACCCTAGAATGAATATCTCAACATGCCGTATGACTGGATATTTGAATATCTGTCAGACTTATTTCCTACCCTCTGACACACGAGTTCCTTGCCAAGACGTCTAGAGTCATTGCAACTTTTTCCTCATTAGGTTCAACCAGCACAAGGTCATTAATATAATGGAGGAGTGTGATGTCCCATGGAAGGGAAACTCCATCAAGATCCCTGCAGACTAAGTTATGGTGTAGGGCTGGAGAGCGTGGTCCTTCTCCAAACTCCATTTGTCTTCTGCACAGGACACATAGGTGAGTTGAGTGGGGACGTGGCGGAAATCACCACCTTGCGTCTTTCAAGTCCTGGATCGTGACACTCATCTCAGCACTTCTTTCAGGAATGTAGTATTGCTTTTGGTTTGCTGTTTTCTTAGGGAGAAGTCATTATAGTGGTTTCCATTTGGCCTGCCACACAATAGCGATGTGGGAAGTCTGACAACTGAGTACTTTTATCCCAAATATGCATTCTGGAACTGGGGAAATGACCACAGGTTGGGTTCAGGGTCCCACTGGGCCTGCTGTGAGGTGGACCTGAGGTAAACCAATGTTCACAAGCCCCTGCTCTGACTGGAGGGCCACGGTGATGTTCTGGGTCTCCCAAAATTAATGTCGGTTCGGAGCCAGAGCCCAGTAATCCCCAATGTTCTGATCATTTCCTTTTCCACAACACGTGGTTATTCTGGCAAAAGGCCAGAGATGCCTTTGGGGCAGGCTGGGTGAGAGATCAACAGTATAAATTTGGGGCACTGTATCAGGTTCCTTCTTTGAGGGGACCCTGCTTCACGGGGTCCTGAGCCTGCAAACTAGCTCAGCCCCGGGAAATGACTGAGGGGCCATGATTTTGTTTTTATTCCCCAGGTGAGACTTTGTTCACTTAACATAGAAGATTCCTGCTTATACAGGTCAAGTAAGAATTTACTAAGCTTCCTATGTATTTCACTTTTAGGAACATTGATCAAATAGCTGTCATTGGTTTTCTGGAGCCAGATTATTCTGACCATGCCTTGACTCCACTGTCCATCATGGAGACCATGTCTACCTTTGGTAGATAAGTGCCCCCACCTCCTTTTACCCCCGTCTTGGGATCCCATTACTCCCATTGCATTTAGGATTCCCAGATTATTTCTACTGGAAGTCTGGCCTATGGAAGCAGCAACCACAGAGCTCTTGGAGGCTTCCAGAGCTACCCTCACAAATTTATTTCTCCAACTCGCGGTGAAAGGTGGGTCTCTCGGATCCTTCCAGCATGGGGTGAGTAGGTCTTTGTTTTTTGTTTAGTTTTGTTTTGTTTTGTTTTAGTTTATTTATTTCAAGAAAGAGAGAGAAAATGAGCAGGGGAGGGGCAGGAGAGAGAGAATCCCAAACAGACTCTGAAGGAGCCCAACATGGGGCTTAATCACAAACTGTGAGATCATGACCTGAGCCAAAATCAAGAGTCAATGTTTAACTGACTGAGCCACCCAGGTGCCCCTAGTCTTTTTTTTATTCCATTATAGTTATCATAGTGCTATATTAGTTTCAGGTGTACAATATAACAATTCATCAATTCTATACAATTACTCAGTGCTCATCCAGAGGAGGGTACCCTTAATCCCCATCACTTATATCTCCCGTTCCCCACCCACCTCCCCTCTGGTAACCATCTGTTTGTTCTCTACAGCTAAAAGTCAGTTTCTTGGTCTCTCTTTCCCTTTCCTTTGTTTGTTTGTTTTGTTTCTTAAATTCTACATACATTATGAGTGAAATCGTATGGTGTTTGTATTTCTCTGATTGACTTATTCCACTTCACGTAATACACTCTAGCTCCATCCATGTCGTTGCAAATGGCAAGGTTGCATTCTTTTGTATGGCTGAGTAATATTCCATATATATTCCATAATATATATAAGAGGTGATTTATATTTATCCATTCATCTATTGATGGACACTTGGACTGCTTCCATAATTGTTAGCTATCATTAATAAGGCTGCAATAAACTAA
The DNA here is from genome assembly GCF_003009895.1 of Hyaena hyaena. Classification (NCBI taxonomy): domain Eukaryota; kingdom Metazoa; phylum Chordata; class Mammalia; order Carnivora; family Hyaenidae; genus Hyaena; species Hyaena hyaena. The sequence goes on along the minus strand of NW_024080733.1, from coordinate 2,019,292 downwards.
GGGTGCATGTATCCCTTCAAATTACTGCTTTCATATTCTCTGGGTAAACACCCAGTAAGTAGTGTGATTGCTGGATCGTAGGGTAGTTCTATTTTTAACTTTCTGACGACCCTCCACATTGTTCTCCAGAGTGGCTGTCCCAGTTTGCATTCCCACCAAAGTGAAACCTCTGAATCCCTTCTTCTACATTAAGCCAAGGCGAGTCTGGCATTTCTAACTTGCTCCCTGTGGGCCATGGGGGTCCGCATTTCAGCTGACCATCCGATCACACTGTCAGGGCTGTCCCAACTCCCTGAGCTGCTACAGTACGTGCAGACTGTCTGTGCAGTGAGCCCAGCTCAGGAAACTGGGTCTGGATCCACTTTCTGCTCCTTCCAGCATACCCCACCCTCAGTGCTGTCCCTGCACATGTCCTATGAGGATAGCTAAACTGGAGGTGATTAAAATACTTGCAAACCGTCTCTACCGCTGTCTGAGAGATTCTGTGAAAATACCAGAACCCTTTGAATTGTACATGTTAAGGGGGTGAACTGTCTGGTACTTTGATTCTATCTCAAGAAAGCCATTAAAACATTAAAACCACAGGAAGGTCGGGTCCCCAGCTGTGCCATTAGCAAGAAGGTGCTTCGTGGGTTTCTCAGAAACTGCTGTCTTTTTTAAAAAATTTGTTTTAACGTTTATTTATTTTGAGAGAGAGAGATTGAGAGAGAGGGAGAGAGAGAGAGAGAGTGTGCTCATGTGCAAGCCTGGGAAGAGCAGAGAGAGAAGGAAGGACAGGATCCCAAGCAGGCTCCACACTGTCAGCGCAGAGCCAGATACAGGGCTCCAACCCATGACTGTGAGATCATAACCTGAATCAGAATCAAGAGTCAGATACTTAACGGCCTGGGCCACCCGAGTGCCCTCTGAATCTCCTGTCTTCTGTGGGGTCTGTGGGCCTATAGCGGCCTGACACCAGCAGGGGACAGTCTTGGGGTCTTCACCTTGCCAGATAGTATTTCCTTTATAAGGTGCCAACATTATTTCAACCCTCTTCTCTTCCCTCAGCTGGTTGATCCGGGGGTGGAAATCAGGGCTGAGTCAGGAAACAGTTTCTGTGATCTTCTGAGCTTGCACCTGATGTCAAGAAGTGAGATGTAACTTGAAGACCCCTCAGGGGGTATGTTTCCCTGAATGTGGACTAGACTGTTTATAATGAGAAGGGGGATGGGAGATTTTCAGGACATTCAGCTACTGCGTGGATCCCGAGGTGCCGTGAGCATCCCATCCATCCTGTGGCTTAGTTGTGCAGTGGGCAAGCCGGGCATCCTTCCAGCGAGTACATCCTTCTGCTAAATCTAATTACTAACAGAACCTACACTATCTTAATTTTAAAAAATTGTTTAAAATGGTGGCATGCATGCACACAGTCACCAGGAGAGCTCATTGCACCAAAAGGCTAACAGGAAAACACCTGAAGATTCTGCCACAACATGCACTCGGGGCTCCTTCACAAAGGCAGCTCCTGCCATTACTCTTACTCTTTGTTCGAAACTGTCACATCCATGCATCAAAATCATATACATCCGGGAGGCTTGGGCGGCTCAGTCGGTTGAGCATCCGACTAGGCTCCAGTCATGATCTCACGGTTCGCGGGTTCGAGCCCTGTGTTGGGCTCTGTCCTGACAGCTCAGAGCCTGGAGCCTGCTTCGGATTCTGTGTCTCCCTCTCTCTCTCTCTCTCCCCCTCCCCCACTTGTGTGTGCGTGCTGTCTCCCCCTCTCTCTAAAAATAAATAAACATTAAAAAGATCTCAAAATAATGTACTTCCAAGCTGATTGTTTGATATTTCCCTTTTATAGAGTGTCTACTTATTTCCTGATCTGAAAGATAAAACTCAGCCATATTGCAATGCCTACACCACTCTTACCTTTCCAGCAGAATTTAATCTGTGGTTTTTCCTAAGCAATTAGCAGGATGCTTATATGACAACTGTTTAAGTGTTGTTGATGGCAAAGTTCAAGGCTTTATCATGCTTATATATTTTTTTCTGGCATGTATGTCTTTTTGGATTTTTTTTTCCCATTGTTTTGTTTGCACTAATAGGCCTTCATTTTCTTTCTCTTTTTTTAAATTACTAAAACTTCATAAAGTTGGGAGCCATTTCTGAACTCCTAAGTTGAGAAAGAACTCCTTGTGAGGTTAAGGCAAGTTGCATGGACTCTTACCATCACATGGTGGCCAATATCCACCCCCACCCAAGTGTTTCTGCTTGAGTACTGACCCCCCCCCAAGGCACCTTGTTGATTGGTATTTGGAGTGACTTATTCTGGCCTTAATATGCTGATTGCATCCTGGGAAGGAACCTATTGAGGAACTTCTTCTTTTGTGATTATGGGAGCAAACATTTGTATTTCCTAAAAAACCTGTTTTTCTTAATACTTCCCCTTAAACAAACAGGCTATTGACCCCTGCCTGCTCACAAAGAACTAACTTTGCCTTTTTTATGCTAAAAACATTGTCTTGTATGCTAAAGATACCTCCCTTCCCCATAGGATAAGCATCTAAATCACCTACCTCAATCACTATTGATAAAGTCTTCTACAAATCTGTTCTGGGAAATTCTTACATACCAAAGAAATTTGTCATTAGAAATCACTGTCTAAGGCAAATGCCACTTCTGTGCCATCCCCCAAACACTTAATTATAAAATAAAGTTGAGCCCCAGTGAGAGCAGAGATGCCTGCCTGGGGATCAGAAAGAATCTCGTGGCCTCTCTCATCCCTCCCTCGCCCACACCGTCCATCCTTCAGGGACCCCTGGACTGGCCAGAGCGGGACTCCGGCAAATCTGCAAGTGTTCTACAACAAACGCTGATATTGTCTCACTTGTATCAGCGTTTTTTAGCATTTTTGCCAAGTTTGCCTTCTCTCTTCTACAAGCACACGGTACCTAACTTAGCCGTATATATATATCATAGGATCACTTCACCCCTAAATGAATCAGACACTTAGGGGCACCTGGATGGCTTAGTTGGTTAAGTATCCAACTTCAGCTCAGGTCACCATCTGGTGGTTTGTGGGTTCGCGCCCTGCATTGGGCTCTGTGCTGACAGCCTGGAGCCTGCTTCGGATTCTATATCTCCCTCTGTCTCTGCCCCTCCCCCACTCACGCTCTGTCTCACTTTGTCTCTCAAGAATAAATGAATGTAAGGAAAAAAATTTAATAATAAAAATAAAAATAAAATAAAATGTAAGAGTCAGACACTTAGCCACTGAGCCACCCAGGCACCCTCATGCACTATTATAGCATATATAAGCCATATTCAAGTTTTCCCAAGTCTTAAGTGGCTTTTTTTTTCCAAACCCAGGCTCCAAGCCAGGATCAGGCATTTCATTTAATGTCAGACCTTGGTCTCCTTTGATCCAGAATCCTTCCTTCACCTTTCTCGTCTTCTGTGATGTTGACACCATTGAAACCTGCAAACCAGTGATTGTACAATTTTTAGAACTCCCTCATCCCAGGTATTTGGGTGGTTTTTCACTTCTCTGCACTACGTCCTGTCCAGATCACTAGCTCTTCCCCCACGCCCAGTCTGCATTGACCTTTCTCTGGGGTTTTCCCCACAAACCGCCCTGGTAACATGCCTAGAACGCTCTCCTCAGCTGGACTCAAGGATTCTTCAGATCTTCAGTCTTACCCTTCATGGTGTGTTTCTTAGTTTTCTGGAAGTTTCGCAAGGAGCAATCAACAAACCACAAGGGTTTGGACTCAATGAAACTGTCTCCTAAGCAGAGAATAGGCTCCTGGGGGGACTGACTTCACTAGATTTTATTGTCCTTAACCTCATCCTTTCCTCTATGTCTTCCTGCAGATTTCTCTTAACTGCTAGGTAACCCCTCATTCTGTTTTGCTGTCAAATTAGGACACATTTCTATTATAGTTTTGCAAGATCTTTTAAAATTCTTTTTTCATTATTTAATTTTGAGAGACAGAGAGAAAGAGTGTGAGTGGAGAGGGGCAGAGAGAGGGAGACACAGGATCCAAAGCAGGCTCCAGGCTCTGAGCTGTCAGCACAGAGCCCAACGCGGGTCTCGAACCCACGAACCGTGAGAACATGACCTGAGCCGAAGTCGGAAGATTAACTACTGAGCCACTCAGGCACCCCTAACTTAGGAAGATCTTAAGAAGGAAATGGAATACATATTTGTTCCAGTCACTATCTCCAACAGGAATTAGTATGTAAATGAAATATTCCTCTCTTATATTTTTTGCTGTGTATTTGAGAACCCCACTCCATTCTGTTGGAACACATTTTGTATAAATTCATTTTATGATAATATTTACTCTCGTTCACTCTCACACCCATCATCTTGTGTGTGTGTGGTGTCAGGCTTCTGTGATGATCCTTCTGCGTACACTGTGGCCTAAGGTTTAAGCTCATATTATGGTTTTATTTAACTAATTTTCAAATTTGCCCATAATGAAACAACCGCTCCGAGTCAATTACGTAAGTGAAAAACAATCTGACACACTCCTCCATTCTCTCCGCTGAAAAGAAGGAAAAATTCTCCACCCTTCAGCGTCTCCCATCTGGACTCAGAATTAAATTGGCATGAAACGGATTAACGGGAGAAAAAGGAAGTTTTATTACTGGCGCACAGAGGCCGGCTGATGAAATTGAGACCTAACCGGGCAACGTTTGTACTTTTTAGACAAGGAGACAATCCACGAGGAATTGACAAGACAAAGGAAACGTAATGTTATGAGTTTTAATTGGTTGGGAAATCTACTCAGAGCTGAGGCTGAGGTGGTAGATTGAGAAAAATAGTAACAAGGTTTGTTTCTATAGTTTTCTTGGCTTTATAGCTCCTGTCTCTGGTAATAAGGATGACTTTTACTTCTTGGTAGAGGAAGGAGATTTCCGATACGGGGAATGTATTTTGCTGCTATCAGAGGCACAGAGGAGGGTCTGAGTGCCCTTGCTGTTTCTTCAAACACTTATTTAGAATCATCAGTTTGCCAAAGTAGCACATTTCAGGGTACCTGCCCTTCGTCCATCCCAAACTGTCCCAAACACCGTCACCATCCCAAACTCTGCTGAGACATTATCTTTAACATCTTATCTTACATTGCAAATCCTAAAGAGAGCAGTTGATATTTTATTCAATTCAGTTATAACCAGAGTCCCCATGTAACTGTTGTGAATTATCCGAGTTGCCTTCCTACGGTATAAATATTTCACTTTCGAATCATTGCTTTGGATTCATCCATTAACATCTAAATATGCTACGTGACATATTTAAGCCAGCTCTCCAGAAAGAAAACCCAGACAGAATAATTTTGAATCTTTTTATACTGTCAACCTTCTTTGTTTCAGCGTCTCAAACTGCTTTCATTATACAAGCATTTCCCTCTGAGCATCAGCTATTCAGCACAAAACACTAACCCCAAGCCCATTTCTGATTAATTGTGAACAAACTGAATGCTTTTTGCAGGACATCCAAAAGTCCACAGCCTGTTTCCTAATACAAAGCAAAAGCACTGTATATAACACACCATCATGCTAAAATGTAAATGTAATGTCTAAAATGTAAAAGGCTTAAGAAACTTCTCTTTGAAATCACCAATTATTAATGAGACTTTTGGCATTCAGTCCCTTTGCATGCAGTAACAGGACCTCCCAGGGCCAGCAACATTCAACAGACAGATACGTTGTTAAAGAGGGAACACATTTCAAACGTTACCCCTGACTATGATGAATTAATACTTGTATTTGGTGTGGAATGTGAGATGATACTTTTCCTCTCCACAGTTTTGTTAAAAACATGGTGTGGAGGGGCTGCCTGGGTGGCTCAGTCAGTTAAGCGTCCGACTTTGGCTCAGGTCATGATCTCACAGTTTGTGGGTTCAAACCCCGTGTCGGGCTCTGTGTTGACAGCTCAGAGCCTGGAGCCTGCTTCGGATTCTGTATCTCCCTCTCTCTCTGACCCTCCCCTGCTCATGCTGTCTCTCTCTCTCAGAAATAAATAAAACATTAAAAAAATGGTGTGGAGTCATAGGGAAATAAATTATATTTTTCAAGATGTACTTCTTGAATAATAATGCATTGCAAAATATGTAGGCTGGATATTGAAAGGTAATACTACCTTGGAAGATGTTAAGCAAGGGGGGGGTCCCACAGGACATGGCGATGCTAACTGGGAGCAATGATTTCTCCTTCAAATTCTGAATGCAGTGTACATTTGCTAGTGGAGTTTAGTCAGGTGACACCTAAGTGGTCTTCATTTTTATTTTATTTTATTTAGTTAATTTATCTTTTTTGGTCACCCTAAGTTTTTATGTTTATATGTAACCTATAGGGTTTTGACCTGCAAAGGGCTCTTTATTTATGGAAAAGAAATTGTCTGGCTATATCGAAAGATTGTTTTTAATGAAATTTGCATCAAACATCCATACTCATATTTTTAATATATTTTGCTTTTAAAAAATTGTTTTAACATTTACTCATTTAAAAAAAATTTAGTGCCTTTGTTGTTGTTGTTGTTGTTGTTGTTTTTTTGAGAGACAGAGAATGAGTAGGGGAGGGACAGAGAGAGAGGGAGACACAGAATCCATAGTAGGCTCCAGCCTCTGAGCTGTCAGCACAGAGCCCGACGTGGAGCTCGAACTCACGAACTAGGAAATCATGATCTAAGCCGAAGTCGGACGCTTAACCGACAGAACCACCCAGGCGCCGCCATATTTATTTACTTTTAAGAAAGAAAGAGAGAAGGGGACCCCTGGGTGGCTCAATCTGACTTCAGCTCAGTTTATGGTATCATGGTTCTTTCATGAAATCAAGAGTCGCCCGCTTAACAGACTGAGCCACCCAGGTGCCCCCCATACTCATATTTTTAATCAATTACTCTGAGCATCTCTGTGTCAAACACAATGCAAGAATGCAGTGGCCCTCACGGCCCCCATAATTCTGTGATAGTTTCTGATTCCTATTAGTTTTTGTTTGGGGGGAGTTTGGGGGTCAACTTTCTTTCCATCTCAATCAGTATCAATGCTGTTAAAAGTAAAACAAGACAATGGGTCCAAAAGCCAGTCACTTATGCTAAGCCCATGTCTCCAAACCCACATTTAACCTAATTAAAGTTCTGTCCCAGAAACAGAGTCCTTAACCAATCAGTCAGGAGTCACCTGAGAAGCATCACAGTTGTCACCTGCCTGATTGACCCTGCTGATGCCCAAAAGAAAGTAACCGTGTAATAACCAACCTGCATTTTTTACCTGATACAACTTCCCTGACCCTGCTCCCTTCTGCCTATTAAAGTCCTTCATTGTGCACAGCTCTGCAGAGCCCCGTCCTATCTGCTAGATTGGACGCTACCCGACTCCACTGGACTTTTGCTCAAATAAACTATTAAAATTTTTAAATGCACTTTCTTATGTGTATGGCATAGTACAAAGAATGGAAGTCCTAGAATCAAGAGTCTTTAAAAAAAGTTCAAGGCGTAGACTCCCTGTGTACTGCACTAAACTCAGTTGGCTAGTATGAAAAATGAGGATGCTAGACAGCAATTCAGAGATTAATGATATGAAATAAAATAAACAAAACAGTGAAACTTTAAGGGAAGATGTGATACAATGAATAAAGATGAAACTTTGCAATCTGACAAAAATGCACACCCGATTCTCCATACAGGCACACGTTTTGGGGTTTCTCTGAGCCTTCTTGTCCTCAGACATGTTCCTGATCATCTCTTGGAGTTGCCGTGTGGGTGTAAAGAGGAGGCACTGTTCTCCGTGCCCAGCACACAGGCACCTAGCGGGGTCAACATACCAAGAGTCATAATTACCTTCGTTTTTGTCAAAGGGAAGATTTAAATTTCCGTAAAGTGTATACACACATTAGAGATCGGTGTAGACAGAGCAATAGGTGAAATTCAGACTGTTTGTAGGCTGTGCTTTCTAAATGGGCATTTGTGTGGCTGACTGTGTGTGTGGGGGTGGGGTGGTATTGTACCAGTCCTTATCATCCTTACCTCTCCTTGTGTTGTTTGGGAAGACAAAAACAACAACAACAATAACCCAGAAACAATCAGCTAATGGGCACTATAGGGTGGTACTTAATTTCATATCACCAGGAAGATCCAGTTTCCAAAAACCATGGTGATGAGATGAATAACATGAAGTGAGATATTACAGAAACCACAGCAACCTGCTTTCCACATTGCTCTCAAATGAACACTGATGAATTTTGAGGTCTGAGAGGAAAGCAGTTTGGTTCTGACTGGGCACTGCTTGACTGAGCCACTGAAATGACTCAGCCGGCCTCTGTCAGGGCGCCTGATTTGCAGATCACGCTGGTCCCAGAAAACACATGTGGTATCTGGCTGTACACAGCGAGGATTCTGACCTTTCTGCTGGTTGGTGGGAACGACGAGTTGGCCCCGTGGTGCCGTAATTCATGCGATGCAGGGCATTCATTCCACGGGGCGATTTTCATTTAACACAAACCTTGACCCAAAATTTTGTAAGTACTTTCAAGGAAAGACCAAGAAGGAATTTTTTTTTTCAGTTGGATCAAAGATGCTTGCCTGCTCTCATTCAATTTCTATTTCCACACAGGTATTAAGAAATAAGTAAGAGCGATGGGCAAACTTTCTTGGGAGAAATGACAACGTTTTGATCAAAACTATTCTAAAACTTAAAAGCCATTATCTTCTATAGCATTACATGTTCAAGTAAATAACTCACTATTTGGGTAGCTTATCATTAAGACATGTTTCCATAGAAACTAAACTTTCACAACTTGCCTTTTTTTTTTTTTTTTTTTGTAATTTTAATTCTGGGGGCCCCTGGGTGGCTCAGTTGGTTAAACGTCTGACTTTGGCTCAGGTCATGACCTCGTGGTCCGTGGGTTCGAGCCCTGCATCGGTTTCTGTGCTGACAGCTCGGAGCCTGGAGCCTGCTTCAGATTCTGTGTCTCCCTCTCTCTCTCTGCCTCTCTGTTGCTTGTGCTCCATCTCTCTATGTCTCTCAGAAATAAATAAACATTAAAAAATCTTAATTCTGGGGGCGCTTGGGTGGCTTGGTCGGTTAAGCGTCCGACTTTCGCTTAGGTCATGATCTCACGGTTCGTGGGTTCGAGCCCCGCGTCGGGCTCTGTGCTAACTGCCAGCTCAGAGCCTGGAGCCTGTTTTAGAGTCTGTGTCTCCCTCTCTCTCGGACCCTCCCCTGCTCACGCTGTCTCTCTCTCTATCTCCTAGAAATAAATAAAAAGAAAAAAATCTTAATTCTGGTAAAAATGGTTGTTTGATCAGCTTTCCAGAAAAAGGCCTAGCTTTCCTGATTAGTGTTGTAGTTTATTTTTCTAACACACAAAAATGAAAATGTGACCATGAGGAAGAATGTAGGAATAAGGATGCAACAGTCTGGCGAAGCATTATCTGCAGGTAGTGGGTATTGAAAAAGAAAGTGGAATTGTTGATTTTAATGTGAATGTGACCCAAAACGTTTTCCAAAGTATTACAGTTAAAATTTTATACAGAGCCATGTTTGCAGACACAACTACCCCACGACTGTTACATTTCTAAAAGCATTTCTTGCCTGGATAATATAACATCAGTGCTGTCTTCAATATATACCACTAGACCTACAACCTATCAAATAAATTCTTAGGTTTCTTTTTCACATTTACTTGCAACGTTTATCCCTTCATTCTTTACATGGTGTAAAAACTCCAATGAAAATATGGATCTGACCCCTATTTTCACCCCACTGGGTAGCAGAAACTGAAAACACAATAGTTAAGCAGCAATAGCATGTGTGAAGGGCTAACAGAAGAAGAGCCTCCTTCTGGACTTTTATGGACTGCAAACGTATGCTAAATCCTGACTGTTTCCAGAGATTTAACTCCTCCGTGGGGGCTGGGGTGGGGAAGGAAAGCATCATCTTATCCTTCAGCCCTGGAAAAGATGACAGTTGGAAGGGATCATTGCCATCATGGGGACGTGACTGCCCATTGACCTGTGAGCTGGACCCCAGCAACGAGAGACATCTCAGAATGTACGTTCCGCTTGCCTTCCATACTAGAAGCTGACCCCAAAACACAGCCTTGAGACAGCAGTGTGGTGCTGCAACCTTCTGAGTGGTACACGTGATGGAGCCCAGGTAAAGCCTGTACAGAAACTTCAAGGTCTGGTAGGTAGGAGTAGAGATCTCCTGGTTCTTACATTAAAGGTAAGCCTTGCTCATTACACCTGTCAGCTGACCATCTTGTCTGGGCTTCCTCTTTCCACGCCCTCCCCCTGCCCTTCACAGGGAACTAGTTTCTGATCACACGTGGGACTCTCTGAGGAGGTTGAGAAATAGCTATTAGGTCATTGCACGTTAAAGCTATGCCTGAACCATCTGATAGAGCAAACACTTAAATTCACTTGTAGAAGTGTCAGATTGCCTGATATGTACACAGCATATTTTGTTTGACCGCACAATTTCATGTGCCTTTCTTGAAATTCTTTTTTTTTAAATTTTTTACATTTATTTATTATTAGAGACAGCACAAATGGGGACGGGGTAGAGAGAGGAGACACAGAATCCGAAGCCAGCTCCAGGCTCCGAGCCGTCAGCACAGAGCCTGATGTGGGGCCGACCACACAAACCGCAGGATCATGACCTGAGCCAAAGTCAGTCGCTCTACCCACGGAGCCACCCAGGTGCCCCACTTGCAATTCTTCTTTGATGACATTATCGTTGCCTACAATTGGTCATTGAGACACTACATCTGCGTTTGGGTATCCTGAACGTGAAATAATTTAGATAACTAGATAATACTGAAGAGCAAAGTACAGGCCTGCATCAACACATTGAGCTCCCCAGGCCACTGGATTATCACTTCCACATTTTTTAGTGATGTAGGAAACATTAGGTTTCCCTGACTTCGCCTGTCAGAGATCATTGGAAATGGTCTTCATTTCCAAACCAAAATGAATTACTCCGTTTTTCTCTTATGAATTTAAGCTTCTCTCTGGGTTATTTTCACTGACATCATCATGAAAATTTTCTAATTTAAGCGGACAAATATATACTTAGTATAGACAAAAAGGAAAAAACAGGAATGAAGAGACTTTTAAGGCCAATACACTTTTTATGAAGAATACAGGGGCGCCTGGGTGGCTTAGTTGGTTAAGCATCCGACTAAGGCTCAGGTCATGATCTCAGCGTTTGTAAATTCAAGTCCCGCTTCGGCCTCTGTGCCAGCAGCTCGGAGCCTGGAGCCTGCTTCAGATTCTGTGTCTCTCTTACTCTCTGCCCCTCCCCTGCTCATGCTCTCTCTCTGTCTCTCTCCCTTTCAAAAATAAATAAACATTAAAAAAAAGAAACTGAAGAAAAAAAGAACACTAAGAATTGGAATAGGACTGGTGTTGGAGATTTTTAACTGCATTATTAAGATACACATGGTGTGAGACTTGAACATTGTTTTAATATAATCAACTGTTCAGAATAGACCTAATTAAGACATTAGTATAGAACAAAGGTAATGTTTCCCAGGGTTTATCAACAATGGACTTTTTTTTTTAGATCATGGGATTGGATTTGTAGGAAGCCAATTAAAGAGAAAATTATTGAGTTAGGTAAATACCATAAGCTATACAGCAATTTGGAGTTGGGTTGAAGTTTTAATACAAAATACGAGGATAAGAATGTAAAGCAATGGTATATGCTATCTACGGTGCAGGCAGAACTTCATAAGCATCGTGACGCTATAGTCAAAAATCATGGAAGAAAAAATGATTAATAGTTACAACTTTGTATTCTAAAAGTTCACCATAAACAAAACTTTAAACTAAGGGGGCTGGGGAACAGACATAGTCTTAAACTAATTCAGTGAGAAGGATTCTTTATGAGTATTTCATTACAGGAAGTTAGCTCAGTAGAAATGGGCATAGGACTTGGGCAGATAATGCAAAAAGGAGGATCAGAAAAAGAAAATACACATATAAAATGTTCATTAAAAATGAAAGATAGAGGGCAACTGATGAGAAAAGCTGATGTGAATGGGGCATCTTGTATTTAGGCACCCTTAATTTCCTTAAATTAAAGGAAGGTTTCAAAAATTCAACATTCGTTAGGATATTCCCTGCAGGTAACTTTTGTAGGTTAATGTTAAATCAGGATAAGATACATCTCTCTTATTCCTATATTCCTACGATCCTTTTATACCCACAAATGAGTGCTGAACGTCGCCAAATGATTTTTCTACACTGTTAACATCAGGTTAGGCTAGACTCTGGCAGTTACAAACATCTCCCAAACCCGACTGCATTACCAGAATAAATACTTTTCCCTTAAATCACATCATTGTCTGACACAGGATACATGGGAAATCTTAATACTTCTTTACCTATTAAAGATTTTGTGTCTTTATATTAAAACATTCTCACAAAGACAATTCGACACCCAAGCAGCTTCACTCATAAATTCCTACAAATCCTTCCAAGAGAATATAAAAATAGAGAAAATCCAATTTGCTTTAAGAAGTTGGTGTAGTGTAACCTTGATATCAAATCTGAATAAAGACATTATAAGGGAGGAAAATCTCTCTCATTAACAATAGGTATGGAAATAACAAATAAAATACTAGCTAGTCTAGTTTGGCAATGTATAAAGCTGTAAATAGATCAGGATGAATTGGTGTATATTCCAAGGTTAGCTTAATATTAAAAAAATAAATCAATGGAGTTTGCCACATTAAAAAATAAAGGCACGAATCCTGCCATCTTGATGGTTGCAAAATAAAGCCATTGATAAATCAAAAAGGCTAGAAAAAAAATTCAAAAATTTAGAAATAGATGGAAACTTTCTTAACCTGTTAAGAAGTATTTACCAAAAAAAAAAAAAATTAAAAATATAAGCAAAGCCTTCTTCAGGGTGAGATTTTGAAAAATTTCTTTTTGGACTGAAGAAAAAGAAAAATAGGGCTATTATTACAATCCGGCATTGTGTCAGAAGAACTAGCAAGTGCAAGAGTAAGGTAAGAAACAGCAGTCAAAGTGTGAAGGTTCAAAATTGAATGAAGCAGTAATGATTCACAGATGGGAGCCTTATGTGTCTAGAAAATCCAAAAGAACGCACCATTAGATTAGATTAAAAAGTAAGGTTGATAAAGTCATCGTATTCTGTAGCTGATCTATCCTGGCTCTGTAATCTGTAGCTGATTAAAAAGTACAAATTGAAGGGCTCCTGGGTGGCTCATTCCTTGAAGTGTCCGACTTTGGCTCAGGTCATGATCTCGCCCTCTGTGAGTTGGAGTCCCATGTGCTGTGCTGACAGCTTAGAGCCTGGAGCCTGTTTCAGATTCTGTGTCTCCCTCTCTCTCTGCCCCTCCCCTGCTCATGCTCTGTCCTACTTTGTCTCTCAAAAATAAACACATGTAAATTTTTTTTAAAAGTATAGATTGATAGTGTTAGCAAGCAACATACGCTTATGAACAGATTTAATTAAACTATGGAAGTCCTCCACACGAAAACTGAAGGGCTAACTAAATGAAAAAAAAAAAGTAAGGTGTTAATGGGTTGGAAAATGCAATATTATAAAGATGCCTCCGATCTCAAATTGAGCTGTGGATTCAGACAAGACGATAGAAGTTTTTATAATCAGTTTTCACAAATCCTAAATCCATATAATAGTGTAAAAGGCCAAGAAGAGCAGACACGCTCTTAGGGAAGCAAAACAAAATCCAGAGAACTGAGATTACCAGGTACAAGGGCAATGGCATAGAACCTACTGAAGAGGCTATTGTCTGGGCCCAGAGCTGAAGCCGTCCTGAGAACCATTACAGAGGCGGGAAAGAGATCCAAAGATACAGAGACCTCTGGTTTCCTGCTGGGGAGGAAAGAGTTGACTTTTGATATGTAAATGGTGCTGTGTAAAGAGAATATTCTTACTGCAAAACTCCTTTTTTGACATCAATGGCATGCCAGACATCTTCTAGATCATAAAGTAAAAGGTAAAACCATAACAATTCTGGGAAAAATAGAAGACTCTCCTCTGGAACTTGAGAAGGGGAAAATCTTATACAAGACATATAAAGCTCTAGTCATAAGGTAAAAAGATTAATAAACATCCAAAACAAGACTTTCCATCCATTATGGCAGTTAGTGAAGGGCCCTCCCCCATTTGCTCACTCTCTCTCTCTCTCTCTCTAAAAAAAAAAAAAGTTAGAAAAAGATTTAAACCCAAATTTCCAATTTAATTGTTCTTACCCCAAGGGCAGTAAGGGGTGGGAGCAGCAGAGTAAGGGGAGGGGGGTCTCCAAGAGGAGATAGATACAATCGAGGGTTAACCTCATTCACTCTGATGAACTGATGAACGGAGGTTCATCATTCAGATCCAGGCTCAGAGCTGGGCCTCCTCGGCCACGTGGGTGAAATTAAGGTGGCTCCTGCGATGTGGCTGCTGGCTCTCATTCAGAGAGCTGCAATCATAAGAATGCAGCCACCATTGGCCATTTCCACTGGCTTTTTGTCTGCGCATCTTTTCCAGGCATAAGTCTGACACCGTCCACTGTGTCACCTAAGCCCCACAGAATGTGTTTCTTTCTCTTCAAATGGTTTCCCTGAAACACTTCTCAGAAGTTTGACGTGATGGGGACACGGGATCCCTAGCAAGCTGGCGACTTTCTTCAGAGGAACTCTCTTCGGATTGCTGCCTCCGTTCAACATACTGAGCTGCAGGAGGGCACCGGGCGATGGGTTCCTAAAGTCTCTTTTGACCCCTGTCTTCGCAAGTCCTGTCTCAGTCATGCTTGGGATGTCAGGATACCTGACACTCTTCTTCCCCTGGGCGGACTAAGTCTATCTTGCATTCCTTTGAAGACCCTTTAAGATCACACCCATTAGTGATTTCCATTAACTGGGCTCATTATACAAGCCAGTCAGGAAGACCCACTGAGCAGGGTTGCGATGGACATTATCCCTAATACACAGTCACAATGTAGCCCCCAGCTCTGGGGTGTGTGTGGGGGGGGATGTGTTTTCTTTTCATTCACGTGGGTGGTCTTGGACATAAGGGCGATTCATTTTCTATGTTGTAAATCGCGGCCTTTAACACCTGCTCATTTGAATGCCTGTCAATTTCTTAAAGCACCAGCACAAGCGATTTGCATATGCCGCGAGGGACCTAACACATGTATCTGTGTCTTATTCAGGGAGCTATGAAGTACAAAGGATGAAAAACAAGTCCTAAGTTTTTACTGTCATTAACCCAGTGTAGATTTTTATCTAGTACATCTCTTGATATCAGAAGAAAAAATAAACCCAAATACATGTGTGAATATGCATGTGCATGCACATAGTCACATGGGAACTTAAAGTTCTCACACGAAGACTATAACATGTTCTTCTCTCTCTTCAAAACAACCACCCCTGCAGACTGCAGGCTTCATGGAACACCTCTCCCAAATCCTTCCTGGGAAAATGCCAGGTCCCAGTTGGGCTTCTGAGGTTCAAGCTCCCTACCTCCCGCGTGTGAGCAGGAATGTGAGTCACAGCATGCATCTAGTGTGGCATTCTGTGGGGGAGTCAGGTGGCAAAGCAGACCAGGATTCCCATCACCCGGCCCCTGGAAGACTGAGATCCTATCATGTATATTTTCCGAGCACAGTGCTATGACACTTAAATTCAACCAATCCTCTGTCCCTACCTCCAATTCTGAGGTGACACTTTTTCCATATTTCTCTTCATCTGAATATCTGTTCTGTCCATGTAGGAATGTCAACAAAATTTTCCTCGCAAAATGCTTGCTCACTAAAAACTAAGATGCCCTCTCTTTTTTTAAGTTTATTTATTTATTTTGACAGAAGTAGAGACAGTGCAAGTGAGGGAGAGGCAGAGAGGGAGAGAAAGAATCCCAAGCAGACTCTGAGCTCTCAGTGCCAAGCCTAGCGTGGGTCTCGAACCCATGAAACTATAACTTGAGCTGAAGCCAAGAGTTGGACGTTTAACCGACTGAGCCACCTAGGTGCCCCAAGATTGTTCTTTTGAAGAAATTCATAATCCATTGTCTGCATAAGAGGCTCTAACTGAAACTTCACACAATGAATGACAAACTCTTAGTTTATCTTTCAGTCTTCGGCAAGTTATTGTAAGGAAATGTCCTTTGGTTTTCTTGAGAGCACTCTTCAGCGATTATATTCACTTGTGAAATGTCACATAGTTATAAAACCTTCAAATATTCAACCCGAGTCTGGCAGCAGGCATTCCTCAGAATCGATAAAATGTTTAACATTTTTTTAAAGAAAAGATTATAATTGTGTTATTTCCCTCTCTGTAACTATGGTTAAAATTTTCCTTTCATGTCTTTATCCTGAGAATCTGAATAATAGCAGTTCAAAGTTACTTACATTCTGTTTGCCTGGGGCAGTCACAAGATGTGGAATGGAGACCTGTCTTCCCAAGAGGTGTTAGAATATGAGTATAATAAAGAAATTCAGGGGTGCCTGGGTGGCTCAATCAGTTAAGTGTTCAACTCTGGCTCAGGTCCTGATCTCACAGTTTGTGAGTTCAAGTCCTGCGTCGGGCTCTGTGCTGACAGCTCAGAGCCTGGACCCTGCTTCAGATACTGTGTCTCCTTCTCTCTCTGCCTCTCTCTATCTCTCTCTTAAAAATTAAATAAACATTAGGGCACCTGGGTGGCTCAGTTAGTTGAGCGTCCGACTTTGGCTCAGGTCATGATCTCATGGTTTATGGGTTCCAGCCCTGCGTTGGGCTCTGTGCTGACAGCTTGGAGCCTGGAGCCTGCTCCGGGTTCTGTGTCTCCCTCTCTCTCTGCCCCTCCCCTGCTCATGCTTTGTCTCTCTCTCTCTCTCTCAAAAAAAAAAATTAAGAAATT